>NC_142032.1:59904152-60210552 GCF_982192425.1 Myodes glareolus | reverse complement strand
TAGTTTTTTCTTTCTTTCTTCTTCTTCTTTTTTTTTTTTTGAAACAGAGACTTGCTATGTAGGCCAGGGCGGCCTTGAACTAATGGCAATCCTCCTGTCTCAACTTCTTGAGTGCTGGGATTGTGGATATGAGTTCCCATTTATTATTATTTATTATATTTATTTTATTTATTGATATATTCTTTTTTTAATTTTTATTTTTCCATTCAATTATTTACACTTCCTTCCCCCCTCCCAATCCCCTCCCGCTCTCCCACACCCGCTCCTTCCTCTCCTGCCCTGCTTGAGAGATGGCCTGGAATCCTGCCCAGTGGGAAGTCCAAGGCCCTCCCCCCTACACCCAGGCCTAGGGAGCTGTGCATCCATATAGACTAGGGTCCCCAAAGGCCAGAACATGCTGTAAAAACAAGTCCCAGTGCCTTTATCAATGGCTTCTCAGTCAGCCCCCATTGTCAGCCATATTCAGAGTCCGGTTTGAGCACATGCTCATTCAGACCCGGTACAGCTGGATTTTGTGAGCTCCCATTAGAACAGGCACACTGCCTCAGTTGGTGAACCAACCTCTCGTGTTCCTGACTTCCTTGCTCATTTTCTCCCTCCTTTTGCCTTTCAAGTGGACCTTGGGAGCTCAGTCCATTGCTTTGCTGAGGATCTCTGTCTCTATCTTCATCCGTCGCCGGACGAAGATTCTGTGGTGATATTCGAGCTAATCATCAGCGTGATATTGATATATTCTTTTGTGACAGGGTCTCACTATGTGGCCCTCGTTGGCCCGGAACTTGCCATGTAGACCAGGGCACCTACAACCCACAGCTTTGGGGCCACTGATAGTAGAGGGAGGGTCTGTGTCTCCTGTTCTCTCCAAATTCCCCCTGGAGACTGGGAGCACCCACACATTCAGCAGACAGCTGTTGGCTTGAGGTGTTGACCCCACTTTTCTGTCCTTAGGAAGAACCCACCCTGGTGCCAATCTCCCTGGAGTACCAGACGGCTCCCCTCCTACGTATAGCCTCTCCAGTACCAGGGGCAAGTGCGTGACCTCAGACTGCTCCAGTGAGCATCCTGAGTCCCACTACTGACACCAGACCAGTCATGATCAAAGGCACAAGCAGTGTCTCCTCCAAGACTCTTGTCAAAAGCCCTGGTAAAGGAAGAAACTCTTCCTACTGGGGCAGCCAAAGCCTCTTTGGCGGCCATATCCAGAGGCGGGTGGTAGGTGGTAACCCTTGACAACAGGCTAAGAAAGAGCCACACCAGACCCTGGAGGAGCTATATTAGTTGCGCTCTTCATTGCTATGATAAAAACCTGACTTTAGCAACTTTAAGGAAGAGAGGGTTTTTGTTTGGGGGTTTGTTTTTGGCTCACAGTTTTGGAGACTACAGTCTGCCATGATGTGGAAGACATGGTTGTCATGGGAGTATGAAGTTGCTTGTTCACATGGTGGTGGGACAGGAAGCAGAGATGGGACAGGAAGTGGAGAAGGGCTATAAACCTAAAGGTTCACCTTTCACTGACTCACTTCCTCTAGAGAAACCCTACTCCCCAAAGGTTCCACAGTCTCCCCAAATAGCAGAACTGGGACTTACTAGAGACTTAGTATTCAAACACAGGAGCCTGGGGGCAGCATTTCACATCTGGGTCAATACAGATGTTGTGAGGCCACCTCCATTGGGGAGTACACTCTGCATTGGTCTAGCACAATAGTCCTCAACCTTCCTAATGTTGTGACCCTTTAATATGGTTCCTCATGTTGTGGTGACCCCCAACCATAAAATTATTTTGTTGCTACTTCATAACTGTAATTTTGATACTATTATGAATTATGATGAAAATATCTGATATACAACCCCCAAAGGGGTTGTGACCCACATGTTGAGAGCCATTGGTCTAATGCCTCCAGCATTGGTATTGTAGGAGCCAGCCATGATAAGCTAAATATCAATAGACCACCCAAAGGAAGTTCTTTACTTCCAACCATTATCACCTGCCAGAGTAAGACTCAGCCATCAATAATTTAATAGAGGCCTGAGTCTCAGTAGTTTACCCTGAAGCAATACCTGGTTTCTGGAAGGACCATAAACTAAGATTACCTGAGCACTACCCAAAAACAGACCACCCAAAGGAAATGCCTAACATTCTAACCACTGTAGATAGGATCACCTGCCAGCACACACTCTCCAGGACACCCCTAGACAAATGTCAACCAATCAGGGGTCCTGAACCTCAGAAACCCCTCACCCCCACCTTTACTACTATAAAAACCCAACTCTAACTGAGCTCGGGGCTCTCCATTTATTCCAATACATTGGACATGCAGAGAGACCGAGTTTGCAAACTTGATTAAAATAAAGACTTTGCTTTTGCATATGGGATTTGGTCTCCTTGTTGGCTTTTGGGAAACTTTTGCGAATTTGGGCATAACAGTATCACTCAGGAACACCTGCTCCAACTATGAAGATCAATGTTTGACTACATTCCAGCTATCCTGGGCCCAGTCCAGGTCACATAAAACTCAGAGTCACACACAATGAGGTCACCAACTGTACAGCTGGAAAGAAATACCTCCAAGTGGGTCTCAGGGTAGATGTCCCACATGGCCTCTCTCTTCTCACCCTGGCCCTCGGGCTGTGTTTCCCAGGCTCTGCACATTCCTGGGCAGACCTCTCAGGTCCAGGGGGTCTTTCTCATGGATGCCCTCCATCTCAGAACAATCCAGTCTCTGTTTTATTGTTTGTTGGATAAACAAGCTGGATCAGTATGGCCAGTCTCCTTCTTCCTCCTTCTATCCCACAACCAACCCAACCAGCCTGGCCTGTTCTGAACCCAGGAGGCTGGCTTGTCACTGGGCCTCAGGGCCTTTCCTCTGCTTATGAGCTTGGGGGCAGGGAAGGTTGCAGGAAGCTCTCTTCCTTAGTAGCCACTCTTCCTTGTGGACCTGTTTCTGTTTGGTATGGTGTGGTGGCTCACACCTGTAATCTCAGCACTCTGGAGGCTGAGGCAGCAGAATTACCATGAGTTCAAGAAGATAGCACCCAGCCTCTGACCATCTAGATGGTGTGTGTGTGTGTGTGTGTGTGTGTGTGTGTGTGTGTATGTAGGGGAGGGGTGACTCAGACCAGCAGAGATCTATAGCTGCATGGCTGGAAAACTCAGCAAAATCTGGCACAGTGATCACAATAGAGGGAATACCTTGGGCAGAGGTGTGATCTTCTAGCACGATCCCAATTCCCTTCTACCAGGGGCTAGGCCAGGGAAGCCTTTGCATGTTTGAGCTCCGCAGGGCCATTTCAAGCCCTTGACATTCCCTGTACAGACTATGATACATCCTCAGCAGATATGGGGTGTGGTTGATCAGAAGTGAGACTTCTCCTATTGTCCTGATGTACCCCATGTTTCCAAAGGACCCCAAAGTTCTGTGGAATCCACTCCTGTCCCCTCTGACCTCTCTGGGAATGCTTTCGAATGCTGCTTCTGTCCCTTGGGGGAAACATAATGAATGGAGGGCAGAGCTTCAGGGCTTCTTGTTCATGACCCTACCTTGCTGTCCCAGAAAGACCTTTAGCAAACTCCTAACCCAAGGTGGCCTGCAGATTCAGGCCGCAACAGCAAGGCGGCCTACAGGTAGTCCAGTCTGTGCTGCAAATTCCAGGAAACTCTGGAGCCACGTCACAGGCAGAGGTACAGAATGAGTTCCGGCTGCCAATGCCAAGTTGTCCTTCCCACCCAGCTGTCAAGGGAACAAAGGGCTGATTGAGGGCCCCTGATTCTGGCTACCAGGCTAGAGACTGTTATTTACCTTCTTCAAGGTGAGATGGACTTGCGGTTGGGGTGCCCAGTGGGGATAATGCCACAACCGGGTCTTGGCCCAGCTGCAAGAATGTGCCCATTAGTTAGTAATCCTCCAAAAGGTCATGTCAGGTGCAGTGCCTGCACCCAGGGTATCAAGCTGCCTGATTTTTTTCTTGACTGTTTTTTGTGGCTGTGGAAGTGATTTCCACTCTGACTGATGTGTCTAGCATCAGGACCAAATGGGCAGAGGTGGTTTTCCCTGGATGCTCAGAGCCTCTAAAGGACTGGAGTCCAGCCAAGACTTCCTTCTCTGAGTGTTGTCAGTGTGTTCTTCCCCGACACTGAAGCCTGGTCCAGTAGACTGAGCTTGAGCTAGTCAAGTGCTCTTCAGAAGCAGGCCTGCCTGTCAATCAACACCTCCCTTTCATCTCTCTTAACGTCTGGCTTGCATCTCCTGATCTTGTTCAGTGCTGAAGCATTCCGGAAATGGGTTATTCACTGCACTCCATGCTTTCAAAGCAAAACAGACCCAGAGAGGTCAAGTGAATTGCTCCACATTGCATAGTCAGTGATAGACAGGGCTGGGATTTTGTTATTTTCAAACTCTACTGGTGTTATATTGACATATTATAAATGACCTGTGTTTAGCATGAACAATTTGGTAAGTTTTAATGATATATGTATAACAAGGCCTTCTAACCTCAGTATTGTTGACACTGGGGGCAGGGTAACTCTGCCATGGAAACCACCTCGAAAATTATAGAATGTTTATCAGTTCCTGGCCCCTCTAAGATGTAACCACAAAGGTGTTTCCAGACATTGGCAGGTGGTTTCTGAGGGACAAAGCCATGCCCTGTTGGAAATCACTAGTTGTCTCAGGTCATTCTGTTGCTATAATGAAACACTGGATGCCACATGCTTTATAAAGAAAAGATGGGGACTAAAGAGATAGCTCAGTGGTTAAGAGCACTGGCTGCTTTTGCAGAGTATCTGGGTTTAGGTCCTAGCACTCTCATGGCAGCTCCTGACCACCTGTAATGCCAGTTCCAGGGGATCTGATGCTTTCTTCTAGCTTCCCTGGACAGGGCATGCATGTGGTATTCACAGACAAAACATTCATACACATAAAATAAAAATACATTTCTTTTCAAGACAGGGTTTCTCAGTGTATCCCTGGCTGTTCTGGAATTCTCTCTATAGACCAGGTTGGTCTCAAACTCAGAGATCTGCTTCCTCTGCTTCCCCAGTACTGGTATTAAAGATGTGCACTACCACTGCCCAGCTAATAATTTTATTTTATTTTTTTTTAAGAAAAAGGGGTTTATTTTGCTCATAAGTTTTTTTCTCTTGTTTGTATTCTTTTTAAGACAGGCTCATACTTTGTAACCCCAACTGGCCTAGAACTCTGAGCAATCTTCCTTCCTTAAGTGCTAGGATTATAGGTTTGAGTGGCTCACAGTTTTAAAGGCTCTAGATCCAGGGTCAGATGCCCAATCCATTTGATTTTCTATAAGCCCCCCCTTGGCTGTATCAAATATAACAAATAAATGGGTTTATGAAGATGATTCAGTCAGCAAAACAATCATACTGCATGAATGTGATTCAGCATCCATGTGAAAAGCCAAGCATGTTGGCATGCATGTGTGGTCCTAGTTCTGGGAGGCATAGGTAGATAAGTCACCAGGGATTACTGGCCTAACTGATGAGCTTCAAACCAATGAGAAACTCTCAGAGGAGAAAGCTGGCCTTCCTTATGACACTTAAGGCTTTCATCTGGTATGCACATGTACATGCACAGATATGAATGCACACACATGCACACACTAAAAATCTCACAGAAACAGAAATGGAGATGGGCAGAATGGACAGGTGAGTGTGGAGGCATTGGTCTGTAAGAACTTGCTGCCCTGAAAACTGATTCACCCCTTCTGAGGGAAACCACTGTGACCTTCCAGGGAACCTGCTGAACAGGTCTGTTCTCTGAGCCAAACTGCCGCCATCTTCATCAGCTGAGCAGTGCTATTTTGCAGCAGATCATCACAGCTGGATTTGTTGACTATTGACATTCCAAGGGGTGGAGAGAGTAAGGGATGTTCCAGTCCCTTCTAAACAGTTGGAAAGAAGGCTTCTCTAATTACACATGGCCTCAGGAGAGCTAGAGTATGTGGGTGGGGAACTCTATCTACACGGCCACTCCCATCCTGGGAGTACATGTGACTGCTTTAAGGCCAGCCCTGCTCCTGTGTGTATCCCCTCACCTGTGCACTGTAAGCAAACTTAATAAACTCATTGCTTTCTCAGAGTGAACTTTGGTGGACTCCTGGGACCTAAGGAGGAGGGCGGACGCCGCTTGCTTTTCGCCTAGGGAAGGGATTTTAGGAGCAGGATTTTATTTTCTCAAAGTTCTGACACTGGGAACTAAGCTTGCTACACATGGACCTCTGGGGGCCAACAACACCCAGACTAGAGCACTAGTGGGTGCCTGTGACACAGCCATCATACTGCAGCCCATCCCCTCTCTTCCCAACCCTCGCTGGTCTACCTTCTCTGTAGCACAGTCTCCAGATCACTGACGCTTTGTTCTGTCTCCAGAGACTCTGGCCTGTGGCTTTTCAACCCTTTCTGTCCACAGAGCCACAGGTGTCAATAGGAAGCGTGGAACGGCAAGGTGTGGGATGGTAAAGGTACCAGGGATGCCGGATGTTAGGTCTGTTTCTCACATCACTGAGCTACTATGATGATCTGGTAGACAACCTCTGCTTCTGCCTTCAATACTTGATGACCTCCTGGGTTGTCCCTAGTTTGGGGCAATAACAAAAAGGGCTATTCCAAGTATCCTTGCTTAAGTCTTTTTGTTCTCTTGATTGGCCTTAGTGTATAAGGGCTGCCCTGTGCCATAGGGCTGTGGTTATTTGTTCAAGAGACTGCCGTGCTTGGGAGCGAGGCCTTGTGATACAGGCTGTCTCCCCAGCTCTTCTAGAGACTGAGGCAGGAAGATCACAGACTCAAGTCTTCTCTAGACTACAGAGTGAGTTCAAGATCAGACTTGGTAACATTTGTGCCACTTGGTTGTCATTTGTTCCTAGACTTTTGTATGCCACAAGCTCTGTCTTCAGTGTCAGAACTTTGTGTGTGCTCTCTCTCTCTCTCTCTCTCTCTCTCTCTCTCTCTCAAATGTGTGCATGCTCAATTGTGTTTGTGCATATACATATGTGTATGTGTGAATGTGGATCCAGAGATCAAGCTCAGATGTTGCTCCTAGGTAGCTATTCACCTTATTTTGTTGAGACAGCATCTCTCACTGGCCTGTGACTCGCTGATTAGCCTATGAATCACTAAACTGACTGGTCAAAGGGCCTCAGGGATCTTCCTGTCTCTGCCTTTTGAGTTCGTATGTGGATGCTGAGGACCGAGTTCATGTCTTGTACTTGCTCAGCAAACACTTTTGATGTGGGTGGGATTCCCCTCTGTACACTGTAAATATATTTTATTACCATTGGTTAATAAAGAAGCTGCTTTGGTCTATGACACGGCAGGACATAGCTAGGCGGGAAAACTAAACTGAATGCAAGGGAGAAAGAAGGTGGAGTCAGGCAGATGCCATGTAGTCACCCAAGAAGTACGATGTGAGGTAACAAACCACAAGCCTCGAGGTAAAATATAAAATGATAGAAATGGGTTAATTTAAGATGTAAGAGCTAGCTAGAAATATGTCTAAGCTGTTGGGCAAACGCTACTATAATGAATACAGTTTGTGTGTGATTACTCAAGTCTGGGTGGCTGGGAAATGAAAGCACAGTCTCTCTTTCACACCCTTTCTGACTGAACCATCTTGAGAGTGACTTTACTCCAACCCACCCCTGTTTGTGCCTTAATAACACTTGGATTCCAGCAGGGATCCACAGTGAACTCTCTGGAAACTTACCATGACAACTCATGTGTTCTTTGTTCCTGTGGCCTCCTGCTATTCCTGCCAACTGCACTCCAGAGGAAAATTCCTAATCCACAGGATGGTTCTGTGAGTGCAGGGGAGGGGGAAGGGGTCTCTGCTGCATGTTTTCTGTAAGATCTTTGATAAAGTGGTCTCTTTGTCTTCCTATATTCAATATATTTCTTTCCCAAAGACAAATCTAAACCTTTCAAGTAGGTAAATCAGAGGGCAAAGACTTTGTTTTTTTTCTTCTTTGTAGAAATGTAAGGATTAGATTTTAATCAGTCACTTTAATGAGAAACCAAGCAGTTTCAGGTAATACGGTGGGAATTAATCCTTGCAGGACATCCATTTAAACTCCCAATTCTTTTTACTCAGAGGTTAATTAAACTTTAGTTTTTTTGCCTGTTGGTGTCTTGGGGGTCACTGGAAAATACCAGAAAGACTTCCAGAGTGACAGCAAGACCTGTAGGCTCTGATAGGTGACAGGAATCATAGAAAGAGAGAGACGCTTTTTAGTGATCTGTTTTATAATGTTTGAATTGCTTTTGTAAATATTTACTTAAAATTTTAAATTACTATTTTCAAAGTTTGTGTGTACGTGTGTCTGCATGTGCATCTCTGTGCACCACCTGTATGTGGTGTCTGCAGAGGCCAGAAAAGGTGACTGGAGCCCTAGAACTGGAGTTCCAGGCAGCATGAGCTGTCGTGTGAGTGCTGGGAACTGACCTGGGGTCTTCTGCAAGAGCAGCAAGAGCTCTCAAAGGCTGACCCAGCTGAGGGACACCACTGAACTATTGTCAACCCCCCATGTAATAATAATATCTTTAAAGAAGAACGATAAACACGATTTGTGAAGAATCTGCTCTAATTCTCAACAACAAGGCTGCTGTTGTTCCTGTTGTTATGCATACTCTCTCCTACTTCTTAATACTAAGAGGCAAGTATTTTTAACCTGTTATGTATTTTCACAGGTGAATTTCTGTGTATTTATAGACCTGTGCACACCTGTGAAACCTAACTGTAAATACACATTGGCAAACATGTCTCCCAGCTAGCTGCTCTTCAGTTTATAACACGGATGACATATCTGTAGGTCCTGCCCACAGTCCCAGTGGCTGCTAGCATGGAATGTGGCTGGCAGAGCCTCTGTGACCCCGAGAACGCCTTTCTGTGGCCTACGTGTGTCAGTCAGCTGTTCCTAGTAACAAACACTGCCCCCAATCTCGGTAGGCATTTTCTTCCTCAAGACTGCAGGCTGGGGTGGCTGCGGCGGCACCTGTGTTTAGCTTCTCATGACTAGTGCCATCCAGGTTCCGCAACCTGAAGTGAGTCCTATGTCCAAGCCAGCGTCTCGCTGTGGTGGGGAAGCACAGGTGGCAGTGTGGGATGGATGTTGACTGAACACAGTGCAACCAGCATAGTGTAGGAAAGGAGATTGAGAGGAACTTGGGGTCCGCTGGACAAGGAGCTGACGGGTGCTTTACAAGCCCAGCAGGCTTTTTTAAGTTTAAAAAATGTTATTTTTATGTGTATGTGTGTGTTTCTGTGTGTGTGTGGGTATGTACCATGTGAGCACAATGACCACAGAGGCCAGACAAGGGCATTTGATTCCCTGGAGTTGGAGTTAGAGGTGCTTGTGATCTGCCCAATGTGGGTCTTGGGTACCAAACCCATGTTATTCCAAGGACAGCAGGTGCTCTTACTGCTGAGCCAACTCTCCAGCCCCAAGCATTTCTTTAAATTTGCTCCTAATTGTTTTTCAGACCTGACTTCTTGTGTTAGAATATGATTCATAGTATGAATATTATAACAATGATACTTTAATTTATTTACGTTTATTGATTTTGCATGTATATGATTGTAGGCACAGACATATCACAGTATATATGTAGACATTGGACGGCAACTTGCAAGAGTCCATTCTCTCTATCATGCGGGTCCTGAGGCTTGAACTCAGTATGTGAAGCTTAGTAGCAAGCTTCTTTATCCACTTTGCCCTCTCGATAGTCCATGACAATGACATTTTTTTCTGACGCACAATCTCACTATAGCTAGCCCAGGCTGGCCTGAAACTTTCAGTGATCCTCCCAAGGCAGGATGTTTGTTAAGCCTGGGAATGCCAGCATTGTGGCCTCCATAGCTGGTGCATGGAGGTGTTGTTGAATAATCTCATCTTTCTTAGAGTTTTGTTTGTTTGTTTTTGTTTTTTTTGCATTTCTCTGTGTAGCCCTGGCTGTCCTGTAACTCACTCTGTAGACCAGGCTGGCTTTGAACTCAGATCTGCCTGCCTCAGCCTCCCAAGTGCTGGGATTAATGACATGTGCCACCACCACCCTAGTCCTATCTTTCAAAAAAAAATCACTTATTTATTTTGAGTCGAGGGAAGGGTGTGTGCATAGGTTATAAGCCTATGGAAGCCAGAGTTGGTTCACTTCTTCCACCATATGGGTTCAGACTCAGGTTTTGTCTGGCTTGGACACAAGCACCTTTACCAGAGTAGCCCTATTGCCAGCCCAGTCCCCATCTTGTTCATGCAGGAGGGCAGGAGACTGCAGGAACTTGGGAGCAGGGGCAGACCTCCTTTATGGACCATCCATCTGAAAGTGGGGTCATTATGAGGGTCTGGTCCTCCTGAAGGTATTTTCTGTTCTGAATGGAACCTGGTCTCACTGTGACAATTCCCGGAACCTCCATCTGTTCCTGGTCCTCATCCCATTTTGAACCCTGAAGGAATTTAACCCCCTTTCCTCCCACACTGAGGTTAGGCAAATCACATGGCTTTCCCTGGCCAGTGAGGCATGGATGGAAATACAAAGTCAGGTACAAGTGAGGGGCTTTGAGAATGGGTGACTGAGTGTCTGAGCTCCATAAGGGACAGCTGTCCTGAATAGTCAGCCACACCCACACGGTGAGCAACCAATAGAAGATGTGAGAAGTGAACCACCGTTGGAGATGAGTGATGTTTGCTATTGTAGCGAAACTCAGCATGGACGGGTTGATAACCATGGACTTCCAGCTAACCTCTTGTGCAGATGCTTCTCCAGCGAGGCTGTGAGATGCTGCCCTCCATACGTAATTCACCTCGTCCCTCTGGGCAGCCCAGGCGGCCTCCTGCACCACCTCAGGATGGTTTGTCTTAGGACTGGCACATTAGAACCCCATAAGGGCACTGCTGTCTCTAGACTGGGCCAACAGTTACCTCACTGCGGTCTAACTCAGCAAGTGGCTCCTCTGTGCAGGTAAGTTCTCCTTGCATTTCTAGCCTAGTGTAGAATGTATGCACTGCCTTGCTGTCCTGCCCTTGTGGGATAGCTGGTTCCCACTTGCCCTGGAAAATATCACCAGTGACCATACCACAATGGGCTTGGCTGGGGCTTCACAATGAGTGGGAGGTTATTAATCTCGACTTCAAGAAAGACCACGTTTTAAAAATAATGCCATGCTTTGTTGATACCTATCGGAGGCCTGCCTGCCCCTTTCTGAACAGAAGCAGAGGAGGAGTGAATTGGTGGGAGGGCAGAGGGGTGGTGCAGAAAGTGAATGGGAGAAGTGGAAGGAAGGGAAACTGCGGTTGGGATGCAAAATAAATAAATTAATTAATAAAAAATAATAATAGAAAAAATAAGCACTCATGCTGCTGCAATGAGCTCTTGTGCAAGCGACACTATTTCTCAGTGTGGAAATATTCCTGGCCCCACCACAGCACGCTCCAGTGCACTCAACGGAGGAGTCATGTTTGCCGTCCTGTGGTTTGGCATGAAGTTTCCAAGCCCAGGAGCTGACTTTGCTTGGCTGTTTGCAGTTCTTAGCTGCTCCTTTGCCTAATTTACTATTTTTGAGAACACACATGGCAGCTGAGGCACGTGTCCACACAGCCTCTGAAGCTCTCCGAGTGCTCATTACAGAATCACATATCCAGGTAGTCAGTCTAGAGCCATCAAAGTTGTCTGGTCCATGAAAAAGTCATCTTTTTTAAACATATTTTATTTTAAATTATGCATATGTGTGATTCTGCATGTGAGTATGTGTGTGGGTTCGTGCATGTGTGTGCAGATGTCCTAGGAGGCTAACAGAGGATGTCATATCTCCCAAAGCTGGAGTTATAGGCAGCTGTGAGCCATCTGACCTGGGTGCTGGAAAGTGAGACCAGGTCATCTTCACTGCTGAGCCATCACTCATGTCCCCCTCCCCTGCCCCACAAGGGTCCTTTTAATGTCAACTCCTTCTTTCTTCAGGTTCAATGATATTTTCCTCTATGCCTCCAATAGCATCCAAATGGAGTCATCTCTTGGCTTAACGACAGTCTTGGGATAAACACCACCCAGTGCTGGTGTTAAAGGCACTTAGGACACACACAGAAGCCAAGGGCAGACCCACTAATCAAAAGATACCAGCGAAAACTCTGGGTAATGTACCATCCATAAATGCAGTATTGACAGCCTCATTAACCTAGAGCCGTAGGCCATCACTGCAAAGACCCGCTTCGGACATGAGCTTGGTACAGCTAATGGAGGAGGCCCTCGGGCCCTCGGGATCACCTTGGTGACACTGAACTCGGTCTCAGAGCACTTCAGGGCCCCGGATTAGTTACTTTTCTCATTGATGAGAATGAATTCAGCTGAAGGAAGGAAGGACTGATTTAGTTTCATGATTCCAAGGAACGCGGTCCATCCGGACAGGAGAGGCATGTGGTAGAGAAGGCCTGTCAGGGTGCTGAGCAGTAGGCAGACCCAGGACAGCAGTACACGGAGCCCAGGCCATGGGATGGATGTCTGCCCTCACTTAACCTATCAACACTGTCACCGATGCCCAGAGGAGTCTTAACTAATGCTCTGAATAGTTTTTAGTTATTCATTCATTCATTTGTTCATTTTGTTTTTCAAGTTTAAAATTTTTTACTACATTTATTTTGTGTTTGTGTAGGAGCATATGCCACGGTGCTCACATGGGTACGAGGGAACAACTGTGAGGGTAAGGTCTCTCTCATCCTCCTGCCTCTGCTTCCTTGGTGTCAGGCTTATACTGTAACCACGAGCAACTCGTCCTAGGTAGAGTGTGTATGGATGTGTGTTTAAGATTAAAACCATTGTTATTATCTGTGTTTTTTATTTTTATTTTTTTTTTACTTTTTTGACTCTTTGGCTCTTTACCCATTGGGGGCCTGCCGCCCAGCTCACAAGTATATCATGCAGAGTCTTACTATCACTTATGAATGCTGGCTTTAGCTTGGCTTGTTTCTTGCCAGCTTTTCTTATCTTAAATAATCCCTTCTATCTTTTGCCTCTGGGCTTTTACCTTTATCCTACATACTTTACTTCTTACTCCATGGGTAGGCTATGTAGCTGGGGGACTGACCCCTTCTTTTCTCGGTTCTCCATTTCCGTTGCTCTTTTTCTTCTTCTATTTATTTTCTCTGCCCTCCAGCCCCGCCTATCCTTTCTCCTGCCTTGTTATTGGCTGTTCAGCTCTTTATTAGACCAATCAGGTGTTTAGACAAAGTAACACTATTACTTTGTTTTAATCAGAGTTAAACAAATGCAACACAGAAGAATGCAACACATCTTTGCACCATCAAACAGATGTTCCACAGCATCAACAAATGTAACAAATCTTCAAACAGTATTCTACAACAATTATCATCATCGTTGTTGCTTGTTGTTATTGTTTTATGTGTGTAGATGTTTTGTCTGCAAATGTGTGCTTCACCACATGCATGCCTGGTGCCCAATGGAGCCCAGAAGAGGACATCCAATCTCCTGAAATTGAAGTTACAAATGACTGCGGACCACCATGTAGGTGCTGGGATTTGAACCTGGGTTCTCTGCAAGAGCAGCAAGTGCTCTTAACCACTGACCCCTCTCTGTTCCCATTGGGTTTCTTTATGCAATCAACCTGACAATGGACATTTACAGTGCTAGTCCCCAAGGGGTGATCCCCAGGTAACTATACCTCCACAGGGGCAGCACTCCCCACTTCCAGTCTTTGTCTGGAAAATCGTCAAACCACATTTTCTGCAGACAATTATTAGTACTGTCTTCAGGCAGAATTTGGGTTGGAAGAAGTTGGCACATGAGGAGTGGTCAGAGCCTGTGGTTGGGAAGAATGGTATGCATAGTGTATCGGTCCCCACACTCTGACAAAGACTCTTGTCTCCAGAGTGCAGAGAATCACTTTTTCTGAGGTTTCAGCTATGGCATGAGAGTAGGTACCTGCATTATTCATGGGGACCAGTGCCCAGCTAGGGGGTTATCACTACTTCGTGGGGTCTGGAAACTTCCTTTACAACTAGTCTGACATGTTTTTACCAGGTGCCAGGAGGAATTACTGGGTTTCAGAAAAGCACTTGATCCATGCAGGTGCCGGGGTTCACATCCATAGAAGTTTCCAGTCCCGATTCATCACCTTTGAGAGCCCCCTTCTTTGTTAATGGGTGTAGGTTAGGGTCATCCAATAGGTGCAGGGTCACTCTTTTCGCAGGGATGCTTCCGGGATGGGTTGGCAGCCCTGCTGTCTGTCCCCTTCAGTTCTCTCAGCCAGCGCTGGTGAGAGCTGCCGGGACGTGTCCTGAGCCTCTTGCTCTATGGTGAGCTCTGACTCAGCCTCCCCATGAAATCCAAGGAAACCCAGTGTGGTGGGTCCTTATTTGACCCACAAAAGCCCAGGCTGCAGAGTATCTGGGTGTGGCCAAGGTCTGAGAGCTGACTCGAGAGCCTGTCTAGATGGTAGAGATGGAACTTGGTTCCACGTGGCATGTTACAGCCTTGCCCCACCCACCGTATCGGTGGGAAACTCTTATACGGTGTTTTCTGTTCTGGTGCTACAGATGTTTTTTGAGACAGGGTCTCCCTCTGTCTCCAGCTCACAGAATTTCAGAAATTTCCTGTCTCAATCTCTCAAACCCCGGGTTTGCAGGTGCCAGCCCTCCCACCTGACTTTGGGATATTTGGTGTGGTTTCTTTTCTTGGTGTTGTACACCAGGGAATGATTTCTTGGGTGGGGGAGGGAGAGGAGGGTTGGTTAAGGTTTCAAAAATTATAGGGGCACAATTAGCCAATCTTGCTTATAACACAAATCGGAGAAATCCAGAATCAAAGTATGAGTACTCCCATGACCCCTTCACCATCCTCCTCCAGGTCAGAACTGGGTCCAGAAAAGAACCTGAGTGACCTGTCACACAGATATATCTCTGCCCATTGGACAACGCCAGCATTTTGCCTTTAAAAGCTGTTGTGGGGCTGGAAAGCAGGTTATATAGTAAAAGTACCTGCAGCTAAGCTTGACAAACTCAGTTCAACATTCATGGTTCACATGGAGAGAGGAGAGAACCAACCCCTGCAAGCTGACCTCTGACCTCTTCATGTGTGCTATGACACACATGCCTGCACATGTGTATGCACACATGTGCATGCGCGCGCGCACATACACACACACACACACACACACACACACACACACACACACACACATGCACACGCACACAGGATTGGGAAGATGGCTCAGCAGTTAAAAGCATCTATGGCTCTTGCAGAGGGCTGAGTTAAGTTTCCTTGGCCCATATTCAGTGGATCACAACCACCTGTAAATCCAGATCCAAGGGATCTGATGCCTCTGGCCTCTGTGGGCTCTCACACATGCGGTACACACACACATATACACAATTAAAATTTAAAAAGAAAGCAAACCTTTATAAAATATTATGAGAAGATGTTAGAAATCTCTCTGTATAAAAGAAAAATAATTAAGTGATTGCAAGAGCCATGGCTGGAGAGTTGAAATGAAGGCTAGCCGCTTAGCAGCCCTGCAAGATTCTGACAATTGTACATCCGTCTAGGACACTTGGCCAGTGTTAGGACAACAGAGCAGGTTAAGAAAGGGTACCTGGTGATGAGGAGACCCTCTCATACACCTGCCACCTGATCTCCCAGTACCTGCTGCCATGGAAACAGCCAACAGCTCAGCTCATCTTGGCTTGTTTCAGAAACATGGCAGATAAAAGGCAGGGGTCTCAGAGGTGCCGAGAGCAGCTCTGTGAGGGCCTTAAGTGGGTTTTGAGATGGGACGGCCGAGTGGGGAGATGTGGGGGAGCTGAGAAAAACTGCAGCTGCATCTTGGTGAGGCCCCTTTGAGGTACCAGGTATTCCTGGTGGGTCAAAAGCACAGCACTGGGTGCTTCCTTGGCTGCCACTAACTCACACTTTCAGAGGTCCCCAAGTTCATTATATTATCATTTGAATTGTGACTTCGACAACTCGGCACCCTTACACACTGTGGGCTTTTGTACAGTCCTATTGGGGGAAATATTTTAAAAGATGCAGTCCACCATGAACTGGGGAGAATAAAAGGCCACTTCACTCCATGACTGCCCCACACCTCATAAATATTCATAAAACAGTCTTTAAAATCTACAACGTAGATCCCACTAAGCGGCTCCCCACCATGGGACAGCCCACTCCTGTCTCTTTGGAGTGCTTTGTTTAGCTTTGATAAATAAATTTCCACTCAAACTGTCCATGTCTTTTCCCACTGAATTATTTCCCTCAAGCAGAGAAGAATGGAGAGGCCCCTCTAACTGTTCTGTGGGAGCCCAGGCCACCTAACTTACAATGAATCAGCTGATACTAAATGACAGAAGGGACAGGTAGGCAGGGGGCATGTGCATAGCAAATCAAGTGGCTCAAGGCTGGAGAACACTGTGCTGTCAGGGTTTGCTTGCCTGGGTGATACCCAGCGTGGGCCTGCTCTGTCTCTGACACCCCTGGTCCTTTGCCTCAGCTGACCCTGCTTTGTCACTAGAGCCACTGTGAAGGCTGGCGACAGAACTCAGGGAAGGAGGCCCAGCAGGAGCCAGCCCAGAAGAGAACACACTGATCCAAGCATGGTGCCACATGCTTAACATCCCAGCCATTGGGAGGTGGACGTAGGAGGACCAGGCATTTTATTTCATCCTTGGTTACAACAGTTACATGATGGTTACATGAGTCAGAGGCCAGCCTGGTTTGCATGAGACCCTATCTCAAAACCAGAATCAGAAAGGGAGAATCTGCTGAAGGAAGTAGGCAGGAGGTAGGTCCCCTGACTTCTGAGATTCTATATCTCTCCAATTCAGCCTGGCCAGTGGGGGTGGGGCAGGCAGAGAGAGGTAAGCATCCTATCTTATTAAAGCACCACAGAGCACCCACCAAAACCCTGGGTTAGCCCTTCTGCTCACTAAGGGAATAGAAGCTAAATGGCTTCTAACAGGTTCATTCCATTATCTGGTGTGCTCTGTGCTCCAAATTCTTCCCAGGAATGCCCAGCATGCTACAGGGATATTCCACCCACGTCCAGGCTGTCCCTGGTGGCCTTCCATCTCGTCACAAAAGCTGAACCATTTCCCTCTGACTTTTATAGCACCCGTTCCACCTAGAATGGATTTCTTTAGCTCTGATCCAGCTAAGGGCAAAGGAAGCAAGTGCTTGCAGAAGTGGGCAACCTGCCAGCTTCTCCATCTCGTGGCCAGGCAGACCCCATTCACGGCTTTACCAATCGATACATTAAAAGCCTCACATCTCCTTCAGAGAAGTAAATGCTTCTAATGAAACCACACACATAGAACAATGTGACCAGGTACAGAGGAGAGTCTGGTGGCCCACCTGTGTGTGATTCCATGTATATGTACAGAATCCCCTAACACCTAGGGAGGGATGGTGACGGCAGGAACTCTGAGACACCCAACGCACAGGTTTTTGCGTAAATCCTTCTCAGGCATCTTGGAAAACGTAATCTAAATAAACATTGTGCAAAAACCTGTTGCTGCACCTTGCTTAGGGACAGTGACAAAGGTTGGTGCACATTCAGCAATGGGCATTTCCCTCAAATGTTTTATAATATTAATTAAAAAAATATTTCTACTTATGTGTATGAGTGTTTTGCCTACACATGTCTATACGATGTGCTTGTAGTACCTGCAGAGGCCAGAAGATGGCGTCATATCTCCTGGAACTGGAGTTAGAGAGAGTTGTGAGCAGACATAGGGGTGGGGGGAATTGAACTCCAGGTCCTCTGGAAGAGCAGCCAGTGCCCTTAACCACTGAGCTTTCTCTCCAGCCCCAATATGATTTTGTTGTTGACGTTTGTTTCTGAAGCTTGAACCTAGCTCCTCATGTCTGTTAAGTTAAACTCTCACCCACTGAGGAAACCACTCCAGGCCTTTTCTGGAATGCTTGGATCTACAATGTTGTGGTATTGAGCGCTGTATTCTTGTTGGGAGGTGTGCCACCTGCACCTCTGCTCTTAGTTTGACCCTGTGTTCCACCAGACAGGATGTGAGTGGCTTGTCCCGGCCCACACGGGGTTGAGTTACATTTGCTTGGAAGCCTGAACCCACCGTGCTCTGCCATTTAATCCACTCTGCTCTGCAAACACGAAGGGCAGCTGGCTACAGAGAGGATCACCAAGTCAGAGGATCAGAGGGGCTTACAGCCGAGGAGTGGAAGCAAACACACAGGGGGCCAGAGCCTGCCTGTTCTACATGATGGGGCAAGACAGTCAGGAAGAGAGCTGGAAGCCTGCCTGCTGGGGGACTGGTGAGCCAGTGTGCAGAGAGGAGGAGGCAGGGACCTCCTGGGCTCCTCTGTTTGGAGTTTGCTAGGAGTTTCATCAGAGGATGAGCTGTCCTAGAGGGAGGCATGGGAGAGCATGCCTGAGGAGACACAGCAACAGCAGCAGGAAGAGGAGGAAGAGGAGGAGGAGGAACTGCGAGACAAGCTGGGTCAAGCAAATCTAGTCCACAGGACTTGGGGATGTGGGAGTCAGAGCCAGGAGCAGGCCCGTCTGTGCTTTCCAGGTCACTAGTCGGGAGCACTAAGCGGGCACAGCGTCCACTGTGTCCCCTAGTGGAACCCCTGGAGGAGCAACAGAGTGGACAGGGAGTTGTTCTGCACATTCTGAGTCTGGAACCCCAGTGAGCTGATATCAGGTGACTTAAGCTAGAGCCAGTTGGGAGGAGGAAGCCTCAGTTAAGGAACTGCCTCCATCGGGTTGGCCTGTAAACTAGTCTGTGGGGCGTTCTCTTGAGGAATGATTGATGTGAAATGGGCCAGAACACTGTGGGCAGTACCACTCCTGGATAGGTGGTCTTGGGTTCTATAATAAGGCAGGCTGAGCAAGCCATGAGGAGTGAGCCAGTAGCTGCACCCCTCCATGGCCTCTGCATCAGCTCCTGCCTCCAGGTTCCTGCCTTGGCTTCTTCCTTCCCAGTCTGCTTTTGGCTGTCATGTTTATCACAACAGCAGAAGGCTAGCTAGGGCACATGGTGTCCTTTCAGGTTCCAGGGTTAAGGCATTAACACATCTGTAAGCCATTTTGCTGTGAGAATGGCTTAGAGAGATTTAGCTATTTTTTAAAAACTCAACAGGTCTGAGTTACTATACGGTTTATTGGATATGCCTTCTCTTTATCGTTTAGAGAAAGTTAGGATGGACTAAGCTCTCTCTTACATTCCCCTCACTCCAGCCCTCCTCACTTTCTTTTCTGGTTCATTCTCTCCCTTCCTCCTCTTTTCTCACTTCTTTCCTCCTCCTCTCCTTTCTTCTCTCCTCCCTTTCTCCTGCTTCCTCCCTTCAGTTGCAAAGGTCACCGCGAATAGAGAGAGAACCAAGTGTCAGGATGTATGGAGGAGCTGTGCAGATTCTAGGTATAAGAGAATCACAATGTGGGGCTGGAGAGATGGCTCAGAGGTTAAGAGCATTGCCTGCTCTTCCAAAGGTCCTGAGTTCAATTCCCAGCAAACATATAGTGGCTCGCAACCATCGGTAATGGGGTCTGGTGCCCTCTTCTGGCCTGCAGGCATACACACACAGACTATTGTATACATAATAAATAAATAAATAAATAAATAAATAAATATTTTTTTTTAAAAAAAGAGTCTCAGTGTGGTCACTGGAGGGAGAGAGGTCCAAGCAGTTGGGTACATCAGCTCTGCCATAAAGCCCTGCACATATGTGTCTCGGCCCTTTCTGTCCTTCCACACTTAATCTCGGGAACGGTTGTGCTTTCCTTATGTTTCCAGATAGTTAATGCACACGAGTAGACAAACTGTCCTAGCACATTTCCTTAGACTTTCCAACATGATACCTCCCTGAATGGAGAAGTTGACCTCTTTATTCCCAATGCTTGTGTTTTTTGATCAGTTTTTCTTGTTTTATTGCACAAGCTGATATTTTATATTAATTCATTAATTAGTGTGTGTGTGTTTCCCTGTGCATGTGCACTACACAGCAGAGCTTGCAGATGTCCAAGGACGGTTTGTGGAAGTAAGTTCTCTCTTCCTACCATGTGGGTTCAAGGGATGGAACTCAGGCCCGCAGGCTTGGTGACAAGCACCTTTTCCCATTGAGACCTCTCTTTGGCCCTTGGCTTGTATTTTTGGGGTCTTGTAGTGGTAGCAGCTTTGCACTTCTTGTGCTGGCATTAAATTCTACCGATATAGGATTTATATCTAAACATAAAGTGTGCTTGGGTGCAATTTAAACTGAATATTAAAGTGCCCTCAAATGGTACAGCTTGTGCTATAACAACTTTGTTTGGCCAGACATATTTCTTAATTTGTTTGCTGATATGTAAACACATATCAGAATAAACCAGAGTCACACTGGGTGGATTTCGTCTACAAAGCTCTGTGGCACTCTGTCCATCCATCATTCATGGAGAGGGTTTACTTATTTGCTCGCCACGAAGGAGACAGTTGACAAGATACCCAATAAAAACTTCTTGTCTGGGTCTCTGATAGCAGCAGGAAAACTTCAAAGATCGGTCTTTATCACTAGCTCACGCTGGCCTTGAACTCGTGATTGATTCTTCTGCTCCTACCTTCTGAGTACTGGGGTGTGTATCAGCGTATCTGGTTGACTCCTACAGTCTACAGGCTATGCCACCAACAGGAGGCAGGAAGATGAGAGAGAGTATATAGGGGTGGAGAGATGACCCTGCCACTGGGCTAGAACCCAGCAGGCCCTCTGTCTAGCTGGGCTCCCCTCCTGTCTACTGTTTATGTATCCTGCAGGAAGACTCTTCGGACAGGGCTTGCTCCAGAACAAGCTCAGCATCCTTCTACTGCTTAGTTTAGTTAATATGCTCTGGGCTCCTGTGTGCAGATAAAGTGCCAGGAGGTGTTCCAGAACAAACACAGGGAAATGAACCCATGAAAAGTGAGAGGAAGGCACTAAGTGTCTGTGTGGATAAGGGGTGGGTGCAGCTGCAGGGGAGGTGGGGGATTCTCAGCTAGAAGCTGAAAGAGGAATGCACTTCCAAATGTGTGGACATGAAGGAAGTGGAGCTTTTTCTACAGTGGAACGAGGCTTAGAACGTTGCAGAAGTACAAGAGATCTGGCAGAGACCTGGAGGGGAGAGACGTGCTGCCTGAAACTGCTTTTTTTTTTTTTCTTTTAAGCATGCCTGCCTTAGGTTCTTCATGCCACCTGCCTTGCCTGCACTAGCCTGTGTGTCCCCTCCATCCTCAGTCTTCAGCATTTCTCCTGCTAGCCAAAGGACTGGGTCAGGTCATTCCCCTAAAGCAGCCTGGAGACATCTTGCCCTCACAGCCTGAAACCCTAACCCAGGGCTTCTTCAGGAGCTGTTGAGTGACGTGAGCATTGGGCTAATGTTAGTCACAATATGTTGATAATGGCTTTCCCAGGGCCAAAAACGTGGTTCCAGCTGGAACCTCCACAGCATGATGTCTCGGCTTCTAGTTCTCTGTTTGTATCCATTTCAGAGAAACCCTAACATGAGGGATGTGAGTACTGGGATGGACAGATGCCTGCCTGCTCCTGGGAGTGCAAGAAAGAAGGACCCGCTATCGGATGGGAGGCAGGGTCCCTTTCTGCAAGGTCATCCAGCCCTTCCTTCTGCATCATCACACGTGCAGTCAGTGTGCAGAACCAAACCAGGGGCTCTGAAAGTCAGCATCACAAAGGGCGACGCCACCTTTCCCACACGGAAGGAAAACGAAACAAAAAGCAAGGCTCTGGGTGATGTGCACAGCTGCAGACCCACCAGAAATAAGAATTCCTGAAGAGAGCCAGGTGGTGGTGGGTGCACGCCTTTAATCCCAGCACTTGGGAGGCAGAGGCAGGCGGATCTCTGTGAGTTCAGGGCCAGCCTGGTCTACAAGAGCTAGTTCCAGGATGGGCGCCAAAGCTACAGTGAAACCCTATCTTGAAAAACAAAACAAACAAACAAAAACAAACCAAAAAAACTTGAAAAGGTTCTGATTCCGATGAGTGGCAGTTTGGGGACCTTTGAAAGCACACAGTAGGCTTAGAGACAGACAGGGTGAGGGTTGTGTGTGTCTGAGATACCGCCTCAGGCTCCCTCTGGTGTTTCCCCATCCTAGATCTTTCCATGTGAGGAATTAGACTCCAGGATGCGGCTTGAGCTCAGGACAAGGCTGCACTGGATACAGGGACACAAAGAAACTGGGGCACAGGCAGGATCCTGTCCTTAAAATGCCAAACTGAAGGCTCCAAGCAGCAAGCAGAGCAGGGTATGTATGTGGGGTAGGCAGTGGGGTGTGGGCATGGGTGAGTCAGGGCACACACTGGGGTGATGGGCTGGCGGAAACTGGAGTCTCGAGAGAAGTATTGAACATAACAATGGTGTTGGCACTTGAGCCTTCCATGGGGACAGTAGAAAGTGCAAGTCTGACTTCTGCCCCTTTGCTTCCCTTACTGTCTGCAGCATAGGCTGCAGAAGTAAGGTTTGAGGACAGGCAGGCACTTGGGGGTGGAGTCTGGAAGAAGCAGGGCGTCTTGGCATGCATCTTCCAGCCGGGTAATTGGGGCCAAGAATCCATTTTTCATTTCTGTGACATGCACTCTCTGGGGTCAGGGTTGAGGGAATTAGGGAAAGGAGGAACCATGGCCAGTTGCTTGCAAGGAACCCAAAGACTATCAGAGTAGTCTAAGGATTCCTCCCAAGAAATTAGGCTGTGAGATCCAGCCAGGGCTTCTTTTCTTTCTGTCTGAGGGATTACTAGTGGATTCCCGCTTTCTTCATTCAACTAATACGTTATCAGCTCTGATGTCTAAGGAAGCAGAGGAGGGCTGAAATTTGCAGTTGGCAGCTCTTACTCCACCTGTGTCCTCAAATCGGTCCCAACACAACTTTTTTTTTTTTTTTTTTAACTCCAGTGATTAAAGACTTCTTTGAAATGTGGGCTAGTTATCCAAGCAGGGGAAAAACATACCCAGATCAAATATTTAACTTTACTCTTGGTATGTTAAACTCACCTGTCCACGGTAATCTCTCAGGCATATCCTACAAGACTTACTTCATTGTGTGTGTGTCTCCATTCTTTCTGAGGAGGATGCAGATTGGGACCTGCCTAATGTTACAGTTCTGAATCACAGCCGGGGCCGGCAGGCTGGATCTCTGTTCTCACCCCGAGTCTCTTGGAATTGTAGATTTCTAGGACAATAAACTCCTTTTCCAAAACACTGAAAAACACAGACCTTTCTCTCCCAATAGCTTGCTAAGGCGTACAGTTTGTGCAGGGTGGAGCGCTGTCAGTAAATTATTAAGGTTTTTGGAGATTATTAGCCATGGTTCCCCTAGCAGATTGGGCACGTTGCCATGGCGCGGAGCTGGGGGCCTGAGACTCCCTCTGGACTGAAGCAAAAGCCTGTCATTGCGGATAATAAAATCCCTGGGCGGGCGGCTCCAGAGAGTTTCACCTGTAGGATTCTGGCAGCTGTCTCTCCTTCCCTACCAGCTCCGCCCGGTCTCCTCCCCAGGGCGGAAGGTGGCCGAGCCCTGGTGGCCTGGGAGGCAGGCGCAGGCGTGTTACCCAGGTACAAAGTTTTCAAGTGCGCTGCTAACGTTTTCCGAGCCATGGGCCTCGGTTTCTCAATCCCATTAACATGCTCCGGATGGAGCGGGTTGAGGTCGGGATAATCTTGCGGAAAGGGGTTGGGCTCTACCAGCCAGAGAGACTTTCTGGTCTGGGAGGGGGTGGCGCGCGAGCCACGCAGCCTGGGGCGGGGCGCCCGGCGTTTCCCTGGGTTGCTACAACAGACCCCACACTCCGCGCCAAGGCGGCTGCCGCGAGACCCGGACAGGTGCGGCAGGGGCGGGTCGCCCTCGAGAGGTCCCCTCCCCCACGCTGCCAGCGCCCGCGGTGGCATTACGCCCCCGAGCCCCAGGTCGCCCGTGGCGCAGGACGGGGCGGGGCTGCGATCTGCACCCCCAAAACCTCCTGCCCTGCTGGGCGCGGTGCCGCTTGGTCCTCCTGGGCCGAGTGGGGTTCGCGATCTCAATTCCTCCCCCGGACTTGGGCCCGCCCCCGGAGCGGGAGCCAGGTGAGACGCACGGGCGGGGAAGAATAGTGGGTGGCCCTAGGGCACCTAACCGGCTCCTGAGGCATGTGTGTGCCTCTGCATTCCAGAAGCAACGGCGACTGGGTCAGAGCGGCCCCGTACCCATAGAGGCTGAGGATGAGAGCTGGAAAAGAGGGATGCGCGCATGCAGGTGGGGCTTGCGTCTCTTAGGTGACTCCCCTCCCCCAAAGACCCCTTCCTCAGGAAAGGGGCCAGTCACAAGAGCTTTTGAAGCGACCTGAGTGCAGAGCTCAGTAGTTCTTTGTCCCCTGAGCCTGTGAACTCTGCTTCTTCCAGCGTTTCTGATTCCTTCATCGGGTTAGCGCAGGTAGATCAGCCTCTGTTCCGTGCCGGGATCTCCTGTCCTGTAGATCGCCTATTTCCCGGGGACCTGGGCCAGCAAAGCCCTGAAGAGGAGCCGCCGCAGGGCCGCCAGGGGGCGCGCTGGGCGGGGACCCGCGCCCTGATCTCTCTGTCCCTTGAGATTCCCTGCGCGCGCTCTCTCTCTCAGACTCTGCCAGTGCTGGCTTTGCTCACTATTGCCGCGGCAGCAGCTGGCTCCAGGAAGGAGGTCGGGGGTCGCACGGAGCCCCCGCCGGGTGCCCGACCCCTACCCGCCACACTCTCAAGTAGGGGTGTGGGGACCCGGCGGGCGCAGGGAAGCGGCCCCCACCTCCGTCCGCCGCTGCCCGTGAATTATGCAGGAGGCTGGCACCGGTGTTCGAGTTGCTCAAGTTTCCCTGGCAACTTTCGTCCAGGCATCCCTCCTCCGGCGCAGCGGGCAGCTCCACCCGCGCGCCCGGGGCCCCAGGCTCCTTTCCCGGGCAGCCTGGCCGCTCAGCCCTGGGTACCCGGTTACTGTAGGGCTCTGGAAGACGCAGACCCAGACCACGCCCTCGCCCCCTGGACTGGGCCTCTGAGGAAGCCAAGGTGCGACCCAGGTGATATCACCTGGTAAACTTCGTCTTGGGTAAAGAGAGTGCATGCAGGACCTGTGCGTGATGGATTTCGTTGCCAGGATACTGGGATCGCGCCGGACCTGGCTTCCTGAGTCCAAGGGTGTGGGGTATCCGTTGGACCTCATCTCTGGGATGTGTAGGGTGAGTCGCCCTTAACCTCCTTGACTGGTAGTAGAGGGCTAGGGCATCCTGTGAAACTTGTCTTCCTGGAGAGTACCAGGGTCGTCTTGAAAACTACAGTTGGGGCGCAGAAGGGGTGGCTTCCCTGGAACTCCTCACCCTTTTGCAGAAGGTGCAAGGGGTTGCAGCATGAAACACTCTAGTTGTGAGTGGGGCACTGCAAGGTTCTAGGTTTGGGGAGGGGGAGGTGTGCCCAGTGGGCTAGAGACTAATTTTTGATGACTGTGCTTTTAAAGGGGACGTGGGTTGTTCCATCTGAGAAGATACTTTGGGCCCATGGGTTTGGGGGGTCTCAGGGGCCTCCCCAATGGCTTATGGATGGCTTGCAGGCCGTCTTGGAAGCTGTCAGAGGACGTCTGAAAATAGTGGTTTCCGCGTGGAAATTCGAGGTAGTAAATTAGGTGAATGCGTGACCTCTTTTTCGATCTGAAGTTTGAACGTTAATGAGGCCAACCAGCTAATTAAGTTGAGCTTTGGCATGCAAAGATAATTTTGGAAGTTTGGGCTGGAGAATGGCTTATGACCTCTAACTGGGATTGAACCCTGCACTTTGCTGACCTGACTAGGGGAGGTTCAGCAGGTGGGTCGACCTCAGCTGCAGGCTCAGCCTTGACTCAGGGCCCACTTCAGGGCTGGCACCCTGCAGGCAGATAGTGTGTGGCATGTCCACAAGGGCCCCTGGAGGTGCCTTGGTTGGAAACATTCCAACCACATGTAGGTGACACCAGGCTGAGTCTGGTGGAGACTGGAACCTTCCGTTGCTGCAGTTGAAAGTGAGCTGAGAAAGGTCTTGGACATTGATGGATTGGGGGAGAGCAGTGGTAGCCTGGAAATGAGGGTGGGACCGTGGTCACTGTTGCTTAAAATGGGTAAGAAGACTAAAGCTGGCTCCATAGTGCCTGGAATTCACAGCTCCCAGGGGAGAAGTGTTTTCAAGGAAACAGAACCCATTGTTTGTACCAGGGATTTTTCTAAGAAGGAGGAACTAAATGGCAACCTGGACTTATTTTGGGCCTCTGTGTCAGGACGCTGGAGTGCAGCTGAAGGTGGCTCCCAGGGATCCTGACCACAGTCCTTGAAAGATGGGAAATCTCTGTCTATTATTGCAAGTGCTTTTTAAGAAAGCCGTGTTTGTAGATCAAGCCACTCATTCACTTATTTAATCCACCTCAAGGTTGCATGCACAGCTAAGACCTTGGGACGGCTACTTGGTCCAGGCCTGGGGATTGAGGTGCTGTCTAGAACATTGGGTCATTGGGGTGTGGCACTGAGAAGTGAGAAGCTTCAGCTGGACCCTGTGAAGGAGTTGGGGATAGCGTGGGGTTTTATTTTCCCTCGTGAGGAAGAAAGTGTGACAGAAGAGCATGCTGGGAGCTGTCTGATCTGCAGGAAATCAGTCCTAGAGATGGAGCCTTATAGGAAGCCGGGTCTATGACATAATGAGCTTTGTTTCTTAATACTTAAGAGTCCTAAATGTCAGGGTTCTAGAGTCTCTACAGGCTCTAGGGAGTAATGGGGGCTTGTCCAAATGGCTATGTGTGGGATGGAGCGGCTGTGAGGGCTGAGGAACCCTTCAGAAGTCATGGGTCTCCAAACAAGGCTATGGCCTTCCTGCTGACCTCTTTCCTGATGCTACAGGACTTGCAGCCTCAATGGTTCCTTAGGGTGGCAGGGAGGTCTGGCCATAGCAGCCTGTTCAAATTTCCATTTTGACCTCATCAAGAGCCTTACCCATGGCTGTGACCCCCCCCACGGGAGGTAACCTTGAGGAGGTTCACACACGGTAATTTCGTGACCCTCTTGGTCAGGATAGAAGTGGGGACTTACATACAGGCCTGTCTTTCATCACCTGGGCACTGGTATGTGGATGTGGGAAGAATGTAAACAGATCGAGAGATGGGCTAGGAGTCTGGTATCCCCTCCCTCCTAAACTTGTGACCTTTGGGCTGGGCACAGAAGCTAACCAGCCCACCCGAAAGAGAAGTCTGCCATCTTCTGTGGGGCGGAGATGAGCTGGGCATATTTGGCCCCGTTTTCTCTGTGTTTCATTAAAATAAGCTGAACAGATCTTATCTGGGGGTCGTCTGCTGCTGCATGTCGGGCCTGGCATTGGATGAAGGTTGCTACTCTTGGGGATTCTAGACTGGTGGGGATACATGTGATTGGTTACATGCATAGGATGGTTACATGCGACTGCTGGGTGCTATAGAGCACAGAGAGGCCCCTTATTGTCCCGAAGGGGACAGAACAAACCACCTAGAGGAATGGGATGACCTCCTTCTCTGGATTGGGCAGGGCCTTTGCACAGCTGAGGACCACCATACGCCTTACCTCGACCCTGGGTTTGCAGTGGCGCCCAGCAGCTGTGGAGCGGGCAGAATAAGCTGTTCTGCACGCTGTCCTTTCCTAGGTATTCTCACTATGCTTTTGCTGTTCTCATGTCCCAGAACTCCTGGGGAGGACAGAGGGTGGGCTGACTTCTGTCCCCGCCTTCCAGACCAGTAGCCCGAGGCCCTGGAGTGGTGCCACTTGCCCCGGTTCCCACATGTAGTGAATGAGGAGCCCCAATTGTACCTTGGGTAGCCCCAGGGATCTCAGCCCACATTCTCACACCCTACCAGAGCTAAACACACATCACCCAGCGGGAAGTGGCACCAGAATGTGGCAGAAAATTAGTTGTCTTGTTCCTGTGGTGTGAAATTGAGTTAGTGGGCGAAAGCCGAAGTTTCTGAGCAGACTACTTGATAGGATGTGCATTTTATCATTGTTGAAAGCTGCTTCTCGGAGCCATTAGACATGGCTCACGGGGTCCACTCGGGGCTCTGGTAGGAACACTGAGGTTGTCTGAGTAACAGGTTCCCCATGATGGGATCCTTCCTCCTGATCAAGGGGATGTCCTAGTCTTAACCAGAAAGGGGTGTGGTGTGTCCCTTCTGGTTCCCAGAGCCTGCTCAGGGTCAGCAACAGGTTCTCTCTGATGCCTGGTCCTGAGGACAGGCCAACTGCAGCATGCGACATTTCCTGAGAGATGAAGCTCTTAAAAGCCTTCAGGAGAAGTGGGGTCCATGGGTTGGAGCAATAAGCAGTGAGCTCTCTGATTGGCTGCCAGATGTCTCCTCTAAACAGAGGACTAACGCAGAAGGATGCTGTCTAAAACCTGCAGCACTTGGGTGTGCTTGCCATGGCCCAGTACCTGGATTCAATAGGGCTTTGGGGTTGACAGGCACAGGCTCCCAGACTGGGTCTGTGGGTTCCACATGATGAACTGCAGGGGTGCTTGGTCTGTGGATTCCAGATGGGCTGCAGGGGTGCAGGAGGGCTCCTGTCCCCTTTCTGCGGCTGAGCACCCTGGGATTCTACCTACAGAAGTTCCACGAATCCACTTTGAGAAGCTTCAAGTTTTTAGTAGGGAAGATGGATGGAGCAAGTCCTGAGGTGCTTAGCTTAGAAGCCTCCACCTGGCAGACCCTTCCCCTCCAGATGCATCCATTAGGGATATAATTTTTGCACACTTACAGTGGCCCTGCTGGGCTGGAGCTAGGTCTCTCTAAAAAGCATTTTCCCCCTCCTCTTCTTTCCTCTCTAAAAGCATCACTTTTAAACCTAGATATTGTGTCTATGCATTGCCAGACTGTTTTCTTTTGAGGCATTCCTACATCTGGCAAAGCTAGAGCAAATTGCACGGTAAACCTGTTGTGCCTGCTGGTCTAACCCCTGGTTAGACTTCTCACGCGCTTGTGAGTCTGTCGAAATCCTCCTAGGTTTACGTGTTTTCAGTGGATGCTGGTTTGTCTTTAGTGTTGTAGTCATTGATAATCGGGAATGATTGTTGGCTAACAAATGAATGAGATGGATGAGGTATTTTTTTTTGTTTTGTTTTTATTTTTTTTTTTTGAGACAGGATTTCTCTGTGTAGCTTTGGAGCCTGTTTTGGCACTTCATCCGTAGATCAGCCTGGCCTCAAACTTACAGAGATCCGCCTGCCTTTGCCTCCTGAGTGCTGGGATTTAAGGCATGCACCATCACTGCCTTGCTTCAAATGGATGAGTTTTATGGTGCTATCGGTGTTCCTTAAAAATCTGAAAGGTGCTGGGGCTTTGTACTTAGGTCCTTGATGGTGCTAAGCAAGTGTTTCAATGATCCATGTCCCTAGCCCCTCTGTCTCTTGAGGGTTCTAGATGGGTGCCCTCTCACTGAGCCAAGCCCCAGCCCCTCACTATGGATTCTAGGCTGGTGCTCTTCCACTGAGCCACACCCTCTCCTCATTGGGGGATTCTACACTGGTGCTCTCCCACTGAGTCATGCCGTTATCCCATTACTGGGGGATTCTAAGCAGGTGCTCTCCCACTGAACCATGCCTAAGCCCCTAACTGGGAATTATAGCAAGCACTCTCCCATGGAGTCACGTCCCCAGCCCTGTTTCCTTTATTCTTTATGTGGCTGTTTCCTCCCAAGAATTTTCATCCAATGTGATATGTTTTATGCTCCTGGGTCTTTCATTAATTAACCTAGCAACTCCTCAGCAAGAAATAAAAGTATATCAATGGATGTTTTAAAGATTTTCTGTGACCTTAGTCACAGTCTGTGAAAGTCACTTGTAGATTGAGACAATAGGACCATGTCTGCTGATCACAGTGGACCGGGTGCTGTTAAGATGTGACGGATATTTAGACATGGAGAGGAAGACGAAAAAGCTGTGAGTGGCAGTGTGGTCTCCTGAGAAGGTTGTGGGCAGTGTGGTGCTTTGATGAGGTCTGTCACTGAGTCAGCCCTTTGGTGTCCAGAGGTCCCTACCTGGGTATGATGCTTCCCCAATGGGCCAGGAATGTCTTTCATAGTGGAGCCCTTTGGGAAAGGGTTATGGGAAAGAGTTACCCCAATGGACTTTCAACATGATTTATTTTTGGAAGGACTTTGTGTCCCCATAGACTAGAAGTCACCATCTACATTTCCAAGATTTTAAAAAGTGCACAGGTGTGTGTGTGTGTGTGTGTGTGTGTGTGTGTGTGTGTGTGTGTGTGTATGTAGATCAGAAGTCATTATCAGGTGTTATCCTTAGGAATACTGTTTACCTCTGGTCTGTCACTGGCCTGGAGCTCACCAAGGGAGCTAGACTGGTCACTGAGTCCCAGTGATCCTCCTGTCTGTGCCTCCCCAGTGCTAGGATTACACACATGCTCCATGCATATTAACATGATGTTTTGGGTTCGAGTGTAGGGTTTCATGCTTGCAAGTGCTTTCCAGGCTGAGTGAGACGTCTCCTCAGCCCCCAAGTTGGCAAAATGCATTTTACCTGCATCAGGGGTTCATCTGGGTAAGGTGATACCTGGGTAAAGGCAGCAACAGAGTGTCTAACTAGTGAGCTTTGCACATGCGTGACCTCTTGGCTTGGAGTTCGCTATTACCTTGGGGATTCGAAAGCACCTGCTCCCAACTTTGCAGGTTGAGGAATAGCCCGAATTTTGGACACAGAACTTGTGCTGTTTATCCTGATAGTTGGCTTGTGAGTTTGGAGCCTTAGCTTTGCGGGGAGTCCAATCCCTGGTCACGTCTGTGGGGAGAGGGATGCCCTGAGAGGAGCACAGGGGGCTGCCCCCGTGGTTCCCCAGAGCACACACTACCTGGGGTGCTCTCATTAGGAGCTCCCTGCCTCAGTAACAGATGTCGTTCCTCCCTTAGCTGTGGCAGGTTACTCTGTGTGTCACCCCCAAACCTTCTCAAGTCCCAGCAGTGAAGCCTGGCAAGCTATCAGGATCTGCCCCGTCTATCTACTGCACCTGGCATCAGGTCCCTGGGGATGAAGTGTCCCGTTGCTGGGCATCCTGATTCCAGACTTCATCTCTCTCAAATGTCACTCAGCAATAAGAAGTCAGCAAACCCTTCTGGCCTGTTCTTCCTTCCAGCCAACCAGCCACCATCTTCATGAGATCAGCTATGCCAACTTGTGAGCGTCCATCAGGATGGGGCTTGTGAACTGCTGACATTTCTGATTAGGAATGTCTTAGGATTTCTGTTGCTGTGAAGAGGCACCCTGACCACAGCAACGCTTGGTTTACAGTTCAGAGGTTTAGTCCTTCATTGTCATGGCAGGAGACATGGCAGCGTGCAGGCAGTCATGGTGCTGGAGAGGTAGCTCAGAGTTCTATACCTGGATCAGAGACAGCAGGAAGAGTGACACTGGACCTGGCTTCATCTTTTGAAGCCCTAGCTCACCCCCAATGACACACTTCTTCCAACAAAGCCACACCTACTCCAAAAAGGCCCCCGTTTCTCAATAGGGCCACTCATTATGAACCTGTGGGGGCCATTTTCATTCAAACCACCAGAGGGTATGAGGGGTCACTCCTCCCAGCCAGTTCTGCTCAGATTGCATGTGCCTTGGTGCCTCAGGGAGGAGCCAGAGTATGTAGGCCAGGAAAGGCTAGGGAAAAGAGGACTCCATCTGCGCTTCTGTGGGGAAGTCACCATCCCTGCTAGGTGAAGGCTTTTCAGTGTGGCTACCCTGAGATTCCCCATGCTCCCACCATTAATCCTTCTGCATGTTGTGTAAGCAAGCCCAGTAAACTCACTGGTTCCTTGGGGTGAACTTGGGTGGCTTCGAACTTTAGTTTGTCATTAGGACCTTGAGAGAGTGGACATTGTTTACGTCTTCCCCTAAGGAAGGAATTTAAACAGCAATTGCCATCAGAGGCTTTGGAGACCCAGCAACTGAACACTTTGGGCCTGGGAGTGACGGGTTTCCCCGCAGGAGGCACAGACTTTATGCAACTCAGGTTGGCATTTCCAGGATGTTTGCTGAAGCTGGGTGCAGGAGGGCATGGGGGTGAGTGGCCATGGGTACATAGTGAATTTTCTATTGAAAACAAACACAGAGAGGGACATTCCTGAAGTACTAGCGAGGCCAGGGATTGCTGTTAATAATTCTCTACACACAAGGACAGATGTCTCACGCCTGTTTTTGGAGCTCCTTGAGGGGAGAGGTGGTAACCCTGTCATTCCTGGGACTCAGGGACAGCCCATTGTCAAAACAACAGAAAACACCTACCTCTTGTTTGTTCTGAGTCTTTGGGGGTCCTGGTGGGGAATGTCTCAGCCTCCTGCCTCTATGGCTCGTGCTGGGTGGCTGTGGGTGTTTTGCCTGGCCAGGGCTGTACCCTCCTGTTGTCTGCTCTGGTCCTTTTGAGTTGACCTCCTTTTGACAAGGTTTGGGAGATGTAGGAGAGACTGTAGGTGAAGTGGTTGTGATGTGTATGTCAAAGCACCAGGCCGCTTAACCCTGAGGCTGTAACATGTACAATGGCTTCCAGTCTGACTTCAGTAACAGGGAGCTAACTTCCTATGCCTGCAGCTTTACCCTTAGCTCAGTTTGGGCAGGGGTGACTGTGGCCCTGTATTAGTTGCTTCTCTTGCTGCTGTGACAGACACCGGGCAGAAAGAACTAAAGAAAGGAAGAGTTTGCTCTGGCTCCCATTCTGAGGATGCCTTCTATCACAGCCGGGAAGTCATGGTGGCAAGAGTGTGGGGCAGCTGGTCACATTGTATCCATAGCCAGGAAGCAAGCAAATGAACACTGGTGCTCAACTTTCTCATTTTTGTTCTCTATGGGACCCGAGCCCATGGAATGGTGCTGCCGACACTCAGGGTGGGTCCTCCCATCTCTGTTAAGCGAACTGAAACTCTCTCGCAGGCATGCCAGGTGATTGTAGGTCCCATCAAGCTGACAGACAACATTAGCCATCATGGACCTGGTTTCACAGGGTCTGCCCTTCGCCACCTGCTCTTTAGGACAGCCAGGGTCATTTCAGGTCAAAAGAGTACTCTCGGTTGTCTCCATCCATTTCTCTCTCTTTCTCGGACCTTCACAGTGGCCGTACTGCGAAAGTAGTCGTGATATTGTGTGGGGAGCTCTTGGTCGTTCAGTGCCACATCATCCTCATCCCAGCCCTGAGAACACAGTTTCTCTGACAACCTCCCTCTTCTGGGGTGAAGAGATGGAGGCAGAGAATACTGAGTCTGATAAAGGTCATATGGCTGGGACGGGACCAGGCAGCCACCCCTCCATCATGAGGAGCCTTCATCACTACAGTTCCTGGGAGAACCCTGGCTTGTTTTCCTGTTTCTAATTGGAGGGAAACATTGTGGTTCTCAAACGTGGGGCCAAGACACTTAGGGTCTCAGGGCTCCTTTGACCTCTGACACCAGGATTCAGGAACCCACTGACTGCTCTTGCAAGGGACCCAGGATTGGTTCCTAGCACCCATCTCGATTTACAGCCATTTGTAACTTCAGTTTCAGGGTGGCCTCTGAGGTCACCGCACACACGTGCTACACAGACATACATACAGGCACACATCCAGACACAGAAAATAAAAATAAATAGATCTTAAAAAGAATTAAGTCTCTGGGGCTTGGTGATAGAGGACTTGCCTAATAAATTCCAGGTTCCACATTCACTGCCTTAGATATGCAAGTGATGTTTGGATGGTTGGTGGTATCTTGAGCTGCCAAGCCTTTTTATTGGTTGTAATAGTTTTGGGGGGGATTCTTTAGGATTGCTATGTACAGTATGATGTCATCTTCCATAGATATTTTCTCTTCCCCTCCTGCCTTCCTCCCACCGTTTCCCTCCCTTCTTTCCTCTCTCTCATCCTCCTCCCTCATTCCAGTGCCAGGCCTATAAGTCAGACAAGTTCTATGCCACTAAGCTTCATGCCAACCCTAGATAATTCTATTTTTACTTCTAATCTTATTTACTTATTTATTTTTAGTCTGAAATATATACTACAGAATCAGTTTTTACATTTTCATTTATTCTTTGAGAATGCCACATGTTTACAATGTACTTTGATGATACCTTGATATTCACCCCAACACTCCTCTCCAACTTCCTCCAGACACCTCCCTCCTCGCTTTCCCCCACCCCAACTTCATGTCTTCTTCTTCTCTTTCTCCTTTTATCACCCACAGAGTACAGAGTTAGTGGTACCTGAATGCCCATGGTCATGAACCATCCTCTGAAGCATGATCAATCCACCCAGGGCCACATTCCTGAAAAAAAAAAAACCTGATTTTCCTTTCCTCAGAAGCCAGACATTTTCTATAACCCCTCCTAGGGTGACAGGGTGGAGAATGAAGACTCCCAAGGCTTTCCGTCACCCATGCTGGGGTGCTGACTGGCTTGATTTTCTGCAGGCAACCACAGTTTCCAAGTTCAAGGGTGCAATGGCCTTGAAATATCCTGAAAGCACCATAGTTCCACATTCTTTCCTGATTTCTGGTTCTTATAGTCATATTGTCTCCTCTTCCATGATGTTTCCTGAGCCTTGGTGATATAGGGGCTGTGATGTAGATGTCCCGTTTGGGGTTGAGCACTTCCCAGACATTTATTGTCACACTTAGACAGATTAGGAGTCTCTGTATTGACTGCTATCCACCGCAAGAAGCTACTCTGATGGATCCAATCTATGAGTATAAAGATAAATATTTAGAGGCAGTTTGACACTGTATATATTTAGCCAAGTTCCCCCAACCTGGGTCCTGTGATCTTCCCATCATGAATTCTAGGCCAGAATATCTGATGTATGTTTCCTCCTGTGGAGTGGATCTTAAATCCAAGCAGAAAGTGGTTGGTTCCTCTGTAACACTCGTGCCACTATTGCACTCACAGCGTATTTTGCCGTGACCGTCACCATCGTGGCCCATGAGGTTCACAACTGGGCATGACTGTTGAGTGCATTCTCCCTCAGAGCCTACACAGCAGTTTTGGATGCTATGAACGCTCTCCAGTGGGGAGGAAGCTTCTGTTTCGTACCAGCTCACTTCAAAGTATGTGATGTCTTCAGCAATTGAAGCACTATTAATAAAAACTCAGAGACAGATATTGGGGTTCAACCTGAAGACCAGAAAAGAAAACCAGTCAGCCACTGATTCTTACTTCAACCTCAGTCCAAAAATGGTGATCCTGCCTCCAGGAAACCTCAGAATGAGAAAGTGACTGAGAGCTGTCTCCTCGAGTCCTGTAGTTCTCTCTAGTTCTGGGATTAAGGGCATGCACCACTACTACCTGGTTTCTACGGCAAGCTAGTGTGGCTACTGGGATTAAAGGTGTGTGTCATTGCTGCCTTGTCTGTAAGGCTGATCAGTATGAATATTTTACCTTTCTGATCTTTTCTGATCTTCAGGCAAGCTTTATTTATTAAAATACCAATGAAATGATAAGCAATAGGGTCTTATCACTGGGTGCTGGTGGGTAGCCAAGAGCAATGGGCAGTAACTTGTGTTGTTAGCAGAGGGAGTCTTGGAACACCTCTGACCAACAACTGTAAGGGAAGACAGTATCCCTTACCCAGTGCTGGGGATTTGGACAACCTATGGCTTCTGGGAGGAAGGTAACTTCATTTAAAATATGTACTTTGATACATGACAAACTGGGTTTAGTTCCCAGCACCCATGTGTCATCTCACAACAATTTGTAATTCCAGTTCCAGGAGATCCAATGCCTTTTTCTGGCCTCTGGGTACCAGCCATGCATGTGGAGCATATATGTGTATGCAAGCAAAACATTCATACACATAAATAGTCTAAAATGGTTAAAAAATTAAATACATAATATACATATGTATGTATCCACATATATGTGTATAGGTATGTATACCTTTATTTGAAAGCCTATAAATAATTATAGGCTTATTATAAGCCTATAAAAAGGAAGAGACCTGGTCAGTCATCCTCATCAACTTAGACCATGAAACCTAATATGGACAAATTCAACAGAACCGCCTTATATGGGCTGCCCATGCATGCTTCAGCATTGCCAGGGCATAAATTTCATTCAATTAAAATACTAGGTTTACATGATTCTTTAGTGTTGCAAGTCCAGACTCAGGAAAATGGGACCTTAAATATCCATCTTTAAAAAAATTCAGATTTTAATTTGTTCTTTCCAGTCTCACATGTACATAATACATTTGGTCACACATCCTCACCACCACTTATCCCCATACCACCCCACTCAGTCCTGCTCCTCAGGGCGACTCTCCCTTCTACCTTTATGTCTTGGTTTTGTTTCGTGACCACTGATTTTAAACAGGGTGCTTGTGTGGGCCCAGGCATGGAGCTGTCAGCAGGAGCATGGGCAACCCAGTCAAGGCCAAACCAATGAAAATAGGTACTGCTCCCCCAGCAGCCAGGACTGCCAGTAGCTGGGGCCCATGAGCCTTTCTCGTCTCCAATATTTTATTCCATTTCCTTGTCATATTGTCATGCTGACCTCCAGGACAGGGTTGGGTAGCATTGTCAAGAGTGGACATTGGTTGGTCCTGATTCTGGGGGGTGATGTCATCTCTCACTCTGTGGGTTTGGTTTTGTAATTTCCCTTTACTGGGCTGAGGAAGTTCAGAAGGCGTTGGAGCCGGCAAGTGCTTTTCCCACTGCCGTTGAGATGCTAATCGCCCCTTTGCCATTTATTCCATTAGTGTGGTGTGCGGCACTGAGTCCTGGACATTTTCCTCTTGGGATTAATCCTGCCTGGCAGGGTTCACTGTCCCCTGTTCCTGCTCCAGAACAGCCAGGATTTCCTCAGCTTCTGCAGGTGCATTCTCAAGAGACCTTGGGGTGTGGTGTAGGTTTGGGATGGGGATGAGAAGTGTTCACTTCCATTCTCAGAGGAGACCGAGGAATCGGCCCGAGTTTCTTCAGCACTTAGCATTTGTTGAGAGGCCACCTTGGCCTGAGGTTTTCTTTGTGGGAGTTTTCAAATGATTAATTCAGTTTCTGCTCATTAGAGATCTGCCCAGGTTGTTTCTTTACAGAAATATTAAATTGTCTGTGTCTGTGTATGCAGAAGAGTTCAGGGCTGTGGAGGCCTGAGGTGTTGGGTCCCTTGTAGCTGTCTGTTGTACTAGGTGGTTGTGGTTATGAACTGCTCAGTAGAGGTACCGGGAATGGAATCTGTGACTTTGTTTCCCATCCAGAGGCATGCCCATTTGAAGCTGCCCAGATCCCTACTCCCTGTTTCTTAGTGTGGTCAGTTCATAGTACTGTCCTTTCCCTTCAATCGCTGGACACCCCAGCCTTTCCTCTTCTCTATCATTGGCCACCCCGGCCCCCATGCTTTCCTTCAGTAGAGAAAGGTTCTCTAGCTGTCCAGCTCTTCAGATAAGTAACTTGGCCCTCCTTGACCCTCCGTGGCGTTTTCAGTCTAGACTGGATGGATTTTGCTTTGACTGCCTTGTTTCCATTCCTTCTGGGCCCTTCATCTTAGTCTGCCTTTCTTTTTCTACACCTGTTGGACAGCGGGTTATGCTACCTCTGAGGTGAGATTTTTCTAGCAGCTCTTTTTGGTGTTGGGCGTTGAACACTTGCTGGGCAGGCGCTCTGCTGTGTAACTGTGTCCTGGGCCCGCTTCTTCCTTTCCATGTAGACACCCACAGGCGTAGGTTTCGTCCTGAGCACTGTGGTGAAGAATCCCCCATGGTTTGTTTGAATGGGGTGACGGGGTGTCAGAGGCAACAAAGCTCTGCTTGAGGGGCACATCTATAATTACAGCACTTGGAAGTAGAGGAAGGAATATCAAGAGTTCTACGTCATCCTCTGCCACATAGTGAATTTGAGGCCAGCCTGTGATACATGAGACCCCCACCTCAAAATAGCAGGTGAGGAGAGCTGGGGAGATGGCTCAGTATTTAAGAGCACTGGCTGCTCTTACAGAGAACCTGGGTTTAGTTCCCAGAACCTCCATGACAGCTCACAACCATCTTCAACTCCAGTTCTAGGGGCTCTAATGCCCTTTTATACATTAAGGCAAAACACCCACACACATAAAATAAAAATAAATAAAAAATAAACATTTTAAAAGGGAGCAAAAAAAGCAAACCAATACCCTACTCAAATTCCAAATCAAATTTAAATTAAAAAGTTTTCCATTTAATTTCCCCACCAGCAATGTCTGTGTGATCCAGTTCCATCCAGTTCTTCTACTTTCTTGACAACAGACAGCATTAATATTTTTTCTTTTAGCTGTCCTGGTAGGCGTAGAGTCATAGATTATTGTAATTAGTGTTTTGACTGTATGGCCCCTTTATCAGTGTAATATGAGTGGAAATGGCCGTCATAAAGGTGCCTCATTCGGCTGTGTCGTTCACTTTGACCACACCGTCCCCCGTGCCCTTCTCTGCTTCTGCCTCCCACTATTCGTTCTCTCAGAGAATCTTTCTAGGATTCCCTTGGGAGAGAGAATGAGCCAGTGTCTTTCTGAGTTTGACTCATTTCACTTCATTTAATATCCAACTACATCTACTTTACTTTGCAAAAGATATTTCATCCTTCATTATAGCTGAATAATACTCCGTTACGTTTCTGCCACATTTTCTTTACCTGATGATGAACCTGGGCCCCCAATTTTACTGTGTGGCACCATATGAGGCCATGCAGGTGTTTCTGGTGTTGGTTCTGGCTCCTTCCCTAATCTTCCTGGGGTGGCATTTGCGCCATCCTTGGCTGGGGATGAGCAGCTTCCAGGGGACTTAACGGCTCTGTGTTTCTTTCTTTGTAAAACACTGCCCTACATGTTCCGCCACATCTGTCCTGAATGGTCACGGTTTGGGGTTTCACTGCTGAGTGTTGAGTGCTCTGCACCCTTGAGTGTGTGGCTTGCAAATGTTCACTCTCTGGTTTGTGTCAGAGGTGAGTCTTTGGCCTCTCTGTGGTCCTGCCTTGTCTGCTGCGTTCCTGGAGTGCGCTGTCTGCAGGATCTAAGCAGGTGCCGCCTCACCTGCATCCGGAAGATTTTATCCTAGTTCTCCTGAAAGCATCAGGTCTCACGTTCCTCATGGAAGCCGTTATATAGTGTCATGGAACTCTGTACAAGGCAAGCTTGTTTGGCACTCTGATTTTTCCTCCGCATGTGCAACCTTTCTACTATTGTTTACTGTAAACAACCCTGCCTCACTGAACTGTCTGTGCCCTTGCTGGGAACCTGCTGTGTGTGTGTGTGTGTGTGTGTGTGTGTGTGTGTGCCTGCACGCATGTGTGCACTCACACATGTGTATATATGAACATATGGCTTCATTCCCTGGGCTCTCCACTTAGGTCTACAGCTGTGTCCCTATCTCTCCACCAGAACCAGCCAGACTTGATTACTGTGGCTATACAATAAAGCTTGAAAGATGGATTCTTCTTTCTTCTTTTTTGCAGTTGTATGTGTGTGTACATGTATGTACTTATGTAAACTGACAATCCAGCCCGTGGCTCCCATTATGCTAAACAAGCTGGAGAGATGGCTCACCAGTTAAGAGCACTGACTGCTCTTGCAGAGGACCCGGGTTCTATTCTCGGCACCTACTTGGTGTATCACAGCTGGCTTTATATTCAGTTCCAAGGGATCTGGTGCTCTCTTCTGACTTCTGAGGGCACTGTACACACATGGTACTCATACATACATGTAGGCAGAATACTTGTGCACATAAAATACAAATAAGTAAATCTTTAAAAAAGAAATATGAAATTTATTTAATAACTGTGTAGAGTCTGAACACTCCTCCTAAACATGCTTTATTTTATTTATACCTAAGAGTTTCATTTTTTACATTTATTGATTTGATTTATTTTGTTTTCATGTGGGGTGGCATAGGTGTGCACGTGGAGGTCAGAGAGCAATCCAGGGGAATTGGTTTTCTTCCACCATGCAGGACCCATGGGTTGAACTCAGGTCCAGAGGCTTGCCAGCAAGCACCTTTACTTGCTGAGCCATCTTGCTGTCCCCTTAAGTATTTCTTTTCTTTTTTTTTTGGGGGGGGGGAGGGAATTCTGTAACATTGTGCTATTTGGAATTTGTTTTGATATTTATATGTTCATCTTGTTTTTTTTTTGATTGAGTTATTAATTGTGTCTCTGTTCTGTGGTGTGCATGTGGAAGTCAGAGATCAGCCTGGGTGAGTCAGTTCTCTCCATCCACCATTCAGAACCCAGGGGTTGGACTCAGGTCCTGAGATTTGGCAGCAAGCTTCTTTCCCTGCTGAGCCATCTTGCTGGCCCCGAGTGCTCATCTTATATCTCATGACCTCCATGACTCGTGTGATTTCTGGAGGATTTTTGAGGTTCTTGATTCCCTGTGGTTTTCTGCAACTGAGAAGCAGGGACCATTTGCTTCTAGATTGGTTTTACCTTTTCTACCTTGTTGCACTCGTGGGAACATCTGGTGCTAGGCAGCAGCAGGAACAGCTGATGCCTTCACCTCGCCCCAAGGGTACAGGCATTTCCTGGAAAGCAGTTAGTTCCTTATTTCTTAATGACTGGTGGCTGATGGGTTTCCTTGTAGATAGTGTCTAATAAGTTGAGGAAGTTCCCATCTTATTTTTAGGAGAGGTTTTTGTTTGCCACAGATAAATGCTTAATTTTGTTAAATTTTTTTTTCAGGATGACACTTCTTAAAAATTAACTTTTTAAAACAAAATATTGAACCAGTAAATTCAACCTGATCATAGTGTATATTTATTTTTATATATGACTGAATTATAGTTGCTAATATTTATTTATATAAATATAAATATTGTATTGTGTGTGCGTGCGTGTGTGTGTGTGTGTGTGTGTGTGTGTGTGAGAGAGAGAGAGAGAGAGAGAGAGAGAGACAGACAGACAGACAGACAGACAGAAAGACAGAGGCACACAGAGACAGACACAATCTCAGATATCCCAGGTTGATTTTGAACTCATCAAGTAGCTAAAGGTAACCTTTGACCTTCTGGTCCCGCTGCCTCTACCTCTCAAATGCTATGCTTACAGTTGCATACCACCCACCGTGCTTTATTTATGCACTGTTGGGCATGGAACTGAGGGCTGCATATGCTAGGTAAGAGCTCTACCAACGGAGCTGTATCTCCAGCTCCATTTGTAAACATTTTCAAGGATTTCCCATTGGGAATTCATGTTCATCTCTTGTTTTTTGCTTTTGTTTTCTGTTGTTGTTGTTGCATCTAGTTTTGGTAAGCAAGGTTTTTCATAAAACTTTATTATTTTTCTGTTGTTGACACCACTGTTCTTACTTAAGGGCTCCATTCAATGAATTGGGATGTATTCTCTCCTCTTCTGTTTTCTGGGGGACATTGTGTACAGTTTGAATTACTAATTCTTCTTTTACAAATATATTAAAACTTTTTTTTGCATTTTCATACATGTATTTAATGTATTTTGGTCTTATTCACCCTCCCTTTCCCATTCTCACTTCAATTCTCATTTAAATATTTCATGCACTTTCCCAGTAAAATCAGGTGTATCTGGAGGTTCCTTTTTTTCTTACAAAACTGAGTTTTAAAACTAGAAATTAAATTTCCTAATCAGTATAGAAATTATACTATTTCATATTCTCCATTCACAATGGGCAGATTATAATTTCATTTCTTGATGAATTGGCCTATTTCATTCTTTCTGTGAAACGTACAGGTGTGAAGTTGATTATAGTATTCTGTCATAGCCTTTGCTTGTGTGGTCTGATGCCTCCTGCATCTCCCCTGGCTGATCTGGGGTATGTGGTCTGTGCTGATGCCTCTTGCATTGTCCCTGGGTGGTTTGTCTGTGGTCTGTGGTGATGCTTCCTGTATCATCCCTGTGGTGTGTTATCTGTGTGGTCTGTGCTGATGCCTCAACATTTTTCTGTGTGTAGGGTATAACTTTAGAACTGATGTGTACACAGTTCAAATCAGGGTGAATAAGACTTCCACCTTTTCATGTTTTCGTTTCCATATATTTGGAACCTTCAACACCTTCTCTAGTTATTTTGAAACATGTAATTAACTATAGGATGTAATTGTTCTATTTGCTCTATACCTCTAGGTATATATAGGATTGCTTCTCTCTTGTGCTGTGTTCTGATGTCTGTTATCTATCTTCTCATTACTCCCTCCTTCCTCTCTATGTCTTTGACTCTTGACATCTCCATTCTACTCTGTGATCCTATGTGATCAACTTCTTAACTTCCATAAATAGGATTATGTGGAATTTATCTTACTGTACCTGGCTTATCTTCCTGATATAATGGCCTCCAATCCACCAGAGTTGCCTATATGTTTGCAAAATTTGCTGTCTACTTTCAGATTTTGCGATGTAGGAATGTAGAATTTGAGATTCCTATGCATTTGTAACATATGCCTTGAGAACTGTGGATTCCTATGAGCAATTGAAAAGAATGTGTCGTGCTGTTCTGGGTGGGACGAAGTGTGGAACTGCCCCTTTCCTATTAGCCTGTCAGTGTTTTCATGCTCTTTGCTGCCCTTGTTTGTGCATATATATCAGGATTGCTGCTTTTTTGTCAATTACCACTTTAATCATTATATAATGTTCATTTCTGTGTTTTTTCATCAAGTATGCTCTATCTACTATTGTCATAGTCATCTTGATCGTTTTGGATTTATGTTGCAAAATGTGTCTTCCATCATTCTATTTTCTGCCTGCCTATGGTATTATATTGGAAATGAATTTTTGAAAACATTATATAATTATGTCTTTTAATAAACTGCCCTATCTTTTACTTAGCATAATTTTGACCACTTACATTTGAATGGAATTACTGCATGTAAGGGCTTTTGTTAGTTCTTTGAGGTTTTCTGTTTACTTTTCCTTTCTTTCTATGGGTTATGTGATACAGGGTCTCGTTTTGGCTTATCTATGTGAAGAAGTGTTTTCAAGTGCATCTTTTCCCTAACCAAGTGTTTGCTCTAGACACTGTACACACAGCTTCATCACCTCTTGCTGTGAGCCTAGTGTGAGTAATACACTTCATGTCCTTTTGTGACCCTCTGCCCTCCCCACTTATAATTGCCAAGTATTTCCTCTACATGCATTTAGAGTCATATCAGATATGCTACAGTTTTTTATGTAACTGTCAAACAGATTTAGGAAATTTGGGAAGGGGGAAGATTGCGTATTTTTTGTACATTTTGCTCATTGTATGCATTTTCCCTACCTGCTTTACAGTCCTGCTTCTTTAATCATTTCTTTGTTTGAAGAGGTTACTTTAGCCATCTTTAAAAGATATTGCATTTATTGCTATTGTGTACATACGCATGTTTGTGTATAATGTGTGTGTGAGTGTGATACATGTGTCATAGAGCACACGCGGAGGTCAGAGGACAGCTTCGTGGAGTTGGTTGCACCCTGACGTGCTCTTCTAGTTTCCTTCCTGCTGCTGTGATGAAACACTTTGCCCGAAGACAGCTTGGAGAGGAAAGTGCACATGGCTCGTACTTTCAGGTCTCTTTCAGTCCTTAGTGGAGAGGAGTCAGGCAGGAACTTGAAGCAGAGATCATGGAGAAACACAACTTTCTGGCTCCCTCACAGGCTCATGCTAGTGGGCTGGGCCCTACTACATCAGTTGACAATCAAGACAGACTCCCATAGACATGTGCCCAGGTCAGACTCCTTCAGCTAAGACTGCCTTCTCAGGTGACTCTAGGCTATGTCAAGTTGACAGTCAAAGCTGATTAGGCCGGGTGGGTTCTGGAGATTAACTCGGGTCCTCGGGCCTATACCGGGCTGAATCATCTTGGGGCCCCACTTTGGCCACCTTGACAACACAGCTGCTGGTGACATATTTGTATGTATGAGTGCCCCGTTTTGCTCTTCTCCTACACAGAGCATTTGGCAGTCCCCTCTGTTTTCACTTGCTAAGTCCTGTGCTGCCTTCTGATTTTGTGGTTTCATTTATTTGCTTGTTTGTTTGTTAAATTATTTATTTATTTTGGCTTTTTGAGGCAGGGTTTCTCTGTGTAGCCCTACCTGTCCTGGAACTAGCTCTGTAGATCAGACTGGCCTTGAACTCACAGAGATCCACCTGCCTCTGCCTCCCAAGTGTTGGGATTTCAAGGTGAGCGTCACCACCCCCAAGCTCGACTTCATGGTTCTGGATGAGAAGTTCAGTCCTTTTTTCATGGTCCATGCCTTATATTTAAGGCGTTGTTTTCCTCAATTTATTTTCTAGACTTTTCCACTGGCACTAGTTTTCACACATTTAATAATTTTGTAACTTGATATAAAATTTTATGGGTTTATTCTCTCCCTCATCTTCTTCTTCTTCTGACATCTTTCCTTTTCTCTTTTAAGACAAGATTCAATGTACCTGGGCTAGCCCAGAAGACCCTATATAGTCGAGGCTGGCCTTGAATTTCTGATCCCCTTGTCTTCAACTCTCTGGTGCTGGGATTTTAGATATGCATCGCCATCCTCAGCTAGCTCTTGTTTTCTAATGCTGCCTCCATAGAGAAGGTGGGCATGAGCCCTGCCTCACTTCCTCCAGGCAGAGCTAGAGTCCCCGGCTCCTAGAGACCCCCACCTGGAAAAGCTTCTGTCTTTATGGAAGGTGTGGGAGTTCTACTGATAACATTGGTGGGATAGCTTTGTTGTCCCTGGACAGTGGTGGCAGTTCTGCCTCTCCTTATTCTGATGCTAGACCATAGCACAGGGAAGAGCTGCACTGTAGCAGCCTGGTGACTGGAGACCCAGGCTGCCTGAGACAGCCAGTCCAACCCTGGATGGGAGGAGATGATCCTTAATGCCAGTGGTGATGTTCCGCTCCCCACCTCCCTGCTTGGCAGAGTTGGGGGCCCTGGTACACCCACACAGAGTAGAAGCCCAAGCTCTTCCTCGGACTTGCTGTGGGGCAGGTAGGGATTTTGATTCTAGGTATCTGGCTAGAGTTGCTAAAATGTCCTTTGACTGAAGACAGAGGCCTTTGGTTCTGGGATTTCTCCTGTCCCACTGGGGTTTCTGGCAGGTTCGACATGATTGTGTGACTTTTCCCGAACGACATTAGCAATGCCTGTTCTCTCTGGATAGAGTACCAGTGATCAAAACACAGACCAAAGAAATCACTGTGCCAGTGTCTAACTAGTGCACCAGTGAGGTCACTAACAGGAGCGTGTGTGAGGAGCACTTACAGGAGGATGCACGAGAGTTACTCACAGGAGCCGTGGGTGGCAGTGACATCTGCAGGAGCGTGGATGACTTAAAGGCAGCTGCCATCACCGTCACCGGAAAGCCCCCCACCAGCGTAGCTGACTCAGGAAGGCTGCACCCGGGGGCTTCCTGCACAGTTTGCAGGCAGCTCCACTGAGGAGTCCTCTCCACAGCACTGCCACTCTTCCTACAGCTTTGGCTGGACTCTCGCTGGGCTTCTCACTTCCTCAGCTTTAATTTCCTTAGTCCTGGGCACCTTGGGTCCCTCTTGCCTCCCTGAGGTAATAGCTACCCAGCAATTGGGAATGGGATGATGAGGTGAAAGAACCTTGGACACTCACAGATGTCCCCATGGTCCCCCTCCCTGTTTGCTTTGCATCTGGCATCTGGGACCAGCTGCCCTGGGGAAGGGAACCAACTCAGCTTTCCATTTGTCTAAAGGAAAAAAAAAATTAACGGTTGGTTTTTAAGCTCGGAAAAACCAAGATGTGTGCAAAGCTGGAAGCTGTGTCCCTTGCAGTCCCACCTGACAGTGCCTTGGCTTCTGTCTTCACAGGTCTAGAAACTTCCCCACTCTCCCCACCTCCACCATCCAGAGTGCAGGCTGTGGCTCTTGTAAGGAGCATTCCTGTTGGACCTGACGTGCTGACACCTCTGGTGAGTGAGAGCCTGGTCTCCTTGTCCCGCCACAAGGAGACCATAAACCGGCCCCAAACATTGTTATAAGATTTGTGTGTGTGTGTGTGTGTGTGTGTGTGTGTGTGTGTGTACAGGTGCACAGCTGTATGTGCACATGTGTTCGGTATTGGGGGTTTTCCTCTATAGTTTTCCAGTGTATGGTTTGAGATGGGGCCTGTTGCTAAGCCTGAAGTACAGGTTGTCTTTCTCCACCGTTGTGCTCACTGGCGTTACAGATGTGTGCTGCCGTGCTCACTGGCGTCACAGATGTGTGCTGTTGTGCTCACTGGCGTTACAGATGTGTGCTGTCCTGCTCACTGGCGTTACAGATGTGTGCTGTCCTGCTCACTGGCGTTACAGATGTGTACTGTCCTGCTCACTGGCGTTACAGATGTGTGCTGTCCTGCTCACTGGCGTTACAGATGTGTGCTGTCCTGCTCACTGGCGTTACAGATGTGTGCTGTCCTGCTCACTGGCGTTACAGATGTGTGCTGCCGTTCTCACTGGCGTCACAGATGTGTGCTGCCGTGCTCACTCGCATTACAGATGTGTGCTGTTGTGTTCTCTGGTGTCACAGATGTGTGCTGAGGTGCACAGCTTTGCATGGGTGCTGGGGATCTAACTCAGGTCTTCAGGCTTAGGTGGCAGGCACTTTATCTTCTGAGCCAGCTCCCCAGCCCCTACTGTGTGGCTTTCAAGTGTCCTCTTTGTAATAACGCTGTGTCACAATGTCAAAAGATTGGACATGCCCACGAGAGATGATTTTGAATATTTCATTTTTTCGAAGCATTCTGCGTCATTCCAAGTCATGTTCTCTACCTGTGTGTGTCCCAAACACCTGCCAGTGCTTCATTAGCCCAGAGGGCTAATGTCCCATGCTTGGGACAGTCTTTTCAAAAGTGGGAGAGAGATCCTAAAGTAGATGTGGAAGGGAGGGGCTGGCAGCGCCTCTGTCCTGTGGAGAGGAGGCAGGGAACTCAGGGTCTTGGTCTCATTCAGGGATTAGACTGCGGTTCCAGGGCTGGTGCCTGCCCACTGCCTTTTTCTAGAAATAAAATGTTAATTTGTTGATTGTGGTAAAATCCACACAACACAAACTTCCCGTTGTAACAGTTTTCACTGGCTGGTTTGGTGGCTTCTCCTCTGTCATGTGGCCATTACTAGCAGTTTCCCAGAAGAAAACTCCACTCCACTGAACACTCCGTCTCCCACCCCTGGGCTTTCTGTAGACTTGGGACTTGATACAGGTGGAATCAGATCTGACCAGAGTGTGCTGTCTTTTCCATGCTATAGTGTGTATCTGAGCTTCATTCTTTCTTATGCAACTAGGGAGGCATAGCGTGCATCATATAGCCATGACATGTAGGTGGGCATTTTCCTTTCTCATGGGCAGATGCCTCGCAGTGGGTGCTGGGTGATGATGGCCATCCCCGTGGATATGCAGAGCTGTCCTATCATGGTTTGGAAGGATCTCATTTGACCGTCATCAACAGACCAGTTGTGGTGTCTGTGCTGTGGCAGGTTGACCCACTTCTTTCTTCTGAGAAATTTGAGGTCCGAGAGCTGAACGGTTGGGTGGTACTTCAGACCCTCATAGTGGCTTCTGGTGAATAATTTCTTGTGCAGAGGGCTGGATGCACAAGCAGGTGTGGCTGGGCTGTATGTGGAAGACAGCAGCTGGATGTCACCAGTGAAGAGAAATGGTGGCTGGATGTCACCACCATTCCAGTCAGAGTCCTGGGTTCTTGACTCTCTTGCTAGGGAGAGAATGACTCACCCCAGGATTCCTTGGGGCTTAGCCTAGTGCTCAGCACTTCCTCATGCTTGCCAGGAGACCATGCTTGGGAAAACCAGCCTTTGTAGGCCTGACATGCTGGTCTGTAGGCTTGTGATTAGATGTGGGGCCTGCTGAGAGATGAAGCCTGGAGACCCTAGGATTGGTTGGCGTGTGGACAGGGAATGTGTCCCTGTATTCTTTTGAGCTTGGCTCTGGAAAGTAGGGGTTGTTCTCCTGTCTTAATGCTGTCTGTGAAATGTGAGCAAAATCAGGCCATTGATGTCCCCTTGATGCCCAGAGCTAGACCTGGATCTGGGTCTTGTCTGTCATTGGGTACCATGGAAGCCAATGACCCGCTCTCAGTAAGTGCTATTCAGATGGATGGCAGTAGCTGAGCTCAAGGACCTACCAAAGTTGATAAACCATTTTTGTCCTCTCTGAGATTGCCTTGGGGGAACTTGCCACCAGATGCATGTGGCAGGTGGACAGGTGGCCTCAAACTCATAGAATCCCAATCTCTTGATCCTGTGTGGCCCAAAGGGAGTTGCTAGCATGACTGAGTTGAGGGCTTTGTGTGGGGGAGATGGCCTGGAGACTCTTGCTACTCTCCTAGTACCGTCAGAGCCCTTGCATAGAGGCTGAAGGAAGCTTAATGATGGAAGAAGAGTCTAATGATGTCAAGACAGAGCCTGGAGAAATGTAGACATAGGATCAGGTGGGTAAAGTGTTTGCTGTGCAAGCCTGGTGACCTGAGTTTGGTCCTCAGCACCCCAGAAAGGTAGAAGGAGAGAACGGATTTCATCAAGCAGTGCTCTGACCGTCACATGTGTATCACAGCACGTGCCCGTATATACATCTTACATCAATGATGGTGAGGAGGAGGATGATGATAAAGATATGGCCACGACTCAGCTGAGGCCACAGGAGCTGAGGGATGCAGAGGGATTCTTTTTTGGAGTTTGAGGGGCTGGGGGAGTGCAGTCTTGCTTCCATGGATCTCGTTGGAGGTTCAGAGTTCTGACACTGGCTTCCTCTGTGGCTCGAGACCAAGCTTTGGTACTTTGGGGAGTGGATGTCGGAGGCTTGCACAGGGCATGGTGGAGAAGCAGGTTACTTTTCAGGCCTCTGGCTTTCATTTCACTCAGCAAGAAGACAGGTGTGGGCATCTGGTGCTGAGGGCTCAGGTTCCCTTGACAGCCCACTGGTTGCTGTGGGAACGCCTGATGGCCATTTCTTGGGTGGGCAGCAAGGACGACAGGCAGCATTGTCCTATGATCTTTGGGCTACTGAGGCTGCGGGAAGGGTTAGCTTTTGTGAACACAGTGCATAAGGTAGGAGGTAAGTTCCCAGGGCTCCCTGTTGGGTGCTGCTGAAGGGACACTGAACACCCCTTGTCCTCTGGGATAGGAGACTAGAAACACGGCTCGTCTCCTCCCATAGAATGTCTAGGGTGGGCTGGGAAGATTTTTCAGCAGGTACGAGAGCTTGTGTTGTAGGATGAGGCCCTGAATTCCAATTCCCAGCACCCATAAACAAAACCCTGCATACCTCCCTTCTCTGCTGGAGTCTGGGACAGAGAAACTCTGGTCTGGCTTGAGGACCTCAGTGTGTGTCACAGCTGCCTTCCTCCATGGGAGGCCTCATGCCAATGCCTGTCCTAGGGGCCCCCAGCAAGGCTTCTCCTCAGCAGAAACCATATCCAGCACCGGTGGCTTGAATTCTGATGTTAGAATTATGTCTCCAAAGCTCTGCTCTTCTTCAGCTGGCGAGCTCGGTTCACCAGTGTGTTCCGCTTGTAGGTATAGGTGAGCAGTGCTGTTGTCTCACCTATGGATCTGAAGTTCCTTAGAGTCTAAGTGAACATTCTGTCTTTGGTATTTGAGTTTCTCTCATCTACTTCACTGTACTGAAGGCAAGGGGAAATCTAAAGTTTTCTGGAACATTCTAAAATAATTTTAAATTCTTTTCTTCCCCCCCCCTTCCATGTGCATGCATGTGTGCATGCTTTGCTTGTGTTTGGACACACATTTGTAGGTGGGGAGGCCTCTGGGGTTAATGTATCTTCTTTGATTGTCTTTCAGTCAAACCAGAGCTCACCAATATGGCTAGTTCTGCTTGCCAGTTTACTCTGGGGGTCCCCTGTCTCTGCTCTCTGAAGTTGGGATTACAGGAGGGCCATCACACCCGCCCAGCATTTGCTCAGGTGCTGGGGATTATGAACCCCAGTCTTTACATTTGCAAGACAAGTTGTTTAAACTAAGAGCCATTTCCCCAATTCAGATTTCAGTTTTCTTAGCATGGTCTTTGAGTGCAAAAATCTCTCATCTACATCAGTCCTTCAGGTGTATTTTTGTCTGGATTAAAAAGACTTGCTGGTTAACATTCACTGCCAAATGTGAGCAGGTGTGTGGTGCATAAGAAAAAAATCACCTCCTGGGAGGTTCTTAAGTTGGCTTCACACCTAACCTTAGGCCTGAGCCTCCATGGCAGCACTGAAGAGCAGCCCCCAAGGGAAGCAGCTAGATGGTCCCACGCAGTGTGACTGTCCATCTCTGCAGCTAGGGTCAACCCTAGGGTGGGCAGCCACTCCTCTGGAACCCAGGATTTGTCTACCTCAAGATCCTTGCTCATGTGGGGCTGCCATAGCTGTACATGTCTTCTGGCCTCCAGTGGGCTGGGCCTTTCTGCCCCTCTTCCTGGGGACCCTACCTGAGTCCATCTGCCTGGGGCTCTTCTGACACAGGGACTGGCTTATTCTACATGGTCGTATGGCTGGGTAGGAAGCTTGTGTCTAGTTTGTAGCACCCAAGAGCCTCCTGCAGCGAACCATTCTCAGAAGTGGCCTTAGTGGTCACCACAAGTGCAAAGCTTGCCCCTCAGTTGCCTGAGTCTCTGCCTTTTCACACTGTCCTGGGGTTTGGGGGACACACTGGACACTGGTAAGGCTTTGGACCTTTCTGTATCCAGATTCCCAGTGTGGCAGGCGGGATCTTGCTCTTGGCCCAGTTGTATTGGCTAATGGCCTGTGAAGGAGTGAACTGTGTCCCCTCATAGAGCATACGTTGGCCTTGTTTACAGATTGGCCCTTTAAAGAGGTGACACAGTATGAAGAAGCCAGGAGGCTGGATTCTGATGTACAGGGACTGGATTATAAGAGGTAACTGGGATATGGACCTACACAGAGGGACCACATAAGATTGTGGGGGGAGGTTGTGGTGGTGGTGGAGGGATGTTACTATGGAGGTATCATTCACCTGCTGTAGTGCTGAGTATCTGCTTTCCCTATGATGGGCATGACCGTGAGAGCAGTTGTGACCCATTGGAGACCCTTAGAGCTCACACGTGTTAATAGTCAGCGGAACAGGGCAGGCTCCTGACATCCTCACTGGAGGTGCTCACCCTGACCGTGTCTGTATTCCAGACTCCTGTTTCTGGAGCGTGAGGTGATGTGTGTTTGTGTGACTATGTGGCTGTGTTGCTGGCCAGAGACACCAGGCTGGGAGCAGTGGGCTAGGAGATGACCTGCTGCCGTTGTGTCTGAACATGGGACATGAGACTCTTTCCAGGCCTTAATTCCTCATTGATTGGGATTGTGTCTGAGGTCTCCTCTGTGTGGGTTGAAGTACCACTGCTGTGCTCAGTTCCAGCCTGGACCCTAGATTGGCGCTGTTGTCTGCAGATATGTGCTGGGCCTGGAGCCCTCTAGCCTTGCCCCTTTGACTTGGCACTGCTAGAGACGGTGGTGAGTGACTGGGATTAGGGTACGAGTGCACAAAGGAGGCTGCATTGAGGACACTGGGAGAAGACACCATCTGCAGAGCAAGGACAAAAGCCTTGAGGATCTCTGCAACACATCCAGTTAGCTCTCCAGCCTTCAAGATGAGGGGCAATGCATGTAAGTGGCCACAGGCTATAATTAGAACTGTGAGTGGGTCATCAGGGGCTCTCAACCTGTTGCCCTAAGACTCAAGATTATCCCAGGTCATCTGCCCCTAGAGAGATGGTTCAACAGTTAAGAGCACTGGCTGTTCTTGCAAAGGACCCAGGTCGGGTTCCCAGAACCCACATGACTGCTCACAACCATCTGTAACTCTAGTTCCAGGAGATCTGACACTCTCTTCTGGCTTCTGTACGCACTATGCACACACAGTATACAGATATACGAACAGGCACACACTCATATACATGAAATAAAAAAAAAACTAAAAAAAAAAGAGTTAAGGTAGTAGCTGAGATAATGCTGACCCCTCTGGGCTGTAGTTCTAGCACATTCTAAAAGTTTATGTTCCTGGGCTGAAATTAATTTGATCTACGCTGGCGTGTGGGCAAGTGTGGTGTGGTTTATTTATTGTGGATTGACAGATTTTTTTCAAACATGCCATCTGTAGGCGTTTTATAGAAGTTTATGTCTATTTTAATAAGCAATTGAACTATTTTGTTTTTGTGCAATTTTAGTTTGTGTGTGAGTGTGAGTGTGCGCATGTGTGTGACCTAAACTTCAGCTGTGGACCTCTTGTCCACAGCATTGTTGGCGCTGGCAGGGGGGAACTTTCTGGTTTTTTTTTTTTTGTTTTGTTACTTTCCATGCGTTTCCACCCTCATGAAAAGAAAAGCTATTTTAATTGTCCAGAGTACACCGCCTCCTCCTCAGCTTTCTGTGGGAACTGTGTCCTGCCTTCTCATCGCCCCTACTCTGTGCCTATTGGTACCGAATACCAGCAGGTAGAATCCCTTAAATAAAGAAAGGCACAGGCTGTGTGCCTGTGACTTGTTCTTATAAATACCACGGTGTTGGTGAAACCGAGAGGCACAGTCACCACACATCTGGAGTAAGAAGAGCCAAAGCCACTGGCCACTGTTTTCTGCATGTACGAGAGATGACATCTGTCCCCAGAGCAGTCAGTTATCCCCATGATGCAGTCAGGTCACAGTGCACTCTGGTGGTCAGCTCTGGAGAAAGTTTTGGGCCTGGTGGATTACCCCTTGGCAAGCTGTGGTTTGTGTGAATGTGTGCTGTCATTGAGGTGACCCTACTGTGTGAGCATGGGCTGTCATTGAGGTGACCCTACTGTGTGAGCATGTGCTGTCGTCAAGGTGACCCCTCTGTGTGAGCAAGGGCTGCCATCGAGGTGACCCCTCTGTGTGAGCGTGGGCTGTCATCAAGGTGACCACGCTGTATGAATATGAGCTGTCATCGAGGTGACCTTTCTGTGTGAACATGGACTGTCATTGAGGTGACCCCTGTGGGTGAATATGATGTTTGGTTATTAATTAAGTTTGTCTTTGGCAATTTCATACATGTGCATAATACATTCTGGTTGTTCTAGCCCAACCCTCTCATACCTCGCCTCCTTCCATTGCTGTTCTTTGCTGTTCTCTTTCCCACATTCCCATCTTCTGTTTTGTTTCTGTCCCTCTGGGTTTGGACAGGCCTCCTGTGTGCTCTTGGGAATCGGATCTCTCTAGTGTAGTCAGTAGGCTCAGCAGCTGGTGTACAAGCAAAGGCAATGGCGCCCTGGTCCAGGGTCACCTGGGCCTCCCTGTGCTCCTAGCCCACTACCTCCACTCTGGGTGTTTTACCCACGGTGGCCTGGAAACTGTTTAGGGAAAAAGCTGCAATAACCCAGAACTTACTTTGTTACCTACATTGCTGCCCTGCATTTGAAAATAGGTGTTTTTTAATCTATTTCAGTTTATTGGTCATATTAGATGGGAGGCTACACCCAGTACACTGACTCCATCTGGTGGAGGAAGGGACCCCTCCCCAACTCTTGTCCTACCCAACACCAGGCTTCTTTGCCCCTATCTCTCTTCTCTCCTTTGCCCCTTCCCTTTTCTCTTCCTCCGTCCACATTCAGTCTGAGCTGCACTGAGAACTCAGCCGAGACTCACAGAGAAGCAGGCGGCCCTAGGCCCCTGTCCTCCCTAGCTGGCAGCTGTCCCCTGCATGTCCAGACTCTCCGTTCATAGTAGGGTTGAAAGTCATAGGCAGTCTGATATGAGACTGAGTCCACGGATCAAAAGAAGGAAATCTTGAGCCCCAGGACTTACATTAGATAAAGCTTTGTGTCCTGAACTAACAGGGTAGGATCTGGGAGGGGACAACGCTAGACACTAGGACGATTGTACCTCCCCAAATTGCTCAGCCAGTGAGGGGTTTACGGGGCAAAGATGTACAGTTAGGAATTTCAAAACTGTTCTGTGCTAAGAGCAGTGCACCAGGCACCAGTGGTCGCTGCCTTTTCTCTTTGCAAGGCTGGTTCCGCTCTTACTCCCCGACTCCGGGAATTCTTACTGTGAAGGGAAAGCTCATTGCTATTCTCAGCACCCCACCTCTGCCCTCTGGGACCTCATTCCCTGCTTCAGTGGCTTTTAGGCCATGCCCTTGTATCCTTCCATTCTGCCTCGTAGTCAGCTACCAGGTTCATGTGCCCATCTCAACTGTTCCTTCATTGGCCCTGCAAAGTCCACAGAGCCGGGCCAGCTGCCCAGGAAGGACCGATGGGGCCCCAGGTCTTGTTCCTGATCCCAGGAGGTACCGTGGGAAGTTTAGAGCATGGAGTGGCTATGGTGATTGATGCTGTGACTGCTCTTGCTCTGGGGAGAGGGCGCGTGGTTGAGGTGAGCGTGTACCCAGCAAGAAATGAGGAAACAGTGTCTCAGGCGCTGCAGTCTGAGGAGGGTCCTTGAGCTTCATCTCCTGGGGCTACCAAACCAGATTAGTGGCCTAAAGCTCTGTACACCGCTGTCCTTGTACTTCAATAGGTGAGAGGTTGGAAAAAGTCAGAGTCAGGGGCAGGCTTGGGTTCTTCAAAGATCCTGGGGATGGCCCAACCTGCCTCCTCCAGCTCCCTCCCCAAAGCCCCCAGGGGATAGAGAATCCTCCTTGCTGCTTCTCCCAGCTTCAGAAGTGGCTCATGGTCACATCTCTCTGTCTGTCTGGTTATCTTATTTGGCTTTCACATCCAGACCATAGTTGTTCATGGAGGGAAGTTGGGGCAGGAATTCAAACTGGGACCTGGAGGCAGGAGCTGAAGCAGAGGTCATAGAGGGACACTGTTTAGTGGCTTGCTCCTGCTGGCTTGCTCAGCCTGCTTCCTTATACCACCCAGGACGACCTGCCCAGGGATGGCACTGCCCACACTAAGTGGGCCCCCCCCTCCCCCATCAATCACCAATCAAGAAAAAGCTCCCCAGATTTACCTACAGGCCAATCTGACGATGGAGATCTTTTCTCAGTTGAGAGGCCTTCTAGATTGTGTCAAGTTGATAAGAACCAGCATGCCTCCTGTACCTTGGTTAAGCCAGGGTCTCTTTGTTGTTTCCAGTATGTGCTCCAGGATAGCTGACTCACCAGCTTCCAAGGATTCTCTATCTCACTGTCGAAGCACTGGGATTACTGGTATGTGTTGCCAGGCCTGACTTTATGTGGGTTCTGGGGGTTTGAACTTAGATTCTCATACTTACCTCGCAAATACTTTACCAACAGCCACAATCTTCATTTTGAAATGAATTTGGTTGAGTCTGTGGGTGTGAGACCTGGGATGTGGAGGGGACTCAAGTTGGCTGTGCCTTCCATGAGACTCTGCTGCCCGTACCTTCCTCGCAGCTATTGGCTACAGGAGCATTTCCAGGCTCTTTAGGGCAGTATCCACAGGCTACCTCGAGAGACCTTCGCCTTATGGTTAAGGACATAGGGAGAGAATGACATGAGCCTCCAATGGCCATGTCCTTCATGAGGGTGTTGAGTCCCTAGAAGTTCTTCTGTTACCTGGTCCTCAGTAGGAATCTCCTCTCAGGGAAAAACAGATCTCATGAAAATTGCTTGCAGGTACATATTCAGCCACACATAGAGGTGGAGGAAGCGGGAGAGCTGTCATCCACCTGCAGAGAAGGCCAGAAGGCCAGTGGCTCTTGTGATTGCTAATGCTGACTGTCAACGTGACAGGATCTAGAATTACCAAGGAGACAGACAGCTCTAGGTGAGATTGTGAGGGACTATCTAAATGAGGTTAACTGAGGAGGGAAGACCCGTTCTGAAGATGGGATCGCCATCCATGGTGTGGCCGCCATCCTTGGGCTGCTGTTTAGGATGAATAAAGAGGAGAGACCGGTCTGAATGCAAACATTCATCTCTCTGGGCTTCCTGATGATGGATGGAATGTGAGCAGCTACCTCGCGTTCTTGCCTTACTGCCTTCCCCACTATGATGGGCTGTATCCCCTTCAACTAGGAACCCAAATAAGCCCTTTCTTCCTTATGTGGCTTTTGTCGGGGTATTCTACCGCAGCTATGAGAGAGTAACACAGCTCCTGGCTGTGGGCTTATAATGCCCCATGAATGTGGGTTAGGCGGATCCTCAGCAGTGGTTGGATAGGTTTATGAAGGCCACGTCATGCTTTGGCTCATGAGAAAATGATGACGGTGGAAGTGATGTCCCCAGCTCTTGCTCAGCAAGCTTCTCTCTCCTGCAGGCCTTTGGAAGGTGAGTGAGACCCGCATTCCAAGGCAGGATGGGCAGGGTCTCAGGTGAGGCTGAGAACCTAGGGCAGACAGTGCAGGGGTCTTTGAGAGGAGAGCTATCTGGGCGGGAGTCTGCCGTCTGACCGGGCTTCACAGGGAGAAGTCAGCAGGCTCGGGCTTGGGGCTTGACTTTGACTCCCCTCTTCAGGCTGTGGGCACCAAAGATGAAGGTTGTTGAGTACAGAGGCCGCTGGGCTAGGTCACATCCTGGGACCTGCTACCAAGGACCCAGCACATGACTGACCTGCAGGTCGAGGGTTTTAAATTTTCCAGACATATTCTCTGAAGAAAACTAAAACATTCACATTCAGATTGCAGAGGATCCTGGTTCCCACCGCTGTCTGAATTACAGGAATCAACCAAACCCAGCCGGGCATAAATACTGTCATCAAGCATTGATGATGGCAGGTTGGACAGCCACAGCCCCACGTAAGGCACAACAGGGCTGTCCCCAGGTTGGTCTGAGTTTGGCAGTCTGAGCTCTTTCTTAGGACTGCAGGCTTTTTTCAGTCTTGGCCAGAGTTAGTGTCCCTCAGAGGGTCACCCCCACTTTATGCTAGGGCTGATACTGGCTTTGGGAGGCATTAAGAACTCTGCGTAGAGCTGTGTGAGTCTGAACACTTGTTTAATGTTTTAAGTGTTTTGGTAACACACATATTTCAGTCTTAAAATGACAGTGGCATTTCTCTTCTCTGTACTTTGAGGCTGATTTTGTGTGTGTGTGTGTGTGTGTGTGTGTGTGTGTGTGTATGTGTGTGTGTGTGTGTGTGTATGAGTGTGGGGTCTAGATGTCTTTCACAGGGGCCACCTAAGACCATTGACAGCACAGATATTTATATCACATTTCTGTAATAGTAGCAAGATTACAGTTATGAAGTAGAAATTGAAATAATTTTATGGTTGGGGTCACCACAGCATGAGGAACTGTATTAAAGGGTCACAGCATTAGGAAGGTTGAGAACCACTACTCTGGATCAACTCACCAGACAGCCCCAGGGATCCTCTCATCTCTACCCCCCACCCCAGGGCTAGAATCACAGGTACATGTCATCACGCCCAGTTTTTATGTGGGTGCTGGGAATCTGAACCGAGATCCTTACGCTTGTTTGGCAAGCACGTTACTGACTGAGGTGTCTCCCCAGCTCATAGCTCTGCAAGTCTGGGGTACCTGGGACCAGAACTTGGGGACCTTACTCAGCTCTGAGCGCTGTGGTTTAGAAGGTACATCAGCCTCAGGCCCCAGAGGCGGTGACTGTAGTGTGAGGATGATTGTAGTCGAGGTCCCATGAGTGACCCTTCTGCTTGGGGTCTCAGCTAATGAGTCACACTGTACTGGTTAGCACTGAGCCTAGACTGGAGCCCAGCAAGGCCACCTCTTCCTCTGCTGTAGCCAAGGTCCCCGGTTAATGTCAGTATGCTTTAACCAGGCCGGATGTCGCAGAAATGCGGCTGGGGTGCTTGCTGTTCTGATGATGGTTGGTCCAAGTGCTCAAGCGCAAGTCTGTGGGTACATTTCATACCCAAACCACGAACGGTGCCCTGAGTGACTCCTGGTGTTGTAGGGCTGGGTGGGTATTTCTCTTTGTCATTTTTTGGCAGTGTGAGAGATCCAGTTGCCTTTTGTATGCTAATCTCCTACCTGGCTAACATCATGACTTTTTTTTTTTTTCTTTTTTGCTAGTTCAGTTTATCTTTAGATTCTCTTGGGCTTTCAATTCTGAGTAGGTAATTATCTGGAAATGATGATTATTTTCATTACTTTCAATCCGTGAGCAGGGTGTTCACTTTTCTGCGTACTTGCATTAGCTGGCGATGCCATGTCCTAGAAGTTCTGTTCAAGTCAGGGGACTTATTACTCCCCAGTATTGATGAAACAAGGGATTGGTTATGATGGAGGGGTCCCTTGTTCCTTGGTGTCCGTGGAAGACTATCTGGCCTGCACTTCATATGCCTGCTGGATTCAGGGGCTTGCTGGACACAGGACTGAGAACTACAGACCAGGCAGTACTGCAGGAGAACTCACGGCCTGTGGCTCTTGACTGTGGCACCATTCAAGGTTAGGGTTGTTTACTTTATCTCTTCCATGAAGCCTTTGCTTTGCACCTCCTTCTCAACCATAATGGCCAGCTCTGAAGAAATATCAGGCGATGGTCCAGATTCGTGTTGAAGAAGGCAAGACCCGAGTGCATGGTGGCGCTGGCTCTCTTGGATTCTGTTGTAAAGAAGCTAATGTGCAAGCCTGAACAAAAGCTGGGTATCACAGGGTCTGTTTGCAGTAAGAGCCAGGACAAAAGCTGGCTGGGGCCTGTGGAGAAGAACAGTTTGCACCCTTCATTATCTGTCAGGGGAAGAGGGTCACACAGCTGTCTGAGGCTGCCCCGATGCCGGCCAAGGAAGGATGGGAGCAACCACATGGGTTGGCTTGTTACTTATATCAACTAGGAATGACACTTGCTTCAGGATAGTGACAGCACCCTCTTACCAGCCTTCTTTCCAACTGACCTAGGATCTTCCTGAGAAGCCAGCTCTCCAGACCTTTAGTAGAGAACAAACCAGCCCAGCCTGGTGGATCTCTTAGGCAGTGGTGGTTAGTGGAGCTAGTTTAATCAGGCAGCATGTGTTTTCTGACTTAAACCATAGAATCTGATGTGATGAAGATGTTGCAGGGCTGGAGACATGGCTTGGCGGCTAAAGTGCCTACTATGCAAGCTGAAGTCCAGAGTTTGCATTCCCAGGACCCATGTGAAAAACTAAGCATGGTGGCACACATCTGTAGTGCCAGCGCTAGAGGGGAAGACACAGAAGGATCCCTGGAACTTGCTGGCCATTGAGTCTAGCCTAATCAGTGAGCGGAGAGACCCTGCGTCAAAAAATAAGGTGGAGAGCTACTGAGGACCTCCTATGTTTTTAGAGTTGATCTCCAAAACTTTCAGCTGTTGCCTGGAAGTTTTTGTCTGTGTCTTCCGGCAAGATTCGTCTTCACATAACTGGCGAGTGAGCAAGTAGGAGAGTGTACTCGCTCGTGCAGCAGGGGCATTTTGACAGCAGCGCAAATGCCTCTCTAGAATCTTGCACAGTGGGGACACATCCTGTGTTGGCTATTTTTGCCTTTGCTGTGACCAAATGCCCGACAAGAAGCCTTTTAGTGAAGGAAGAAGGGTTTGCGTAGGTTTGCATCTTAGCGGGGCAGGCCTGTCAGCAGGAGCAGGAGGCAGCTGGTCACATGGCTTCTGCAGTCTAGAACCCAAGCTCACAGGATGGCATTGCCCACAGCTAGGGTGTGTATTCCTATCGCAAAACACCTAATCTGGGAAGTTGACAGACTCACCCAGAAGTTTGTCTCCATGGTGATTCTAAGTCCCATTGAGTGGATACTCAAGATGGGTTATCACACAGCCATAATATGGACAGGTTTCATTCATCTGCATCCATGGTGCTCTGGTTGGGTAGCTGCAGCAGGCTGCTTCTCTGGAGAATTCGAGGGATAATGGGGTGGAGGGGTAGAGCTTTTCAACAAAGCTCTCTTGAGAAGCTGATGTCTGATGCAATTCAGCCCTTGTGTGACTGACCCCTGACTCCTCTGATGGATTCAGTACCCAGGAGGCTAGTGCTCTTTTTGGCAATTTTTTTTCTGTTTTCCAGGTTTCCTGGGAGGCTGCCCTTTATCCTGTAATGTGACCTTGACCTAGGTTTAAATATCTAAACCAGAGGGTAGCTTGGGAAGTGAAGGTCTCCCTGTTTTAAGGACCAACAAGTTTCATACATTTAAATGCACAAAATAAGTCACACAGTAAAATCTCTTACCCTGTGGCTTTGAGATTCCCTCTGGAAGGAGACCGCTCTGTGCATTTTAAACTGGAAATTGATCTGTGAACCTCTAAGATTTATGAATTGATCCCCAAAGGCTTTGCAGCCATCGCCTGGACAGTTTTGTCTGTATCTTCCATTGCAGCTTGGCGTTAATGCCCCATGAATAATAATACATGAATGAGTGGGAAACTGTGTGTGCCTGCCAGTCAGGGACTTTAGGTGACAAATAAGCCAGTTTAGGTTTTAGATGTTTCTGGACACTCGTAGCAAAATGCATCAACTTTGTGGAAATTGCTTCTCGGCGGTGGTTTTTCTTCTCTCCTTATTAATAGCTGCCCAGCAGGGCTGATGCAAGAGGCCCACACTGAGTGTTGACCCTACTGACCTGGGAGCTTACATCTCTGTATTTACTCTGGAGAAAAACGGTTGTGCTAAAAGCAATTGCTCAGGGTGGCACAAAACTACCCTTTCTCTGCCTCGCCTTGTCTGCTTTCTGTTTCTGAACAACCTTTAACAGTTTGATCCTGAAAGGAGGCAGGGACCAAAGACAGCCTCTGGTCGCCAGAATGAAGACACAAAATGCAAGGCACCCTGCCCGGTTTGAGAGTGGGATAAAGGAGGAGTGTGTGCTTATGATGAGTGTGTGCTTAGTGTAAGTGTGCCCCGTGTAGCCAGTAGGGTGTTCACAGAGCAACTTCTGTTCCTGCAAACCTAAAAGTGAATGCGCTCAACTGCCCTCTGCCCTGCCTCAGAGTTAATCATTAATCTTTGCCCAGGCTCCTGTCGGTGGCCAGGTGTCTGCCCTTCCCACGGAGTCGTTCTTCACATTCCTATTAGGGTCATGACCCTCCAGGTCAGGTCTCCAGCTTTGGAATCTCAGGACCCTCCTGCAGAGAACCTGAGGTGGGGCTCAGCTGGTTCTTTCTCCAGCCAGCCCACTTCCATACCCAGCCTCGGGCCTCTGTGGACCTATCTGATGGAGCCCTTCTTAGGCACCTGTTTGCTTTGGGGTATCTTTGTGAACGAAGATGTTGCTGGTAGTGCTTTGGACTAGGGAACCCCACTTTATTATTCTCCCTGCTTGGGGCTGTCAGCTCTGTTCTTGGAGTCAGGCCACGGCATCCTCACCACCCTCTTTTATTATGGAAAGAAGACGTGGGGTTAAGCTCATCTCATAGTTCTGGCTTTTGTCCAGTCTTGCAGTGCATGAGTGGTGCAGCTAGATGTGACCTGAAAGATGAGCATTTAAAATGGTACATTTCCAACCTGGCTACTTGGTGCATTTCTGCCCAAATCCGATCTGAACCCTATCCATGGGTTTGGGACACTGGGCTCTGTTCCCACTTGCTGGTGGTAGCTGGAGTTGACATTCTACTGGGGCAGATTCAGGGCCATGTTCTGCCCATCTCTACCTCGCTGCATTCCACCAGCTCCACAGCCTACCTCCTATCTGGCATGTGTCCACTGAATGCTCTCTGTATCCCATGTGATGGATGGGTGGTGGCAAATTAGACACACAAAAGTACTCATGGACATGCGGGTTCATCAGGTAGCTGAAATGGCACAGTCATTAAGTGAGCTTTTAAGAAAGCCAGTCAGAGGCCAAGCTGGGCCTAATGGGGGAGGAAATCAGGGTTGGGGCGGAGGACTGGCGATGGCCACAGGTGTTTGCTTCAAGCTCTTGGATTCTGTTTCAGACAACCAGGAGTGGAATGCCCTTGAGAGGGGCTTCCTGTGCTCCCCCCTCCCAGGGCGGGACTTCTGGGGATGGAAACGTCTCATCAGCTCTCCCTGGGATAGAGAGGACCTGGGCTGTGCATGCTCCAGTGGACTCTCACATCTGTTTCCCAGGGCTGACAGAGAGCTGTGTTGTATGCTGGGGCCAAGGATGAGTGCTCCCTTCAAGGGGAGCCAATGGAACCCAGACCCTTCTTGCTCCTCAGCGTAAGCGTCTGCATCTGACTGGTTCCTGGATGCCCAGGAACCTAGCTGCAGCCATTGCTCGTCAGTTACTTCTGTCTGTGCCTGACCCAGCGTCTTTCTCTCCGTCCCTGAAAGCAGGGCAGCCTCAGGAGTTGGAACCACTAGGCCAAACTAACACCTGTCAGTACAAAAGACTCCATGAGATGGAACAGGAAGGGCCTGACTTCCCCATATAAGTTATTTTTTCTTCTTTTACTCAAACACAGGTTGTTTTAGAGATAGCTTGCTTACTTGCGCATCTTCAGAGAGGCTCTAGTGTCTAGCCCAGCAGGTTGTGTGGTTGTGGTGGGGACCGTTGGTGGTAGTGCTTGAGCAGGCTGGCTGCATGGTGAACTAACCACTCAGCAGTGTAGCCCACGCAGGCTGGCAGAGCTGCAACAGGACCATTGTGACTTCAGCCTACCCTGGTGTGTGGGCATCTTTATCTCCTTCCCACAGGCTGTCAGCAGAGACCACCCTGGGTGCTACCATTCCACCAGGGATCACTGATACTGATGTATGCCATGGGACCAACAATCCCTTGTCCTATTGGCTCCAAGCGGCTGGGCCACCCTGTGCCCCAGTGTATGCTCAGTATGCCCCAGTGTCAAGCTTGGAGTGTTGGGAAGCCCCTACAGCTCCTGGACCCATCTGAGCTGGTGCTACTTCTGCCTCTGCCATGGCTGTGCTCACCACTATCCACTGTCACCTCTGCTGCTGTTACCACCACTGAGGCTGTGGCCACTGCTGCTAGCACCACTGCCAAGATTGGCAGGCAGCAGATTATGCCAAGGGATGTCTTTGCAGTCCCCTCTACCATCTCTTGACAGCACAGCACGGGGGAATCCAACAAGCATGAACATATCCTGTGCTGAATGCAAGAGTGGGAATAGATTGCATATCTGCCAAGAGGTTATGTGCACAAGTCCAGCCATTAGACAACCGCTGAGCGAGTGCCTGCGCCATCCACCTCTTTGTGGATCCACCTCTCTGAGCGCTGTCCTGTGGATCATCAGAGAGCCAGTCTGGGAGCCCTGTGCTGTACACTGCTCCCTTGTGCTCCAGCACAGGCTTCTGTAAAGTCTGTTCACCCTTTCCTGCTTTGAAACAGAGCAGCAGAACCCTAAGGCTCAGCTGGAGACACTAAGAGCTGAAGCTGGAAGCACCAGGCAGGCCATCCTTGACCTTTTATGTTAACACAAATTAGCAAAAGATTTCCTCACTTACTTTATTTAATGCAGGAGGAGTTTGTCTGCAGGTATGTGTGTGCACCATGAGTGTACCTGGTGCCCATGGAGGCCAGAAGAGGGCGCTGGGTCCCCTGGAACTGAAGTCAAATAGTCATGAGCTACCCCATGTGGACTCTGGAAACTGAACCTGGGTCAGGGCTCTTCACCGCTGAGACTCTCTCCAACCGTTTCTTGATCCTTCTACATACTGATAACAGCCCTCAAGCAGCAAACCCCACACCAGGGAGCTGCCCCATGGCCCCCAGGTCTCTGTGGGATGGTGAACTCTGTCATCTTTCTGTTGTCCCAAACAGTGTGGACATGCCTCTCTGACTCTGAGGAGAAGCTGATCTGTGTTCATCTGGCCTGTGAAACTCCAACCGTTCCAAAGTTAGAGCACAAGGTCGCCCGAAGGTTAATGAGGACCCGTGACTCCAACCCGTGGCTGTCAGCCTGCAGGCACTGCTAGGCCACCTGAGAGCATTTAAAGCACAATAGCCTTGGTGAGGCAGTTCAATGAGAATTTCTGGCCTGGCCCTGTTGTGTTTGAAAAGACTGCACAGCCAGGACGAGAGCATGAATAGTTTCTTCAGAACCATAGGCCTGGGTGGAAACCATGACACAGCGTGTAATTATCTCACCAGCTCAGCACCCCTTAAACCCGTAAATCCAAAGCACTTTGATATCCAAACCTTCCCGAACAGAAACATTAAGACATGAGTGTAAAATCCCTCTCCTGACCTCAGGGCATGGACTGTAGCTGAAACAATAGATGCACTTGGCTGTGGTGTGCAAAATCAGCACCAGGCGACACATGTGACACACAAATGAATTCATGTTCAGACCTGAGTCCCATCCACAGGACCTTTCATTGCATATATGCAAATATTTTCAAACCCCAAAAAGTCTGGCCTCCCTAGGGGCAAGGGCTCTGTACCTTGTGATAACGTCAGGCCATATTTGAGTAGAGATCCCCGCTAACTTCACACAGGATGACAGGAGAGCTTGCTCAGCGCTTAAGAGCACACTCTTCAGGGGACCGGAGTTCTGCCCCTGCAGCTTGCAGGGGCTCCGATGACCTCTTCTGGTCTCCATGGACACCTGCACTCATGTGAAATCTGTACCCTTGAGTCTCTACAGGAACACATAATAAAAATAAGTCTAAAAACGGATGGTGAATGAATAAACAAGTGAGTGCTAAAAGTTGCTTTGAAGCAGGAACCTAGTCAAGATACAGGGGTAGTCAGGCAGGCACCTTACCAAGATGCAGGGGTAGCAGGGCTGGTGCCTAACCGAGATGCAGGGGTAGCTGGGCCAGAGCCTAACCGAGATGCAGGGGTAGCCAGGTAGGGGCCTTACCAAGATATAGGGGTAGCTGGGCTGGTGCCTAACCGAGATGCAGGGGTGGCCAGGCTGGGACCTTACCGAGATGCAGGGGTATCCAGACCAGGGCCTTACCGAGATGCAGGGGTAGCTGGGTCCTTCAATCACCCACCTCAGGTGCCTTTCTGGATCCTTGGGTGGCTGAGAAGATTTTGGCAGGAATCATGAACACTGTCCAGCTAGTGATTACAGTAAGACTAGTTTGCCTTGAGATAGGTAGATTAATTAATTAATTTTGAGTCACGATCTCACTATGTAGACCAGATTGCCTGAACCTCATAGAGATCCTTCTGCCTCCGCTTCTCAAGTGCTGAGATTAAAAGCATGCAGCACCATGACCTGGCCTGCCCTGAGATTTTAATTGAGTAGTGCACAGGGTGAAATCTTGGATTTTTACTTACAAACCTTCCTGACTGGTTGAGGGGACTCACTGCTGAGGCTAGCCCTGCAGGTGGGCTGGGCAAAACTGAGGCCCCAGAGGAAGCACTGTCAGGTCCAGTGGGGAACATTGGTTCCTGCCACCATGGGAAAATCCTACTGAAGAACCTCGTGGCGAGGAGTGTAATCAAGTGACCTGGGAGTTTCGAGGGTTGAGGACCCTGTGGGACAACTGGACCCTGGGAAGAGCTGCCACTAGCTCCTATCCCTTGGTGTCCACAGGTCAGGGCTGCATCCCTGATGATAGGGAAAATGCCAGGTATCTGGGTTTTCATATGACCACTTTCAATTGACAGGCATTTCTTTTCTTTCTTAACTAAATGTGTGTGTCCAGGTGTGTGTGTGTGTGTGTGTGTGTGTGTGTGTGTGTATCACTTTAATTATCAACTTGATACAATCTAAAGTCACTTGGGAAGAGTCTCAAACTCTGACCCAGGTCCAAGGTTAATGGGGCTAGCAAGTTGGTGCAGGTGCCCCAGGGTACCTGACTGTGAGGGCAAGTGGCGTTGCTGTGTGCAGAAGTGATGAAGGGTGGGACTAGGAGCCCCTTGTAGTTTCTGCCTCAGCTACAGGGTGACTGAAGCCCAGTGCTGTTTGGAAGTGGCCAGGTGGGCTACAACTGGGCCTGGGGTAGCTGTAGCCTGAGGCCTTGAAAAAGGCTGACATTGTGGTGTGTCCACAAGAAAACAACCATGTTTGGAAGTTATCCAAAACTCACTGTCAGCTGAGGGCCTGGAGAGTGAGAAAGGAGCCTGGGTACCCCTCAATCCTTCAGGTGTAGTCTCGGCACACAGTGTGGTATTTGAATCCCTGTGGAGAAGGCAGAGCAGTGGTCATGTGAGATGAGCTGATTCTCCTGGAGTACCCCGACTCGGGAGCACTGGCTGGGTGCCTGTGCTGACACCCACTGTGTCCCTGTGAGTGCTGCTGCTGTGTGCCAATCTGTTACGAGGCCAGAAGACAACCTGGCTTTGCACATGGTGGCCCTGGCACACATGGTGGCCCTGGCACACGTGGTGGCCCTGACACACGTGGTGGGCAGAAGGTGCACCTGGTGGAGCCTGTTGCTGCCTTCCCCCTGTGCGGACAGGTAGTGCATCATTGGAGTGTGGGAAATGTGTTTCCATTCGTGGACAGACATGAAGAAGCACTGTGGACAGTGGCATCCCGCAGTGTGAATGACTGGCAGTGAATTTACCTTGCATTATGAAGAACCTAGTGAGGTATCTGTTGCTCACCCTCCCTCCTCTTTCCCCTTCTTCCATTCAGTCACTCATGCTTCTACCTACTCACTTACCCCAGCCATTCATATATTCATCCATGCACACAGTCCTCCTACCCACTCACCTGTCCACCTACCCTTTATCATCCTTCCTCACACCATCCATCCATCTGCCCATCCTCACATCTGTCCATCTGTCCATCCGGCTGTCCGTCCACTCACTCAGTCATTAGCTCAGACATCTCATCCATATTTACCTCTCATCCGTGCATGCGCTGACTCGGGCAGCTGTTCGTGTCTCATCCATCCATCCATCTCCTGCTCCACCTGCCTCCCCCCATATCCCTCCGTCTGTCATCCATTGATGGCTCTCCTTCTTTCCTCCTCCCTCCTTCTAGAGGGAGGGAAACCCCTTTACTGCTATTCTCGGTTCTCTGCTTTGTGCCTCTGTGGCTTCAGTGACAAAAGACTGATCCACAGAAGAAAAGGCTGTTGACACAGCAGCCTACACTTCCCCGTCCTGGGCGTCCTGGGCTCAGCCTCTGTGGAGAGTGACTCAAAGGCTTGTTTAAAGCACCGGCTTCGGGGTAGCATCTGTGCAGAGGAACAATAAAGACGAGAGAAGGGACTTGATGTCAGGTGACAGTCTGTGGGACTGCCAGCACAGGGAGAGGCGTGCTGGAGAGAGGCCACTCGGAGCAGCCTGAAATGTGGGCCCCTGGGCTCTCTGTCCTCTAGATGATGAGTATCAAAATTGTTTCTAGAAGTGGACCTCTATCCTCCCTGGGTAACTACAACACAGAGCAGACTTTGTGCGTTCAGCTTTTCCAGAGTTTGATAGTGGTCCTATCAGGCTGGGCCCTTCCGGCAAGCACATAGCCCTGTGGAGCTGGGCATTCCTAACTCTGCCCTTCTGAGAGGTGCCTTCTGAGATGCCAGACTTCCTCACCATTGATGCCTCCCTGGCACGATGTCCTGTGAATCTGTTCGTCTGTCTGTAGGACTGTCCTATGTCTTCCCAAGCACAGGAGTAAGAGGTTGTGTGGCTCTTTCGGCAAGTTTCCTCTCCTTTGCCCAGAGTCATGTTTGGGGTCACCCAGGTTTTATTTCTGCACAGCTGCAGAGCCTGTGGCCAGAGGGTACCACAGCTCGACCAGGCAGTGCCTGAGTGATGAGGGTGGCCGTGTATTCCCACTGGCCCAGGGCATCCCAACCCACATGACCGTCACCTTCTTGACAGAGTTTCCATACAGGTGGAGTTGCTGGTGTGATCTGGCACATTCCTTGCCAGGTCTCAGAATTTCTCCAGTGTAGGCATTTATCCTAGGGATGGGACAGTGTCATCTCTGTAGCCACCAAATACAGGATGTCTTTTCTGGGTTCTGTTGACACTTTGCTTTTATTTCCTGATCTTGTAGCCCAGGCTGACCTCATTATGCTGAGGTTGACTCTGAACTCATAACCCTCCTGTGTCCATCTCCTACATGCTAGCATTATAGGTTTTGACTGCCACACCTGGCCATGTTGGTCTTCCTGGTGCTCGGAGCTGCTCTGAGATAGCTGTCTATAGCAGGCTTTTGCGCTGGAGCTGTCTCCACATTGGCTCTAAGGAAGGGGCTCCCCCAGCTCCTGCCTTGGGGACCCCCGACTCTCCTGGCTCCAGCCTGCTCAAGACTTCGGTCTCTGTTCTGTTCTTGCACCTGGCAATGATCTTTCTGAGTCTATCTTCATCTTTTTTGTGCTATTTTTATTCTGTGCTGCTAGCCGCTCTGTGTTTGAAGTAGGGGGTTATTACAACATAACTTGCCGCCTTCTGACCCGGTGCCTGCATTCCTTCCCCTCCTGCTGCCACCCTGGCCTCAAAGAAAAAACAGAGGTAGCTATTCCTCCCATGTAGGCAACTTCAAACTACCACTTGCTGCCATCCGGTAAATTCCCATAGTCGCGGCCACTGCTGCAGCCAGCTGGGACTCCTTCAGAGCAGCTTCAGCACAGTGTGAGGGACCTCCCTAGTTCTGGTCCTGGGGAGGAGGAGAGAGGTGCTCAGTTCTTTCCACTTTTAGGGATCTGACATACAAGCGCATGGGTGACATGGACTGATGACGCCATGGACTGGCAATTGCATTGGCAGACCCATGAACTAGTCTCCATGGGCCCCTGGGTCCTCTCAGTATTTGTACTTATTTATTCTCCTGTCTCTTTCCTTCGCAGAGATCCAGGCACCATGCCACGCAGCCCCACATCCAGTGAGGACGAGATGGCCCAGAGCTTCTCCGACTATTCCATGGGCTCAGAGTCAGATAGTTCCAAAGAAGAGACCATCTACGACACGATCCGGGCCACCACAGAGAAACCAAGCGGCCCGAAGATGGAGGAGATCCAGGGCAACACCTTGGTGATTCGAGTACTCATCCAGGATCTGCAGCAGACGGTGAGTCCCTGTGTGCGGCAGCATGCGCGTTCACGCTCTACTTGGATGTCTGTGTCTAGAGGCTTGAGCGGTGGCTGTGGGGAGCTCTGGTCCACCTTAGGCCTGCAGGTTGGTGTTCTAGACCCATGTTCCTGTGTAGCTCTAAGATGTTTCACATCCTTAGCCCCCTCCTTCCTTCCCACTGCAGCCCACAATATTCATTGAGCACTCTTATTCCTCCTGCATTGCTGGAATGAAACCTTGTTGCAGAGAGATTCATAAAGAAAAGAGGCCAAGCTCAAAGACTATCCCTGGTGGTGGTCTTCTTTTTAGCAGAGTCCCAGGGTGAGCCAGGATGCCATAGGCAAAAAGTGGGGGATTGTATGCATGCTTCTGTCCAATGTTTCTCCCTGTTGTCCTGTATCTACCAGGATTTGAGAATTGTATCCTGTCGTCTTGACTTTGCTTCCTTCTAATCACTCCCCAAAGTCCCTCTTCCGAACATCATCATTAAATTTAGTTCCCATACTTTTCATACTTCTTGATAGAGAGTAGATTTGAAACCGGGAACCCTAGGGGGGTACCCAAACCATGTCCAGGCCATACAGTAAGCACCTTCTGCTAGGTCAAGCCTCCAAGCCTCAGGCCTCAGAGCTGATGGTCCACGGGAGCCATTTCTAGTCTTACAGATGAAGTACAGTGGTGAGCGCATCGACTCAGCAGGGATGGTAGCCTGCTGCCTCCTGTCAGCAGCTCTCCCCTTCCCAGGACAGCCTGTGCCCTCCTCTTCCTGGAGGTGGGGAGTCTGGTCTGAGTGGATCTCACTTCCCCACACTACTCGAGTCACTACCTGCTTGTTCCTCAGTCCTGGGCCCAGCATCATTTCCTGGGATGTCCCCAAAGTCCTGAGGTCACACTGATCACCCTGCTCTGTTCCTGGGGATGGACTTGCTCCCCCTGGATGACAGCTTCTGCTGCTTGGGTTGGGGAGCAGAGGCAAGCTGGCTGTGATAGATGGCCATGGATGTTGTGTTTATATGTGACTTCCCAGGAGGTTCCTGGGCCTGGTGTTTTCTCATTTTTCTCTGCCTTTCTTCTTGTTGTTCTTCAACTCCTTGGGACTTTTCTGATGAAGCTGGAAGCTCACGGCAGAGATAAGCTTCAGTTCCCATGAGGAGTGGGATCTGAATTGTTGGTGCTTTGCCGATCTGGACGATCAGGCTCTGGCTCTGCCTGGGGCATTACACAGGGTCAGGCTATGGCCTTTGGAGAATATGCTCCATGTCTGGGTGTTTGTGACAAGGGAGGATGTCAGATGATGACAGGCCAGGAGAGGCAGCGAGGAATACGCTCTGGGCTGACAGGATGAAGGAAGTGAAGTGGGGTAGTGGGGTGACAGGGTGGGAGGTGGGGTGTGGCCAGGGGGTGGTGGAATGACGGAGGTGGGGGACTGAGTGGCGGAGCAGTGGGGTGAATCATATGGGAGTGGGTTGTTGAGGGATGGGGTGGGGGTAAATGGTGATGGGAGTGGAGCAGTCGAGTGGGAGGTAAGGGAGGTGGGGGATAGGGTGGTGGGTGGCAGGGTGAGGCAGGTGAGGTGGGGTAGCATCTCTCTAAGCTGCCGTTACCCAGCTCCTGAAGACAGGCTGTGGGGAGGGCTGCGTGGGTGCAGATCGCACACACACACAATTCATTAATGAATATCTCTGACATTATCCGTTTGAATATAAGTGGAGAAAAGCCAGTGAGGAAACAATGAACATTCATCTTTTTTTGTTGTTGCTGCTCCAAGAAAGATGGTGTCTAAGGACATCTAGAGGGAAGCATTATTAAACCCATGAAGAGGGATAGATTTTCTGTTTTCCCTTAGAGTCTCCCCCTCTGACTGTGCTTTTCCTGGGCTGCTTCTGGATTGCTAAACTGAGCTTGCTCTCCAACTCCTAGGCTCTTGGAACAGCGCCCCCTTCTGCTTCTGTCAGGAAGAGGAAATGGGAGGTTCTCATCCAGGTAGACACTTGGGAATTCAGGCTCCTTTTCTTAGTAGCCAGGGTTTTTCTAGGGCCTGGAGTCCTCCACACCCCCCTCCATATCTGTCTTGAAGGTGAGAGATGGAGAAGGTGAACTGGCGAGTGTCCCACTTCCCTGCCTTCCCAGCTTCCGTAGGAGGGCCACTTATTTGCAGACTGGGTCTTGGAAGGTTTGGTGAGCAGTACCAAATAGTGGTGAGCTCTTCGTAGTTCCCTCCTCCACTCCTTACCCCATGCCTTGTCTGTCTCCCCTCTTCTTCTGGAAGGACTCTGCTTGTAGACTTTGCATACCTTACTTAAAGCTCAGTCCAGCCTGTACCCAAGTACTCCCAAGTCATCCTAACTCTGTTCCCACCTCAATACTCTAGGAAAGGCTAGAAGTGCCAGGCAGTGGTGACACACACCTTTAATCCTAGCATTTGGGAGGCAGAGCCAGGTGGATCTCTGTGAGTTCGAGGTCAGCCGGGCCTACAAAGCGAGTTCCAGGACAGCCAGTGCTACACAGAGAAACCCTGTCTCGAAAAACAAGCAAGCAAGCAAGCAAGCAAACAAACAAACAAGGGGAAAAAAAGAAAGGAAAAAAGGAAGGGAGGGAGGGAGGAAAGGAAAAGGTAAAAAGAAAGGTCAGAGATTTTGCCACAGCCTTTTCATTGGCAGGTTTCTATTTTATTTACCTTGCATTGGGCATAGTTCATTGCTAAAAGCAGAGCCTCCCTGTGAATGTGAATATCCTCCTGGGCCTCATCATGTGTGGTCTGCTTGCTCTGTAAAAACTCTGTAGTTCATGGAGATTGAGTCACGGATGCTGAACTCAGGGCTGGTGGCACTGGAACCCAAACCCAGGGGACACTGTCTTCTTCAGCTTTGTCTGCTTGAAATCAATACCATCATACACTTTAGCACCCTGCTGGAAACCCATTTATCAACAAATTAATTGATTCTACTTGCTTGCATGTTGTGCGTGCGTGCGTGCGTGTGTGTGTGTGTGTGTGTGTGCATGAGTGTGTGTACACATCGTTACTATGTGGATGTCAGAGAGCAATTGTCGGAGTTGGTTCTCTCCTTTCATGTGGGGCTCAAGGGCCAAACCCAGGTGGTTAGGTGTGGTAGCAAATGCCTTTACCTACTTGGCCATCTCGCTAGCCCTGGAAGTCTGTTTTAAGTGGAGGATTGGGGGTGAGGATTTCTTCAAAATAACTTACACAAAACGTGAAAATTACAACACAAAACATACAGCAGTATAGAGCCCTATTTACAAAGCAAGAGCTGCTGCTGGGGTGCTAGAAGGTGCCGATATGTGTTATGTGTGTATGTACAAATTAGATTTTTTTCCTGCTTTGTTCATATCTGTAAATGAAAATATTTAGGAATTATAAATCAGTGCTCTTCAGTTGACTTATTTTCCGGCAGAGTCCACAAACAGTGAAGGGTGACTGGATTTTGCAATGTCTCTTTGTCACCTTGGGCTCAGATGCTAATTTTCCTCTTTCATAGTGTGGGGCTATAACTGTTCCTCCTGGTTCAGCCACTAGAGCACAACTGTTCGTTGTTATTGTTGCGTTGTTAAATTTTTGGAAATAGGGTCTCACATAACCCAGGCTAACCTTGAATTCACAATGTAGCTGAGGATGACCTTGAACTCCTGATCCTCCTGCCTCCAAATCCCAAGTGTTGGGATTATAGGCATGACTGCCATTTTTGGTCTCTCTATGCGGTGCTGTGGGCAGAACGCAGGGATGAGTTGATCCCTAGCTCCTAAACAGTGTTTATTATTTTTTAAAATATTTATTTTTATTTTGAAGTGTGTGTGTATGTGTGTGTGTGTGTGTGTGCGTGCGTGTGTGTTCTAGAGGTGCCAGAAGAGGGCATCAGACCTCTTGGAACTGGGCTGCCTGACATGGGTGCTGGGAACTGAGTTTAGGTCCCCTACAAGAGCTGTACAATTCCTCCAGTCCTGAATGAAGTTATTGTTGATCCTTCCTGGAAGTGTGGATTTGCCGTTCCTTGCTAGGTAGTTTCCTGGTGTTGTGTGTCATATCCTGTGTAGCTGGCCTGGTTGCTGTCTACGTCAGGGGAACCAGCTAGCCTCACTCTGGAAGTTTCTTCTCCGCGTCTGCATCTCAGCCTCTCTCTGTTGAGTTTTCCGGTGTCTCTGTGTCATGCATTTGACTGAACGGGTCTGTCCCTGGGGTTCTCCGATCTAGAGTAGCTCTGATTGGCTAGCTCTCCTGTTTTCATAGCTCTACACTGTTTCTGACGAGTACCCTCGAGAGCTGCTGTTAGACGCATGTTCTGATGTCTGATTATTTCCCTCCTGAGTATAATGTTGCTTAAGACAGCCGTTCCACTATGGGGTGGGTTTTCACTCCACAAAAGGTGGCTGACTCTCTACCCATCCTTCTCTTCTCTGCATTCATTGTTGCCTAGCCGATCATCCCTCCCCACCCCACTACAGCCGAGTGACCCCAGCTCTGTCCCGTGGATCTGAGAGCACATGCGTGAACCCTCTCAGCTCTCTTGTGATGTTAGATGTATCAGTCTGTTCCGTCTGTCTTTGCACATAAAAGATGTGGGGGTGTGGTGGGGGAACTTTCTAGAGGAATGGGGGCAGGCATCTCCCTTCCCTTTTCCTCTAAAGATGATTTTACATGCTTTTCCTTGGAAAGTCCCCTGACCAGAGACTAAGCCTCTTCCTCACTGTTGGGTCCCCTCCACCCCATCACTCAGTGAAGAGACCTGCCTAAAGGGTCTCTCACCCGCTGACTCCATAGCCTGGTCTCCCACCCAGGGGAGGGAAAAAAGCCTCAGTGAGGGGGGAAGAGGCACTTCCTCTACCACAGCCTTCTGTGTCTCTGCAGCTCATCTGATTGGTCCTGTGGTACCCCGGTTCTCCTCCAGGCACTTTCAAGGCTGGCTTCTGTTTGTTGGCTCATTTATTCTGACTTACTAGGTTCCCAGGGACTGTATCTCTCAGTCTTGGCCTCCAAGGTAGAGAGCCCTTGACCCGCCGTCCATTCCAGTCATCCTTCCATATAGTGTTTTAACTGGTTAATCTTTGTTCCCCAGAATTGCCTATTGACATAGGCGTGCGTGCTGTGGACTATAAGAGGATTCCAGAGTGGCAGACTAGACGCTGAGGATCAAAACTGGGAGGACAGAGGAGGTAGTGAGGATTAGGCGGCCGGGGGCAGGTACAGACCGTAGTATACCCCTTCCATGCTGGGGTCTGTCCCCAGGACAGGAGGGCCCACTCCACTCAGGCAGGATGCGGCCTTGCCTTGAGCTGATCCTGATACAACTCATCCCTGTGGGTGTGTCCTACACAGCGAAAATCCCGGTGTGCCATAATTTTACTCAAAGGTATTGAATGGCTTCGGAATGTTGACCTGATAAAAAGCACATATTAAGGTCTTGAATGTGCCCTGTGTTGTCCTTGCAGCAACCTTGAGCTTGGTAGTGTGTCTGAGCATCTTTGTGGATGGTTAACACACCTGCGGAGAGGGCCAGCATCTTAGGTGTGCACATGGAACCTTGATGATCCACAGCCGGGAGGAGACAGAACATACAGCACGCTCTCTCCTGGTCACCAGGGAGGCTCAGGATGTGCTGAAGTTTTTAATTAGGTTTTTCAATAGCACAAAGAAGTGGGTTTTCTTGTGACATACAAGCCATTAAACTTTGTTCTTCTGCTTCTTCTCTCCCACTGTTCTTCCTTGCCCCCTCCACTTCCCCGCACTGTCCCTCCCTGGCCCCCTCCCTCCCCTTATTCTTCTTTCCTGTCCCACCTCTACCTTCTCCCCACCTCTACCTTCACCCCACTGCCTCCACCTCTACCTTCACCCCACTGCCTCCACCTCTACCCTCCACCTCTACCTTCTCCCCACTGCCCCCACCTCTGCCTTCCCTCACTTCTACCTTCCCCCACCTCTGCCTCCCCCTGTCTCTACCTTCCCCTCCCTTTCTCCCCCCACTGCCTCCCCAACTATCTTTCCCTGTCCCTCTGCCTGTCTGTTGGTCTCCTTCCTCCTCCCAAATATTCTCCATCTTCTCCCCTCTCACAATACCCTTTCTCCTCCCCACCGCGCCACGCATCTAAATCTAGATTGTTTATATGCGCGAAAGCATGCAATATTTGTCTTTTTGAGTCTTGCTCACTTTGCTTAACAAAACAATCTCCAGTTTCATCCATTTTTTCCTGCAAATGTCACGTTTTCATTCTTTATGGCTGTATAAGATTTCATTACATTTACACACCGTATTTTCTTTATGCATGCGTCTGACATCTATGTGAGCTGTGGTGGATAGCGGAGCAGCAGGCATCCCAGTCTGTAAAAGGAACATGGGGATCAGAAGAAAACTGGGAAGAGGAAGAGCAGATGGTCTGAGGTCTGAAAACCCCCTGAACCAAAGGCCCAGGAAGCACCCATTGACTGTCAGGTCCTCAGACCTAGTTTGCCCAGGCAACCGATACTCAGTGTGGGAAGGTGGCCGCTGAGCAGCCTGTGTGGAGAACAGTCCTGGGACTATTGTCTTGTCTTGCTGTTTTCAGTTTGCATGTGTCCCTGCTCTGGGAGGCCACTGAGGTGTCATTACTGCCATAGTGTTCCTTAGCACCCAGGATGGGTCAGGTGACTCAGGAAGCTTCCCAGAACTCTGAGTGTAGGTATAGCGTGGTATAACTTGGGCAGCCACAGCATGGATATCCAAAGCCCATGTTTCCTGCCTGCTTTGACCAGTTCCTGACTGGTGACCCTCACTGTGGTTGCAGGCCCATTTCTCCCGCAGGTCTTGCATCTGCTTGCACCCACTGGAGTTACCAGGCATGCTGGGAAGGGTTGCCCTGGACACCTGTCCTGGAGACTAGACTTGTAACAGCACATTGTAACCGGAAGGGCCTCTAAGAAGCATTATCAGTTCTGGAACTTTCTGAAGACCATTTCGCTTCATTTCGTTCAAGACAAACAAAGCCCCTGGAGGCAGAGACAGGCACTCCCACGGGTATGAGTTGTCAGCAACAGAGCGGACATTGTTCCCGCATGCCGTCCCTTGCGGGCTAAGTCCTCTGTCTAGCTGGGGACATGACACAGTTCCTGGAATCCTGCCCAGAGGAACTGAGTGGAGCTGCCAGCCAGCTTGCCCCAGGGGGCCCCCAGTGCCTACACACTGGGTGGTGGTGCTTGTAGAAGCTGTGGGACTGACCTTTACTGCCCCATGTGGCCCAGTCCTGCTGCCTTCTGCTGCTTGCTATTTCTGAGATCACAACTCCGGTGGGTCCGAAGCTTTGGGCCAGGAGAGTCTAAGGCAAGGCACCTTGGAGCCCTGACTGAGCAGGACTTGTGTGGAGAACAGGCAGGGGTTGGCAAAGGGTGCCAGGCACATATTGAAGCATATTTCTGCATCATTCCAAATGCGGTGTATAACTGGCACTGGTTGTGTGACCTGGCCTTTTAAAAAGTGGCATGTACCCAAATCACTACCCAGTGAAATGAGCTCTTCTGTTAGATTTTTTGGAGAATGGTGAATGAGGCAGTGGGTCCAGCTCTGGCTGTGACCGAGCTGCACGGCAGCACTGACTTGAACCCACATTTGTCCTAGGGAGGTGGAAGAAGAGCCCTGTGCCAGTGAGGGAGGGCCCTTGAGGATTCCCAGCAGCAGCCCCTCAACCTCCAGTCAGGCTTGGCACCAGGAGCTCAGCCAAGGCTATCAGTCCAAGCCCCCATCTCTTCTACCCCGCCACCCTGGCCCATCTCCTGGCAGCTGCTGCAGGGAAATGAGGCTGGCCCCTTTCGCCTTAATTAGTGCTTCCATTTATGACATAGATATATCTTCCTATGGGGTGTTTCATTTAGCAAAAAGCTTTTCAGCTACCACTCTGACCCCCTTAAAGACTATTTATTGCAGCTCATCCGTCCTCTCTCTTTGCTCGACTCTCTGTCCCCATCTCACTCAGGTACCACTCCAAAGCCACCGCTCCAGATTTGGCACTCCTAGAAGTCTCTGCCTCTCCATCTCGCTAGCCCTGCCATCCCGGCCCCCACCTTCCGGCAGCCCCCATCTCTCACCTGCCTGAGTGGTCTATCAGAAACACCCCTGACCGTTGTGCTCGTCAGTGAGGTTAAACTGGAGCTCCAGGCACAGTACAGTCATCTCCCCATTTTGCTTTTGGTCACAAGCAGGTGATGGTCCCAGGCTGGCTTTGCATATATAAAATTTCTCCTGCTTTTGAATACCAGGGAGACTCAGTGTGCTGTGAAGATGCTTAAACCCATGTCCCTGTTCAGTAGCTGAGAACAAAGGACCGTGGGGTGGCCATCCATGGTGAGAGGGTGCACGAAAGCTGGTACCCAGTGTAATCACCTTGACCATCTGAATGTTGTTCTTGGTCCCAGGGGAGAAGAGAATGTGGCATTTCTTCAGAGGCTCATGGTGTCTGTGCCTTTGGCAAGCAGGCAGCTGATATGGGTGATGAGGGTTGTTAGGCATGTCGGGACCTTCCTTCCACATCAGGAAGGTTTGTTCTGGGTTGTTTAGGATGCACCACAGAGGATGCTGGCTCCATATGACTCACCTTCTCCTTGTTCCCTACAGCATTGTAGCATTCGTCACTGTGTTTTGGGCTAATGACTAAGTGTATTAGCTAAGTCACTACTGGGAAGGCCGCCAGTGGAGGGGCTGGGTCCACAGGGCCTGGCTCCCCAGCGAAAGCTCCTAGTCCTTCCATCTAGCTTGGGTCTGAACTTGCAGCTAGTTCACGGCTTATAGCTCACAGCTCACAGCTCGCCATTCCCAGCCTCTGATTCCTGCCGGAGGCTCCTGCCTCTAGCATCCCTTCCCCTGGAATCCCAGCTCTTCCTGCCCCTGTTATTGTCTTTCCTATGCAGCTCGGGGACAGATGCTCCCTGCACCATCCGTCTGGCAGGCATCCCCAGCTCCCTTTCTGCCCTGAACCCTGGACCCACCACCACCACATCCCCACTATAACAACATCTCATCCAGCGAGAGCTCACTTCCCTTGGACACTTTGTGGGAAGTGCAGAGGCCCCTGACTGAATCTAGGTGCCGCCTGGGTCATGTCCCTTCCCTTCCTCCCCCTTGTACCCCCACACCTGGCCCAACTGTGAGCATCTGTCCCGCCAGGGTTACCTTTAAAAAAGACTGTCCCCAAACAGTCAGGACAGCTTTATTGATTTATGATTGTTACAGATCACAGAGTCTTTATTTTTAGCATGCTGGTCAAGAGTTCCTAGCAAATTTGGCAAGCTGTGTGCCCATTGCCTCCATCCAGGTTTGGGGGTACTCCACTACCCCAGGAAGATTCCTTCAACTACTTCCAGCCTGACAAATGTGTGTCTACCCTCCGTGTCTGTGGTTCTTCCTGTTCTGGACATTTCCACCTAGATCAGGCCACACCGTCTGTGGCCTCAGTGACTGGCGTCTCACTCAGCAGTGTGGCGGTCACTGCCTTTATTCAGCGCTTCCAGGACTTCTTCCTTCCCCGGAGGGAGCTCTATCCAGGCAGACACTCCATCTGACTTTCGCAGGCTGCCTTCGAGTTGTGATTTCCCTCACAGTGCTTGACGAGCTGCTCGCTCAGTGTCTATCTCCCTTGGCTCCCTGTGTGTTTCTTTAATGCAGCCACAGCTGAGGCAGTGCATTAAAGCCTGGCTCGAGGGCCTGGGCTCACTTAAGCTGCCCCTGTCAGTCAAGAAGGAGCATTCGAGTTGAGTCCCGGGTGATTCATTTACTAGGGACGATGTGTACCCAGAACTTCCTGAGCACAACCAGCCATGAAATCTGTGTGTTGAAGCCACCAAGGTGGCCATGTGCTGTGGTGCAGTAGGTGTGGTCGAGGGAGGCAGGCATAGCGGGGAGCTGAGACATTGTGGTTTGGGTGGTCAAGTGAGTTCTGTCCAGAGCACGTAACTTCACTAAATTTGTACCCGTGGCCTTGGCTGTTGTGACTGAAGGAAGGCCGGAAGAAGAAGCAGACGGGGGACTCCTGGGAAGAAGGAGAAAAGGAGATGGGAACTAGGTACAGGGCTGGCAGGGAAGGAGCTGCACAAGCTCCATAGGACAGGGCCAAGAACAAGATTGATAAGATCAGAGCCACAGGCTCTTACCACAGAGTTCTGGGGTGTGCAGAGAGGAGGAGTGTGCAGGGCTGTAACAGTGACCTGTCAATCAGTTTGGAATGGAGTGCCTGTGTCGTGGCAATTTCTTAAAACAAGCCAAAAACCTGTTTTATTTCTTTCTTCCTCATTTTCATGTGTGTAGTGCAAATGCATGTATATGTATGTTTGCATATGTGTGTGAGTTGGTGTGCTTGTGGAGGAAATCATCCTTGATTGCTTCTCTCCCACCTTTTTAGTTGAGACAGGGCCTCTCAATCAAATCCAGAGCTCACTGATGGATGTATGGATAGGCTTGCATAGCTTACTCTGGGATCCTCCTTCTGAGGATGGGAGTACAGGGTCCTAGGGATCTGAACTCTGATCCTCATGCTAGCATGGCAAGTGCTTTAGCTGCTGATCATCTCCTCAGCCTCCATTTTCTATATATATATGTAGATATTCTCACCATAATTCATATAACCTCACCATTCATGGGCAGTGTGTGCGTCAGTAGATCTCAGGGTATTCACAGGTGAGGGACACTGCCACCTCAGTTATAGTGTCTTCTTAACCCTGGAGGGATGCATGCACCAGCTAGCCGTCTGTCCTCTCATGGACTCTGTGGCTTTCCCTGTTCTGCACCTGCAGGGTAAGTGGAGTCACAGGATGGATGGACTGAGAGCTGGTGACTAGCTCTTTAGGGTCCTGTCTCTCTTATTGGACACATGTCTGTCCCCTCATATCTGTACACATGACAACACTCACAATCCACTCGGGTTTTTGTTTTTAAATTTTTTTTCAGACAAGATCTTTCTATGTAGATCAGATTGGCCTTGAACTTCCGACAGTTCCCCTACCTCAGCCGTATCAGTACTGGCTGGGACTGAAGGGATAAGCCACCATACTGCCTGGCTTCTTAAACATCACAGGTTAGTTTTCCTGATTGACTCAGACATGCAGAACTCCTGTGTCAAAAGTATCGATTATGGTGAGAGCTGTACTTGACTTGGCATATCTCTCTCAGAATGGACTTTCCTTATACAGTTAAAACTATTTTTTATCTAATTAATTAATTAATTAATTCTATTTATTCATCTATTTGGTTTTTTGTGTGTGCATGTGTGCATGCCGTGGCACGTGTGTGGAGGTCAGAGAACAGCTTGTAGGAGTTAGTTCTCTCTTCTGTCATGTAGGTTACTCAGGTCATCAGGTTTGGTGACCTCAGCCCTCTCACTGACGAACCCAGAGTGGACTCTCTTTTCTACTTGCTCAGTGCTCACCCAAAGGAGGTTTATTTGGCACTAAAGACTTGACTAGAGATGACTTGCCTGTGAGTTTGATTGGGCACATTTTCTTCTCTGAAAGAAAAGCCACCCATCAGCACTGGCGTGGTGCTTCATCCCCGTTGCCAACTTGACTGAATTTGGGACCACCTGGGAGACACCCCTCTTGGTGTCTGCAAGGGCGTTTCCAGAGAGGCATTCAAGTAGCATCATCCCATAGGCTGGGGTCCTGGACTGAACAGAAGGAAGAAAGTGAGCTGAGCACCCGCGTTCAATGCTCTCCGCTTCCTGATGTGAATGCAATGGGACACTCCTGTGCCGTGCCTTCCCCGCCATGATGGACTGTGTCCTCAAACTGTGAGCCAGATAAACCCTCCCTTCCGTAAGCTGCTTTTGTCTCAACAATGAAGAAAGTCACAGGTACAGTTGGATAGTAGATGACACCGATGATGATCCTCATTTAGAGGCTTGGACTTCAAGGTCAGTGGCCATAGCCAGTGCCCAACCAACCAGCCAGGCCCAAGAGGTCTGAGGGCTTCAGAAGTATTTTATTCTTTATTTAGAGAAAATGTCGAGAATATTACATATCACAGGCTCTAGAGTATCTACTACACAGATCTGTGACCTCAGGCAATCTTCCCTTTTTAGAGATAGGGTTAAGCTTTACTGATACAGTGGGTCTTTGTTGCCCTCATTTCCAATACCCTCACCTCAAGGGCAAAGCAAACACTGCCATGAATTCAGAGTCAAATTCATATTCATTCTCTCTCTTTCTCTCACTCACTCATTCTTTCAGCAGTTTTGATATGTAGCTCAGGCTGCCAAAAACTTATGATCCTCCTGCCTCAGCTTCCAAAGTGCTGAGATCATAAGAATATGTCACCATATTCACCCCCTTACCTATCCATCTACCCACATACCTATCCACCACCAACTCAATCATCCCCCATCTGCCCACTCATCTACCAACTCACCCAATCCTTCCATTCTTGCAAACATCCAAGTGTCCATCTGTCCATCTATCCTTTTGCAGTATAGAAACTTGTGCTTCAGGTTTTGTTTCTACTTAGAGCGACTACCCTTTGTGCTTTGTAATGGATAGTTGAATCACTGTTGAGAGAGGAAGAAGGCACAGAGTCTGATTGTCTTTGTGGTTTCTTTATCTCATCGCTAAAACCCAAGGAAACCCCTGTCCCCATCTACCCTGTGGTGCTAGCAGGATAACCCGTTCCCCTGTGCTTCAGCCCATCTGTTCCACTTCACAGTTTTCATCAGGAATTTGGTGTCTCATAGTTGTTTGAAAGAGAGCTGAGACCCCGAGGCCCCATCATGCAGGGAATCAAGGAAAGGCGACCTTGATCCTGTGGCTAATATTCCTCTCTTACGACTCCATTGCAATAGGTGGAAAGGGACTCAATTTTTTGTATCTAACATTTTCAAATAACTAAAATTGGCTGAGCCTGGTCTCTTCTCTGTGTTGTCAGGATCCTGAGCATGTCAGGTTGTTATATGCAAGATCAGGTGACCTAACTTGCAGGGGTCTTGGAGCCCAGACATAATCAGCCAGCGTGGTGTGCTTTTCTGCTTAAGGTCATGGCTAATTCCCACGTAATTCTCTTTGAGAAAATAACTTCTGGGAATGGAATTACCCAGATTCTATACAAAAAAACGCAGTGAATCCCACTTGGGGGTGGAATGCTGAGGCTCAGAGGCCAGGTTAAGCAAAGAGCATGTAGCACCTTCTCTGCTGGTGTTCCATGGTGAGTCACCAGGAAGATGATCCAATCATCCTGTGAAAGCCAAGGGCAGGGATGTCTCCTAACATCTTCCCTGTGCCTGTGTTTGTATGTGAGGTGGCACAGTCAAGACACAGCTGAAATGGCCACTCCATGACTGGGAAGGTTTTTATTATGAATAAGAGAGAGAAGCCATCCAGAGTCATCTGGAATTGTCCAGAGCAGAGAGAAAAAGAACAAACTGGACCTGGCCAGGGCTAGGGAAGTGGGGGAGAATAGTGGAGATAGCGAGGGGTAGGGAAGAGCAAGGATGCAAGAGAATAGCGAGAAATTGAGAAACTGAGCAGTAGAGATAGCAAGAGGGCAGGGAGATAGCAAGGGAGAGAATAGCAAGAGTGGCTGGGTTATAAGGAGGATGGGTAGCTGGGGGGAGGGAATTCTGAGAGCTAGAAGGAGTTTAGGGTAGAGGGGGAGGTGAGAAGAGGCTTTGAAACATATAGGAAGTACTTGTGAGTAGGGAATGCGGAGCCTGGCTGCCAGCACCGGCTTTGATACTACCACAAGTGCCTGTCAATGGAGGAGAACCAGGTCCCTCCTGCCAGAGGCAAGGGAAATGGCTGCTTGGGGACAGAAAACATATTTCACAAGTTCCTGAGGAATGCTGGCTTTTATCTAGCCGCCAGAAATCCTTCTGTAGTTGCAGCTTGGGCTCATTTCTGTATATATGGAGGGCCTGAGACCTAACAGTGTTATCAGAAATTGGGGTTGTCACATGTGACGAGGGAAGTTGGAGCCCCCCTCGGAGTTCTTAGTAGTGTTAATCAAAGAGTTTAAGAACAGGCACAGAAAAAAGCTGGAGGTCCATCTTACTAGTATTTTAAAGAAAACCCCCAAGGTAGGCATGCTGTGGATCTAGGTACTTGCCCAGTGGAGGGAGACAGAGAAGACAGCTGTGCTGTTTGTTAACAGACACATGTAGGAAAAGCAGCTGTGTGGTAGCAAGGGGGTGTCAGAGAAAAAGGCCCAGGGTGCTAGAGAAAGCTTCCTGAGGCTTTGGCCAGAGTCCAGAAGAAAGAGGCAGAGGGAAGGAAGAGGGCAAGTTACACGTTTCTGGGTCAGCGTTCAGGTGAGCAGACCTAACTGAACCTAGGAACTTCATAGAGAGGAGAGATTCTGGGAAAGAAAAACACATTATCTCATTAAAGGAATAATTATTCCTCCCATATCATTTTCACGGCCAATGAGCTTTCCTGAGAGGTGTTCCCTTGGTGAGGTGATTGGCTGGCTCTACTGGATTCACTGTTAGGGGAAGAACAATGGTGTGTCTCTAACTGGAGGCGGGTTCCATATTTATAACCAGAAGGAAACAGCTCCCTCTTAATGGGCCCCCAATGACAGTCTAAGAGTTGGATTTTCAGGATCCCCTCATCTTGTCTCTGACTCTGTTTCTCAGTTGGCTGTTCCCACTTTGTCTCTTCTCTGGTGGGTGAACTCGCTCCCCACCCCCAACTCCTTCCACCACTTCCTGCCTGTAATTTGTTGCCATCTGGCCTGCTTCTCTCCTGCCGATGAGCTCTGTGTTAGACTAATCTCCCTCCTTCACTCTGTGCTGCTGGGTGGGGGCGCTTGCAGCTCAGGAGAAAAGCCTCAGGGTTCCCAGAGTTCCAGCTCCTGGCAGCTGTGTGGCTCTGGAAACGTGAAGGTTTGGAGCGTCCCACCAAGGAGGGAGGCAAGGATGTTATTACCCTTAGAACAGCCCAGGAGAGCAGGAGGGTGAGCACTTTGTCTGTGCACTGTGATTGTCACCCAGGGCTGTCTCTTCAACTTCAGTTTTTGGCTTTACCCTGGCTACCGTGGCCAGAGTCTGTGTACTTGGTGATTTCTGCCTGAAGAGCTGCTGAGGAGGAAAATTAGCTCATCTTCAAGGAGTGCACGAGCTCTGGTGGGCCTCTCCCTCCAGCCTCACCTTGACAGTGGGAGAGGCGTCGCCACGGCATCAGATGGCTGCAGTTAAGCTTTTGCAGTTGGAAATGTTCTAATTGGAAAAGGGAATCCACAGCCACGGTCTCCTTCATCAAATTCTCAGAAGCACGAGCCAGGCCCTTGGACTTCAGCATCTTGATGCCAGTCTGCTTTTTTAGGTCAAGGTCACCAGTTCCCTTGAATGTCCTTGTGTCAAGCTTCAGGTGTTGGCCCCAGTCATGATTGGGCACTGACTGCCACAAGTCCCAGTTGTGATTGATGGGGGCTTTTGCTCAAGGCGAAAACCATTTCATTTGGACAGCCGCATTTGTGAGTTAGTCACAGCATGGGCTGACCTTGGACTGCTGTTTTTCAGAGGTGCTAATACAGATTGCAGATAGCCAGTTTAACCAGGGCAAAATCTTCCTCAGTGCACCTTGCCTCAGCTTCCACCAAGCCTGTGTTCAACACAGGTTATCCAAATACATCGCGAGAGCAGGGGAGATGGCTCAGTTGGTAAAATGCTTGCCTTGGAAGCTCCAGGATCTGAGTGCAGTTCACATCATCCACGTTTAAAAGTCAGGCGTAGTGGTATACTCTTGGAATCCCAGCTCTTGGGAGACAGTGACAGGTAGGTAGATCCCTGAGGCTCACTGGCCAGCCAGCATTGCCTAATCAGTGAGTTCCAGGCTGGTGAGAGGAATGGGTCTTGTACCAGCACCTGTACGTATGTGCACCTGCACACACATGTACTCACGCACACACACACACACATACACACACACACACACACACACACACACACGCACACACACACAGCATAATGAAGAAGTCAGCGATGATGTGGATGCTCACTGAGGAGTGGTTTTGTGTGAAATGCGGGTCCTCGTCAGGAGTATGTTAGGAGCACACCGGGAGTGCTCTGTCTACACTCATGCTGTGGCGTGATCTTTGCTAGGAACCTTGTTTCCATCTCTATTGATAGCCCCAGCTACCTTAGACCCCTTTCCTTGAATGCTGTCCTCAAGTTCTTTTGATTTCTGCTGGGTTCCGTGGTGTAAGTGGGTGATTTAAGTCTTACTCAAGGAACCAGAGTTCACAGAGCTGGAGGAGGCAGGGACCCGTAGAGTATGTGTGTGATTCTAGCCTGGAGTTGTTGATCTTCCCATGCGGGTTGCCCACTATAATGAGACATATTCATATGGTGTAGTATTTACTACTTTTCCTTGCTTTGTCTAGATGCTCCCTCACCTTCACTGCGGTCTCATGGAGTGGTCCTTATACTCGCTTGTCCCAGATCCCAGATGGACATGGGCACACTAGTTGGCTTTGCCCACAATGCTGCTGTGACTCAGAACACTTATGTACAGGAAAACAGCACTGTGTTTTGTGCCCCACTAATGTTCATTCACATGGGCTGGCAGTCAGTGCAGACTTGCCCCTCAGTTCTCACCATGGGCATGTGTCCTCTGTGGGTTGTACATGTCTGCTCTTGGTCATTCATACCTGTTATAGGATAGATATGACCTCTCCTGTCCTTATGTTGGGATCCTGACACTAGAAGCTAGAAGGGCTTTCAAGAGGGGATTAGGGTACAATAAGGTCAATAGGAGTGACTCTGATCAACATGACTGGGGTCCTAAAAAAGAGGTGGGGACCAGACACATAGGGACCCTGTGAGGACAGGAAAAAGACTCCACCTGCTAACCAAGAAGATAGTACTCAGGAAGAGCCAGTGCTGGGACGCCTCCATCTGGGACTTCCAGCTCCAGGATGGGGGGGAGCTCTGGATGTGTGCCATGTCGGCCGCAGCTCTGCTGCCGTGGGAACAAACTAATGCACGGTGAGAGACTGAAACACAGAGGCTGGGGCTTTTCTGTTGCTTTTGCCAAAGATTAAGACCCTATGAACCTTACCCTTGCAAATTGGATTGCCAGACTATGGCCAGCAAGCACGGTGTGGGAGATACCATGGCCTCCAAAGCTCCTGCCCTGAGCTGAGTGGCAGACCCAGACTAGGTGTCTTCTCAACCTGTCTGCATGCATGCTGGCTTCTTGCTGCCTGTGCCTGAATAGTTCAGTTTCTGGCTCACATCTTGCAGAACACTTTCAAATGCATGATCACCAAATACAAGAACAGATATGTGGGTGCCATCAAAGATGTCTGAGGCTCAGAGGGGGAGGGGCTCTGACTGCTCTTTGCATTACAACACTTCATCTTGGGTTTGACTCTGACGATGAACTTCATGGATGGAAGTATCTGTATCCCACACTGTTTAGCATCACAACCACCCCTGGCTCACCCTTGTAGCTTGTAGATTTTGATGGGTGTATTCGTTACTTTTCTATTGCTGTGATAAAACACCTGACCCAACCAAAGCAGCTTATAGAAGAAAGAGTTTGTTTGGGTTCATGATTCCAGAGGGATACAAATCCATGATGGCGGAGTGGAAGCATGGCAGCTGGAGCTGAAAGCTCAGAGCTCACATCTTGAATTGCAAGCAAGAAGCGGAGAGAATGAACTAGTAATGACGCACGTCTTTTAACTCTTAAAGCCCATCCTGCATTGACATACTTCCTCCAGCAAGGCCATGCCTCCTAAACCATCCAAACTGCACCACCAACTGGGGATCAAGTATTCAAATGAGGGACATCACATTCAAACTCCCCACAGTGCCATTGTCGCCCCACTCGGGAGCGTTTCCATAACTAAATGAGATAAGGTATTGATCATCACTTCACTGTGAAGCCATTATCACAAGCACAAGAGTCAACTCATCCCACCCCATTTGGTTCTATTAGGATAATTCTCTTCAGAAATGTTTCGCCCCCCCCCCCCCCCGCCTCGGCCCCGACGCAGGTCAATTCCAGCAGCATTTGAAAACTTCGGTGAGGTGACATAGAAAAGTCAGAGCCCCTCTTCCTCTTCATCCCCCTATTCATCACCAAGCAGCTCAAGAGGAGTTGGGAGCACTAGGATCAGCTGAATGCTGGGTGTTTCTGAGATTGAGAGGGAAGTAGGACTGTGTCTTGGCAGATGCTATGGTGACTTGGTGAGAAAGAACAGCCATCTATTTGGTGTAAGAGGGGCATGTGGGGACTCCAGTTCTTAGGCCATAGATAAACTCAGAGTGACAGAAGACTCAGGAGGTTGGTAGGGCAGGCTGGGGAATCTCATATCAAAGAGTTCATCCCTACTTCTGTTGTTGATATTAGGAGTGAGGCTGAGGATGGGTGGGGGACAGGGGACAGGGATAATGTGAGGGCAGGGTGTACTGGTATGGAAGCTCATGGTAGGCTTGGGTGTTATTGATGGTTGATTTAGGGATGTTACAATTTAGATGTGAAACATTCTCCCCAGGCTCATACATTTGAACACTTGGTCCCCAGCTAGTTTTGATGATTTAGGAGGGTGTGGATCCCTCGAGAGTAGAGCTTAGCTGGAGAAAGTGGGTTCCTTGGTGGGTGGGCCTTGAGGTTCATAACCTGGCTCCACCTACTTTCTGTCTTGACTCTGCTTCCCAATCTGCTCACACATGAGGAAGCTCCTACTGTCTCAGTCACAAGCCACTCCTGTCGTCATACCTTCTACATCATGAGGGACCAAATCCCTTGAAACTGTGACTCCCCATTCAGTCGCTTTCGTGGAATATTCCGTCACAAAGATGAAGATAGTAACTAAGACTTTAGGCTGAGTTGGGGGGCCACCATCCACCCAGTCCTGCTCTGATGACATGGTCTGGGTACGTTAGTTTCTGGGAAGCACTTGTGACATTGCCTGACGACATCACCAGCCCGTCACTGCTAGAGCTGGAGGCTCCTTCTAAGTGTTTTTAGTTTTGAGGATTTATGTTGAAGTAGACCTCTTAATTCCAGTGTTTGGTTGTCTTTCTGAGGACCCTCTTTTTCTGCATCCTGAATCCCAGCCTAGAGGGCTTTCCTCTGTGTTCGTGTGCTTGCCATAGATACCCAGCATGGGTGGCAGCCACAGTACAGTTCCTGCTAGATCCCCAGCTCTAGTGTACAGACCTCTGTTCCTTTATGTTTTGAAGAAGATGCTTGATCTTCCAAACTTTGTCCCTCTTTACAGGGACTAATCTGTGTCCTCTGGGGGTATAAATGTCCAACATTGGACAAGTTTACTAGAAACTGCAAAATCTGAGCAGAAAATAGTGTTTCCCTAATGTAGGCGTGCCCTGAACATCACTTTCCTTGGATAGCATATTGATTATTGGCGCCTTTCTTTGCTTGCTCTGTAATTGGTGTAATCGGATATGGAGGAGTATGATGTGTCAGCTCTGGAGGGTCTTGGTAGCTGGGCAGACTTGACATGGGTTGAGAGTAGCCCCCTCTTCTCCTAGGTGTGTGCCTTTGGGGCACTTGCTTAGATATCTGAGGCTCAGCTTCCCTGTTTAGAAGGTGAGAATAACATTATTAATGTAGTCATGAAAATATCCACCTATGGCTGTGGTGAATGCGGGTGGAGATATTACATGTCTGATGTGTTGGAATCCTGGATGTCAACAGTACTGTGTTGACTGTTGTTGTCATTGCCCTCGCCATCACCACTCTCATTACATCACCAGCACCGATACCACCTTCACCATCACCATCGTTACCATCAAGGTTATCCACATCATCACCATCAACGACGTCACCATCATCTTCACCGTGATCCTTACCACCGTCATTGCCAGTTCTTACTTTTCTATTGCTGTCATGAAACACCACAATCAAAGCAACTTATAAATGAAAGGGTTTAATTCGGCTTGTGGTCGGAGAGGGTAGGAGTCCATGAGGCAGAGTGAAGGACAACTGAGAGCTTACATCTTGATCTACAATCATGGGTGTGCTGGTGTGGAATAAGAAATGGCACCCATAGACTTATATTTGTGAATGTTTAGGGAGTGCCATTAGGAGTTGTGGCCTTGTTGAAGTAGGTGTGGCCTTGTTTGAGAAAGGGTATCACTGTGGGTGGACTTTGGGGTTTCAGATGCCCAAGTCTGGTCCAGGGTCCCTTGCTCTTGCTGCTGCCTGCTGATTCAGATGTAGAACTCTCAGCTATTTTTCTAGCACCATGTCTGCTTGCATACCCTTGCTTCCTGCATTGATGCTAATGGACTAAACTCCTGAACTGGAAGTCAACCCCAGTTAGATGTTTTCCTTTATAAGAGTTGCTGTGGTCATAGTGTCTCTTCACAGTAATAGAAACCCTAAGACTATGAGGGGGAGAGACAGAGAGAGAGAGAGAGAGAGAGAGAGAGAGAGAGAGAGAGAGAGAGAAAGAGAATGTTCAAGAGCACATTTGGGAATGACAAGAGTCTTTTGAAACCCCAAAGCTTACCCCAGTAGCACACCTCCTTCAATAAGTCCACACCTCTTAATCCTTCCCAAACAGTTCTACCATCTAGGAACTAAGCATTCAATCACATGAGCCTGTAGGGGCCGTTCCCATTCAAACCACTACAACTGTCATCATTAATCACCATCTACGTCACTGTCACCATTACCACCACCACCATCACCATCACTGCCACCACCTGGTAAGCCTCTCCAGAATCACTCTAATTGACTTGCCCAGATGTGTGTCTCCTAGGTGATTCACATCCGGTTAAGTTGATCTTAAGATTAAAGGTCAGCAGCAGGTGATTTACATGTTTGTTTCTTCACGTAGCTGTTGTAACTGACCCCAGGTTAGGTGGCCAAGCCAACAAATGTGCCCAGGAATCCTCTGAGTCCAGGTGTCTGAGATCAAGGTGCTAGGAGGTGTTCCCCAGGATGCTCCCAGGAAGCCTCTGTCCCACTCTCCAGTTCTGGAGATTTGCTGGAGACCTTTATCTGTCTTGCCTTATAGGAACATCATCCCTATTATCTTCCTGAAGTGTCCATCCTATGCACTTTCTGTGACATTCACATTTGCCATCTCTACAATGCCACTACATTGGGTGAGGCACACCCTCCTCCAGTGCAGCCCCATCTTAATTGACCACACCTGCAAAAAACCCATTTCTAAATAGACAACTGTCTTCTTGGGGGGCATAGCCCTTGGTAAGTAATATTGCTTATGGCCACATTTATTTCTGGCTGCCATGTGGTCGGAGTGAGGCCCAGAGTTTGACTGAGGAATCAGCACAGGGCAGATTAGGAGGGCTTGTCCAGCTGGTGGGTGGAAGACCCAGATCTTGCTGACCTCTGAACTCCTGCTCTTCCCGGAAGGGTCTCCATGTGGCAGCTCTAGTGCTTCCCAGCGCTGCTGCTTTGTTTCTCAGGGTTGCCTCTTGCACCAGGGAGGCACAGACTGGGCCTCGCCGCTCTGCCCACCAAATGGCAGTGAGCGCCGGTCTTTGTGTAACCTACAATGGCAGACAAATCCTCTGGGAGGCGGCACACAGCCCTGGGCCCCTCTAGGCACTTGCCAGTTGGCAGGTGCTTGTCAGCTATGGGGAGGGCTGGGAAAGTGCTCTGTAATGTGGGTGTGAGGGCACCTGAGTGGGGACGGCCCATCTGTGTACTGTAACCCGAATCTTTCAATGATTCCTGAACTGGGAGTGGTGGCTTACCAGCAGCCCCAGGAGGCTGTATCTCTTACCACGCTTTTGGTTCATCAAGATCACAGAGGGGGTCTCACCTAGCCACCATGGATGGAGGGGGGCCCATGTGACTCCTCGCTGGAAGGAACTACTGGTCCCACCAGGTCTTGTAACCCAGGAAGGTCAGAGGGTCACTCTGAACTCAGCCAGTGACACCTGAGAGGGGCCAACGGGAGTGTTCATTCATGTGTTGGGTGTCGGCTTCCCTGGCTGGGGCTGTAGCTGCTAGGCCAATGTTCAGTATTGACAGCAGCTGAGCCGTTCTGCAACTGTGAGAACCTGGTGCTCTGTGTCTGGATCCTGAAGGCAGCAAGGCCTTATGAACCCTGAGGCAGGCACACACAGAATCCTCTTGCTAAGCACTAGTTCCAGCATCTTTCAGTCAGCCCTCAGCTCTTCCCGCCTGTCTTTGCAGTAGGAAAGCACACCCCAGAACCCTGCTATGCTGAACAGTAGAAACCAATTTTAATCCAACACACATGAGACATCTTGGTTAGACTCGGACCTGGTCTTGCCTTGTCTTTCCTTGGCTTCCAAGGAGTGCCACAAAAGGCCACTGGGAACAACAACCAAGTTGTCACTATTCCAGTTCTTAGAGGGGGGGAATGCATCTTTTGGAGTGTGCGTGATGGATTTGGAGGCCCCATTGGTGCTATTTAACCATTGAAGAAATTGCCTCTTCCAGTAATTGGTCTAACAACCACCCCCACAACCCTGATCAAGTAGTTTCTTGTGATTTCCAGTCCTTACTCTTCAAGTGGCACATATAGGTTGAGTTTTGGGTTTTCCATTTTCATGTACGTGATGTGGTATGCATGTACGCATGCATGCTTGCATATGAATGAGCACATGAGTGCCCAAGGTTGATGTCTAGAATCATCCTTGATTGCTCTTTCAGCTTATTGACTGAGGCAGGGTCTAGGGTGTCTATCAAATCAAACCCAGAGCTCACCCATATGGCTCATGTCACTAGCCAGCTTGCTCTGGCAGATGCGCTGCCTCTGACATCTGAGGCTGGAATTACAGGTGTCGGCCACACCCACCTGCCATTTATATGAGTTCTAGGGATCTGAATGCCAGTCTTCACCTTTTACCACAGAGCAATCTCTCCAGCTATGTAGGGAATACAGTTCTGATTTTCTGTTTGGATACAGTGCTGGTGATGTGAAAGCTCTCATCCCTCAGGCCTCCCAGACAACATGTCCTCGGTGTTCAAGTAGCTAGAGAGCAAGCCATGCACATCTCAAGTGGCACTGTCGTACAGTCGGCCGCTGCCCCAGGGGTTCCATATAAGTGGACTGAGAATCGTGCACAAAACGATTTTATCTTCATCGGGATGGAATGTGACTTTCGCATAGATGTACAGTGTATCTATTAGGCACTAAGAGCAAACAGGGAATCATGCAGTCTATCCAACCCGTGTCCTATGGGCCGCATGTGTCCCAGAACACCTGTGAATGCCTGAAAACAGAAGTGACATTTCTTTTTCTTGCTAACTCTACTGCAGTTCTCAAACATGAACTCTGTAGATGGCAATGGTGTGCCATTTGGGAGATGTGTGGAAGTTTAAAAACATATCATCATGAGGAACCTGAGTGTCCATCGATCTGGAGATTCAGAGGGGTTCCTGTAAGCCCCAGGATATCTTAGGGACAGTTGTGCTGAACTGAGACTCTCAATGTATCCTCTTACCACCACAGTGCACTCGTGTGTGAGTGCGCGTGCGCACACGTGCACACATATGTGTGCTGGTGTGCATGTATGTGCATATGATAATCTTGACGTCAGTCCTAGACTGGCTGCTCAGGGAGTCGTGGGGATTAACTTGTTTACCTCCCCAGTGCTGGGATTTTGTGTGGGTTCTGGGGCTTCAGCGTAGGTTCCATGCTTAGATGGCAGGCACTCCATTGACTCCCAGCCTGGTTGATTTGCCTTGCTTTCTCAGTCTTTCTGTCCTCGAGGCAAAGGGAAACTTTTCTTTGGGGCAGAGGGGACAGAAACAGAAGGAGTGGGACTCCTTTGATCCTGTGCCCAGGTTGGTGGCTCTGATGACCTTTGGCATCCCTGACCCATGTCTCTGTTCTCCCCACAGAAGTGCATTCGATTTAACCCAGATGCCACCGTGTGGGTGGCCAAGCAGCGAATCTTGTGTACCCTGAACCAAGGCCTGAAGGATGTACTCAACTATGGGCTCTTCCAGCCGGCCAGCAATGGGCGGGACGGCAAGTTCCTGGATGAGGAACGGCTGCTGCGGGAATACCCACAGCCCACGGGCCAGGGTGTGCCTTCCCTGGAGGTGAGTAGCCAAGTGTGACTGTGTGAGAGCTGGCGCTGTGCAGCCTGGGTGCAGCTGAGGGCAGCTTCTTAGCCAGGTCACCGTTTGTTTCAGATTAGAAAATTATGAACCCTGTAGTTAAAGTCTGGCTCCTTTGGACCATCCTTCTTAGGTATGTGTGTGTGTGTGACAGGTACTTGATGGTGCTTCTTGGTGGCTTTGGGAATGTGGACCAGCAGTGTGACTAGCTAAAGACAAAAGCAAGCGCTGAGTTTGTGGCGGCATCTGGAAGTGCGCAGGAGCAGGATGCTGAACTGCAGCATTACTGTCCAGCGTGGGCATCCTCTATTCTGGCGCTGCTCCCTCCAGTTCCACCCTTTATGTGCGCTCCTTGGAGTATGACAGTCTCAGAGGAGGTCGGGAAGGAGGCACAGTGACCTGAGTTCAGGAAAGTCATTCTACTCTGGGGCCCTCTGGTGTCATTGTCCTTGTGAGACAGATGAGGAAATTGAGGCTGATGTGGGAAAAGTGACTATTCGGAGGCACTTTGCAAAGAGAGGGCCTTATGTTTCCTCTCAAAATCTCAGTCATGCCCCTCCCTTAGCGTTCTTCCTGAACCTTCTGCAGTGTCAGGGTGGAGAGGGGATATGATAAAACTGACAGCTGGGACACCACGTGCCTGGGCGTGTTGTCACCAACTCCAGGCCCACTTCTCCACTCTGCAATGAAATTTCCAATCCCAAGCAGGCAGCACCGTTGTGAGGAGCCAGTGGGAGCCTCTGAGTCCTGAGCAGAGGGGCGCATGGGATGCCCAGACCAATTGAGGGCAGGTGGATTCCCACAGACTGGGATCCGGCAGGATGAGGCTACGCTAGTGATGTGTCCGTCTACCGTACCCTCTGCACCAGCTGGGCACTGGCTTCCACAGCTGAGAGACTGCCCCTGTCCTGATGGCTGCTGGATGATGGGACTCTTGGGGGATGGGCTCTGCAGCACAGATACCAGTGTCTTGGTTAAAACTGGAGTGCCTTGTGCTTGGCGAGGTCACTTTTCCTCCGAGCACCCGTGTCTAACATCTAGTCACCTGCAATCTTCTACCTGTTTCCATGGCAGTTTCGCTATAAGAAGCGTGTGTACAAGCAGTCCAACCTGGACGAGAAGCAACTGGCCAGGCTCCACACAAAGGTATGGGGGGTGGGGTGGGTAATCCTTCCTCTACCCCTCAGGTCCCCTCTGATCCTGCTGTGTTGTCTTTGGCGGGCTCATCCCCTTGGGAGGAGCCCCTGGGTACCTACCTGTGGGATGAGGCCAGGCTGGGGCATGCAGGTGGATGGCACTGCCTCCCCGTGCACGTGGCCTGAGACCTAGCCAGACAGCAGTCAGCAAGGTGACTCAAAGAGGCTGGTGGAGGCTGAACAGAGGGTTGCCGCCCCCTGGTGCCCCAGAGAGGTCAAAAGGCAGCAGTGATACAGTGGGATGTGGTGAGCGCTGCCTCTGACCATAAGAACAGACCTTAAAAAGGCAGAAAGTGCTGGCAGCAATGGGAAGAGAGGGCTATGCTAGCTAGAGGGCACTGTGCCCAATGAAGACACAGTGAGTACTCGCGACGTGCAATCCAGGCATATCAGTGAGGCCACGTGTGCCAGGAGCATGCATGAAACAGGAAGCAGTGATCCTGGGGCATGTGGGTGGAGCCTGAAGGGCATGGAGTGGACCCTGGTTCCCCTTAGGTACTCCTGGGATGCCTGATGCTTGCCTGACGGTGGAGGGTGCACACGGCTTTCACAACCCACAGTTCCTTATTTCTCCATGGATGCAGGGTTTCTACTGTGGGTTTCATTCTCTTGTCTTCAGTTAATTTTTAAAAATTAAGTTCCTTGACAGTCGCATGCTGTATAAATACATTATCATTACTCTACAATCCTCTCTTCTCTCCCCCTCATTCCTGTCAGCCCCCATACTCCCTGTCAATCTCATTCTTCCAGGGCCAGTGGGTGAAGTCTATCCACTGGAGCCTGGTGGGGTCACCAGTGGATTCACGACTGAAGCCAGTGACTCCCCCATTTCCTTGAATGTGTCTGCAAATAGTGCAGCAATGAGGGGTCGACCAGAGCCTCTCTTCCATCCTTGCCTGACTATTGATAGACCCACTGTTGTCCTGACTCAGTGCAGGCATTCACAGCGAGTTCAAGGCTGCAATGTCTGTGCCTTCCCAGGAGAGGGCACTGTGCAGCCCTTCTCCCTGTCTTCCAGCTTCTACATTCTTTCCTCCCATTCTTCCGTAATGTTCCCTGAGCCTTAGAGGGGATAGTGCTAAAGTCTCATTTCAGGCTGAACAGTGAGCAGTTACTTATTCTCAGCAGCTGTGCAGTCACAAGGAAGATGGCTTCTCTGATTAAGACTGAGAGAAACATTATTTGTGCAGTGGTTCTCAATCTTCCTAACTCTGCATACCTTTAATACAGTTTCCCATTTGTGGTGAACCCCCAATCATAAAATTATTTTCATTGCTGCTTCATAACTCTAATTTTGCTACTGTTATGAATCATAATGTAAATATCGTTGTTTTCCGATGGTCGTAGGCAACCCCTGGGTCATTGTTCTCCAGGGGCTTGTGACCCACAGGTTGAGAAACACTGGTTTATGAGACCAAATGGATAACTTGATGCTATGTCACTTTAGTAAAGCTATAGTATTTCCTTCCTAGGGCTGGCAACTGCCCCTGCCATGTGTTTTTGGCATAGTTTACAGCACTAGGCTTGGATTTCTCCTGTGGAGTGGGCCTCAGAGCCAACCAGGGAGTGATTGGTTACTCCCATAACTGTTATGCTACTGTGATACTATTGCCCAGAAGATTGACGTCATGGTTCATAGAATTTATAGCTAGGAAAGACCGTTGGTGCCTTATCTCCCCCTAGATAAGGCTATTTCATCACCTTTTAGAATTATGAAAGCTGGCTGCCTAGGAGGAAGTGTCCAGCTCAGGTCCAGCTTGATTTCTGTGTATTATGCAACAAGCCAAGCCATCTCTTCAGTCCTAGGGTCCCATCGTCTATTTCTGATTAACAACCAAGACAAACGGTACCAACCTGTATTGTTTTAAGGGCCTCTGTGGCCTCTCTGACCAACGCTGTTTTAATTTTATCTTATGTTACCATTGGTAGCTGGTAGATGCGCATCACTTGGCCCCCTGTCCTTGGGTCTGTCCCTCCCCAACTGTCCTTGGCTTCTCAGCTGTGTTCTGGCCAAGTATGGTCCAGGCTTTCCTTGTGTATTTTCTTCCCTGATCCTGGAATTCACACGGATATAGCTGACCCCAGCATCTGAGGATTTCTCTGTTTTTATTATTGCTGCTGTTATTTAATGTGTAGATACAAATACTTGTGAATTTAAAGAAAGGTGCCCATGAGTAAATAGCCGCTGTTTAAATGACACTCTAGGTTTTGGACATTTGTTCCAAAACCAGACTGTAAGATGTTCGGATGGGAATCCAGCCCATGGCAGGTGCCTGGAAGGCCCAGGCACATCATCAAATGAAAAAACCACAGTGCTTCTATCCTGTGTTGTGGAAACTGTGAATTGGGATGAGGGTGGGACCCAAGAGAGATGCTGGGCTCTTCCGGATCTGTGGCCAGGCTACCTGCTGAGGCAGCAGGCTTGGGGAAGCTGAGGTTCCGTGGTGACCTGTGTGATTTCCCAAGGAATGGACTAGGTGTCCCCCAGGGCAGGTGTCACTGTTTTTGCTCTGGGATTACTGGGGTGAGGTTCAGCAGTCTCCTTTTACAGATGAGACCTCAGCTGCTTCGTTTCTGGGATGGGAGTGGAGGGTCTGAGCCGGGCCTGGAGACTGTCAGGTGTCACTCTGCCCCAGGTGATCGCTCTCTTCATGGGAGAGCATCTTGTCCCCAAATGTGGAACCCGCTCCTGCTTCAAAACCATAGGCAGACTGGTGTTCCCACAGCTCCAGAGCTCTTGGCTGTCTGACATCACAGTCAGAATTTGGATTTCCTGGTGTCCAGGTTATGACTGTCAGTGGTGGTAGAATGAGCTCTCTGGGACCCCTTTAGATGGCTGTGAACCCCACTCATCGGGGCTCTACCCTAATGACCCAGAGATCTCTAGTACCGTTATTCAGGGATTACAGTTCACTGTGTGCATTATGGAGGGACAGACATTGAGACCTTGGTACAGAGGTGGTGAACAGCTAGGTTTCTGAGTCATTCATCCAAGACAGGCCCATGATGTTGGCTGTGTGTTGACCCCACTCTCGGTCCCATGTGAGTCTTGGGGTCAGCAGTACCCTGCACAGAGGAGACCAGTGCCTCCTAGTGGACAGTCTTCTCTTAGTCTATAAAGATCCCTCCCTCCCTCTCTTCTTCCCTCCTTACTTCCTTGGTATAGGCAGTCCAATCTGGATTTGAAATCACTATGTAGCTAAGGATGACCTTGAACCTCTGATCCTCCTACCTTCATCCTCTGAGTACTGGCACTAGCGGTGTGCACCAGCATACCCAGTTTGTGCAATACTAGGCTTAAGCCTCATGCCCACTGAGCCATGCCCCCTGCTCTTTATAAATACATTTTTTTCCCCAAGTCATTTCCGTTTCATTCTTTTCCAGACCAATCTGAAGAAGTTTATGGACCACACTCAGCATCGCTCAGTGGAGAAGCTGGTCAAGCTGCTGGACAGAGGCCTGGATCCCAACTTCCATGACCTGGAGACTGGAGGTGGGTGGCCAGGCGGGAGGTCTTCATCCGTCTCTGGTGAGGCGGGCCTCTGGTGAGGCGCGAGTGCAGGGAACCGTGACTCTGCATCTCTCACGCCGTCCTGGCTTTTATCTGGGCTCCGAAGTGGCTCCTCATTCATGTAACTTCTGCTCTGAAGGCCCGTGTTTTTCTCCTTGCTGTCTGAGTCTCCAGCTCAATGCACGCACACAGTAGGTGTTCTGTGCGTAAATGTTAGGAAAGGGGGAGAGCGAATGGATGCTATACATGTGTGGGCTGTTGCCTGTTGACCCTGGGGTCTCCAGCACAGCCCCCTAGCTGGATGTGCTAACCAGCCAGCACCGCAGCATGTGTGGGGCTTTCCCTTTGCCTGGGTGCAGGCTTTTTCACAGACGGGCAGGTGTTTGCACTTGTCTCGTGCTCCCTGCCAGATGCTGAGTTCCTTAGGCTTGAAATCTCCTTGGGAGAAAGCTGCACAGGCAGGGGAGAGGTCTCTCAGCTCTGCATGGCCAACACTTGATCCATCTGTTCTTTGCTGTGGGGTAGACCTCGGCTTTGTGGGGTGCTGCCACAGCCTTACTAGATGCCAGTAGCTTCCCCAGTTAGGACAACCCAAAGTGCCTTCCCATGTTGCTAGTATCACCTGATTTTACTGGGTGGAGCTTGATCGCAGCCCTGGTGAACACTGTGGATGATATGGCTGAGGTGGCAGGCAGAGGGCAGGGGACTCTCCGCAGCAGCTTCGGTCTATTTGGCTTGGTGTGTGATCTGGGAGATGCCGGAGATACTTGACCTTAGTGGCAGGGTACTTTTACCTCCCTTTCCTCCTCTTTCTCTCCCTTTCCTAACAGGACAACCCAAGTCCACTGCTGGCTCCCACATGGCTTCTTGTCACACCTCAAAATTACCACGCACACAAGATATGGAGGTGTCTTATAAAGTGTGGATCTTGTTTGTCATTTGGGGCAGTCTGACTGACCCCTTAGGCTGAGGTGGCCCCCACTGGGTGCTGGTCTAGCTGGCAGTGATGGGGGGCTGGGTCACCTCTTTGCTCCTGAGTTTCTTTGGGTTTATCTGTGAGTAGCATGAAAACTGGGAGAGGGCTCATTTCTGAGGATGAAGATGGCATCTAAGATACCAGGAGAAAAACTCATTAGTGGCCCTGGCTGGGGACCTGAGAGGAGGTCGTGCCTGGAAGAGCTGGCCCCAGCCCGAGGTAGAAGCTCCTGGGGAAGAAGGTGGTGTTTATGTGCATTGTGGTGTCAGGATGCTTCCCGTGACCTCAAGAATCCTGACCTTATACTGTCTGGTACCCGCTTTTATCATGGCTTACGTCAGTTATTCTCAGCGTGTTTGCCTCCTGATGGGAGCCCCGGCTCCTTTGCCCCCATCCCCTTTTACATCAGTGTCTCTAGTTCTGGGTTTCAAAGCAGCCATCCCAGGCCAGTCCAGACCCTGACTGGACTCCCCAGCTGACACCGACTGTTTTGGAGCAGAGGTTGCATGTGGAGCCTCCTCTGAGCCCCACCTGGAGCTAGAATAGAGGCAGTAATGATGGGCAAGGAGCTGGTACTTAGAGAAATTCCAAGAAATCCTACGCCCTTGGCACTGAGTAGGAGAGACCCGGGAGCGCAGAGCCCTGAGCCCACAAGTGATTAGTATTCTGTGTTCTCTGAAATACGGTCGGCCTTGTATCTGTGGGTCTCAGATTCTGTGAAACTCCTGATCCAACTATGCAGGAATTGACAAAGAAAAACAGAAGTGTTATCTGTCCTGAAGGCATTCAGACTTTTCTCGCCTGTCATTGTCCCCTAATGAAGCACACTGAAACCTACTCACTGCTCAATTGAATCCATTGGCCGTAGAATGATCTAGAGATGATTAAAAGTAAAATACGACGTGGCTTTATCGAAGGGGCTTGTGGTGCCCTTTTAATCCCAGCACTTGGGAAGCAGAGGCAGGTGCAGCTCTGTGAGTTCAAGGTCAACCTTGTCTACAAAGTAAATTCCAGGACAGCCTGAACTGCCACAGAGACAGATCCTGTCTGAAGAAAAAGAATAAGGAGGAGGAGGAGGAGAAATAGGAAGAAGATCATCTTCACATCAGTGGGACTCTTGGCATCCCAGGGGCCCTGGACCTTGTCCTCCGTGGGCACCAACAGACAACTGTGCATCTACAGCTCAGTCGGGAGGTTAACTGATTAAAAACGAGCAAACCAGGAGAAAAGCAACCGATATCCTAAGCGGGTCCTGGTCAAGGGCGGCTGTTCTAAGCTCACCAGCAAAGGCAGTACCAGCCAGAGGGGGGCTGAAGAGTGCAACAGACATACGGGGGGGGGGACACACCATTCTAGAAACCCTCATCTACCTCACCCACAGAGAGCTTGGGGTTTGGGGTTTGACAGAAATCATTATTTATAGTTTTGTTGTTGTTGGTGGTGGTGGTGGTGGTGGTGGTGGTAGTGTGTGTGTGTGTGTGTGTGTGTGTGTGTGTGTGTGTATGTGTAGGTGCTAGTGTAGGGTGTCTATGGAGGGCAAAGGACAACCTTCTGTCTTTCTGGAGCTGTCCACACCCCCTTTCTTTGAGACAAGGTCTCTCACTATGGTGCTCCCAAGCGATGCTAGGCTAGCTAGCTAGTGAGCCCCGAGGGTCCACCTGGCTCTGCCTCCCCTGCAGTGGGATTATAAGTGGATGCCACTATGCCTGACTTTTCCTGTAGATTCAGGGGATCTGAACTTAGATCCTCATGTTTGTACAACAAGCACTACCAACAGAGCCCTCTCCCCAGCCCCTACACTTTTGTTCCAGAGGGGTGCTTGCCTCCTCTCACAGACTTTGCTTATGCCCGCCACATTTTGGAAGCTCCAAGCTGGGTTTGGTGACTTTCTGAGTCACTCCCTGAATAGCGCACTGGCTGCACACCAGACACCTTTGCTCGCTATGAGTCAGGTTCAGCTTCCTTGAGGCCAAGATAAACCACCAGCCCCAGCCTCAGCTCTGCATCCTTGAGTCAGTGGCACTAGGCAGCCGTAGTTGGGGCAGCAGCCATTATGGATGGAGTGACATGCAAGTGAGCTCAGAATCCTGGAGGGGTGACCCGCCACTTCAAACCACGCAGTCTGTCAACAATAGTGGATGTCCATAGCTGCTGGAAACATAAATTTCATCAAGTAGCATGAAGAGAAAACCGAAGACTTCTTCCCTAATGGAGGAGTCCTTGGGTCCCTATCTGCCATGGTGGGACCTCTGGGAGCAGATGGATGACAGCTCCATGCTCTAGAAAGGCTGCCACAATGACGACCCTAGGGACCTAGTCCATCTCTTCCCTTGTATGCTGTGGGTTTCTGAGCTTGCGGGGTGCTTAGGTGAGAAAAAGGCAGCTAGGTAATGATGCTGGAAACCTGCTGTGCACCCAAAACCTCCAGAAAAGGCCCCGAATAGCACAGTCCCCTGCCCTAGCATGGTCCCTTTCCCTAGCATAGTCCCCTGCCCTCCTGCGTCCGCAGGGCCACCTTGCTCATCTGGACTCCCTTTTAGGACCTAATTACCACCTGCCAGTCATAGTCTGCTTTCTGTCGCTGTGACAAACCCCGTGACCAGAAGCAGCTTGGGAAGACAGGGTTCATTTCAGCTTACACTTCTAGTCCACTCTGAAGGGGAGTCAGGGCAGGAACCTGGAGGCAGGAACTGAAGCAGAAGCCACGGAGGAGTGCTTCTCGCTGCCTTGTTCCCCATGCCTTACCCAGCCTGCCTTCTTATAGCATCTAGGACCGCCAGCCCAGGGGCGGCACCTCCCATAGTGGTCTGGGTCCTCCCACATCAACAGTTAATCAAGGAAATGTACCATAGGCTCGTCCACAGGCCTGTCTTATGGAGGCATTTTCTCAAGTGAGGTTTCCTCTTCCTAGACGACTCTAGCCTGTGTCAAGTTGACAAAACTCCCAAGCAGCCCAGCAAGTGAGAGAGAGGTTGCAAGCAGAGATGCTCCAGGGCTGTCAGTGGGGGGCGGGGTGTCCTCTAGCTAAGTTCTTGAGAGGCACTGTTTCCGCCCACACACGACTGTGGTGGGCTCCTGGGGAGCCCTGTACAGCTCCCACATGGCCCAATTAGAAGCTTTTGTGGACATTCTGCTTGCCTTTACGTGGAGCTCTGTGGCTTGGGGAGTGGAGGGAGCCTGTCTGATGACTTATGGTCGGTGTCTTGACTGGCACACAATGAATCTCAGCACGTGATCGATATCCCAGGAACTGCTGTGTCTGGAGGGAGTGGGGTTGTGAGACCTTGTAAACCTGAGTGTGCAGACAGCGGGAGGTATGCAAATGAAGGCAGCCCGCCGCCCGTTCATAAATACCTACCTCCAGTAAGTCGGGTGTGTCTGGTTAGTCCTTGGAGCTCTAATAAAGAGGCCTGTTGTTAGGCCCAGACACGGTACCCAGTTATTTTGAATCCTTCATCCTTTATGCGCCTGCTTCCAAGGGAGCGTGGGAAGCTCACCAAGTGCACAAGCTAGAAGATAAGGTCCATAGAATGTGGAAGGTGGACCAGGGAAGGCAGTCTGGATGGAAATGAGCTGGGGATTGGGTCTACAGTCTGAAGAGAACCAGTTTTAGGCTCACAGAAAAAAATCATACTGGGCATGGGGCGTAGCTCAGAGGCAGAGCATATAGACCGAGCCTGTCTGCCCGAGGTGTTGGGTTCCAGTCCAACTACTGCCTAAAGCCAGGTGTGGTGGCATCTGCCTGCGATTCCAACACTCAGGAGGTGGAGGCAAGAGGATCAGGAGTTCAAGGCCATCTTTAGTTGTATAGCAAGTTGGAAGCTAGCCAGGGAAACATGAGACCATGTCTCAAAAGAATCAAACAACTCTAGCCCTGAGTGTGGATCATTCCCATATGCCCCACACCAGCCTCCCTCTCACTAATAAATGGTACTTGTATGAAGTGTTTGTTACAGCCAAGGCCCAGGGTTTACGCCAGGGCTACTCTTGGGTGCCACATATTCTGTAGGGTCTGCCAAGAATGTGATTCCTGTACCATCAGGAGTTATCTGGGATCCCATCACTATCTAAACACCCCTTGTGCTTGGCCATCATCTCCTCTAAGTCACGGCCAGCTATGTCCCTGTCTTCATCTCTTCCTTTCCTAGAATGCCAGTGTGGGGACTGAGCGGTATGTTTCTGTCAGACAGGCTTCATTCCCTCAGCAGCCCGTGCCGAAGTTTCCTCTGTGTCTGTTTGTCTCTTTGCTTATTTAATTGTGTGTGTGTGTGTGTGCCCTGCACATATGTGGAGCTCAGAGGACAACTCTGTGGAGTCATTTTTCACCTTCCAATTTTATGTGGGTTCTGTGAATTGAACTCAGGTTGTCAGGTTTTCTCTGCAAGCACTTTACTTGCTGAGCCATTTCACTGGCCCAGTTCTGTTCTTCATAGTTCTGAATAATATGCTTCCCATTCAGTAGTTTTTTAAATCTGCTTACTCAAGAATGAGAGAAGATTCTATGTAGTTTTTAGCAATTATAAACATAAGTTTTCCTTTCCTCTTTTCTTTCTCTTTTATTATTTTTTTTTTGTAATTTTTTTGAGACAAAGTCCTACTCAATAGTTCAGGCTGGCTTAGACTCAAAGCAATCCTCCTGTCTCGGCCTCTCAGAGTACTGAAAAACAGGTGTGTGCTGCCATAGCCAGCTTGGACATTTATTTTCTACTCATTTGTGGAAACTCTTAGAGCACAAGTGTGACTGGGTAAAATGTGCTTTTTTTTTAAACAGTTATAGTTATTTTATTCTCTGCATATGGGTGTTTTGCCTGCGTGTACCACCTGTGTGTAGTGCCAGTGGAGGCTTAAAAGAAGGCATCAGATCTCCTAGAACTGGAGTTACAGACAGTTGTGAGCCTTCGTGTGTGTCTTAAGGTTTCTATCGCTGTGATGAAACACCATGACCATAAAGCACTTTGGGGAGGAAAGGGGTTTATTCAGCTTACACTTCCATATCACTGTTCATCATCAAAGGCAGTCAGGACAGGAACTCAAACAGGCAGGTACCTGGAGGCAGGAGCTGATGCAGAGGCCATGTAAGGGTATAGTAGGATTTGTTGGGGGAGGCCACTAGTTCATTTCCTGTTCGCCCTGACTTGAAATAATCACTCAAAAACTATATCATTTGCAATACTGTTTGGCCAATAGCTTAAACGTATTGCTAGCTAGCTCTTATATCCTAAACTAACCGATCTCCATTAATCTGTACATCACCATGGGTTCGTGTCCTTCTGACAAAGTTTTAGCTATCTCCAGTGGAGGCATCTGTCCCCGGCTGTGACTACATGGCTTCTCATTGACTCTGCCTACTCTCTCTCTATATCTCTTCTAGGCTGGCTTTACTCTGTTAAGCCATTGGCTGAAATCAGCTTCTTTATTAATCAATGGCAATAAAACATATTCACAGCATACGTCACCTCCCACATCACCTCCTCTTTTCTGTCTAAATAAAAAGGAAGGTTTTAACTTTAACATAGCAAAATTGCATATAACAAACCAGGTATCAAGCAAGAATTATAGTTAAATATTTATATCTGCTTTATCTTTTATCATAACTAAGGAAAACTATATCTAGTCTTCAACTCCATCTAAGACTCCAGAAGGATATAATATTACTGAAGTAATCAGGAAGTGCATTGTAAGCAACTTTCAAAACTCTAGAATTGACAGAGACATCTCTCTACCTGGACAGTCACCCAGAGTTCTTCTGTAATGTTGCAGGCACCCATCTTCAGCCTATTGGCCTATAGTATCTGGCAGACTTTTCCATGAAGCAGGAAATTTCAAAGACAGTTCCACCTATATTAACAATTTGTCAGTCACTTTCTTCTGTGTCCTGCAGAATATCTGGCAGACATTCATGAATCAGGAACTCCAAAGAACTGTCTCACCTTCTTAAGGCAGCTTCAGCAGTCATTTTTCTGTGGGTCCTGCAAGTCCCGTCAAGCAGTTCAGGCAAGAGCAGTTTCTTGCCCAGATGTCTAACAAACTCCATAAGGAGCCTCTTTGATGCCCATTTTCTTCTTGAGAAATCTGTCAGGAGCAGATGTGTCTCATTGTCATGAAAAGTCTTAAGTTCTTAAAACATTTTAAATCTTATATTCTGTTAGTCTTTGAGAAATTTGAAGAATAACTATCCATCTGAAATATATCTCTGTGCATCTAGAAAACCTACCTAACATGACTATAAGCTTGACTATTATAGATAACTGTCCATTAACTTGTATTTCTTAATTATACATTACATTTTTAAATGAGCTGCACAAACACAATACCTTAATCAAGAGCAGAAATATACATATAACAAAATTGACCTAAAATTTGTATCAATAGACCCAAATCCATACCAATGCAAAGTATTCATATCTATAGCATTTCCCCCTTGAAATATAAACAAACATTTATAAACAATTATTTAGGGAGTTTGGGTGTTGTTGTCTAGACTACTTCCTGCTGATTGGGGGCACTGTTAATCAGATCCTTTATGGGATATCCTGTGTGATAGGTCCATCTCAGCCAGTAGTCCTGAAGTCATCATGGATGTTGGACCATGGATCTGGGCCATTGTTTCAGGGGGTTTTGTTCGATCAAACCACATTAGTCTGGAAGGAATCCACAGGTTCTCATCCTTTGTGGAAACAAAAGCAGAACCTCTTTTCCAAAGTAACACATCCTTAGACCCAAATTTTGAAGTCAAGATACCTTTAAAATATCTATGTTGGTTTAGCTTGGCAGCCTGTACAGTACAATGAAATGTCACTCTGTACTTAGATCATTCACAGTGAAAAAATTCAAAGAAACACAATAATATACATAATGCAGACTCTCTGTGTATAGTCCATCTTTATGTGGCTTATTTTACTTACTCTATTACTTTTTGTACAAGTTTAATATTTTATTATCTTTACTCCTTTAATCTATGACTGGCTGTACTCTTTTATATTATTGACTGTCTATGTTCTTTTTCTTCTATCTCTCAAGCCTACATACATTTGTCTAACACTGTGAAACAGTTAGAGGTCTTTTTCATCTGAATTTGTCTTTATTGTGTGTGTATCTTTAATTACTTTTTGACTAGGAGTGCTTTTGTTTTTGTTATATTTTTAATGCTAAGTAGGAGTGGTCCTGCCTGTTGGCTCCACCCAGTACAACATGGCAGAGGCATGTTTGCTGCCTCTAAGAGCCATGTACATTGCCCCATTTTGTGTCTAGAATTCCTTTTTAAGCTTTCTCAGGTTTTCATGTGGATTTAGCTGGCACGTGTTGGCACACCAATCTATAGTAGGATTTGTTGGGAAAGGCTGCTCTTATATCCTAAACTAACCCATCTCCATTAATCTGTATATCACCACGAGGTCGTGTCCTACCAACAAAGTTTGGGCAAACTACATGGCTTCTCAGTGACTCTGCCTTCTCTCTCTCTCTCTCTCTCTCTCTCTCTCTCTCTCTCTCTATATATATATATATATATATATATATATATATATATATATATATATATATATCTTCTAGGCTAGCTTTACTCTGTTAAGCCATTGGCTGAAATCAGCTTCTTTATTAATGGCAATAAAACACATTCATAGCCTACATTACCTCCCACATCAGAGGGATGCTGCTTACTGACTTGCTCCTCATGGCTTCTTCAGGCTGCTTCCTAATAGAACCCAGGGCCACCATCCCAGGGACAGCACCACCAACAATGGGCTGAACCCTCTCCCATCAATTACTAATTAAGAAAATGCCCTATGAGCTTGCCTACTGCCTTATCTTATATGGAAGGGCTTTCTTAATTGAGGTTCCCTCTTCTCAAATATTTTAACTTGTGTCAAGGTAATGTAAAACGATCCAGCACAGGAGCTTAAGAGATGGCTTAGAGGTAAAACACACTGGCTGCTCTTCCAGAGGTCCTGAGTTCAGTTCCCGGCAACCACATGATGGCTTACAACCATCTGCAATGAGGTCTGATGTCCTCTTCTGGCATAGAGGTGTATAGGGGGAGCATTGTATACATAATAAGTAAATCTTAAAACAACCCCCCCCCAAAAAAAAACTGTCCAGCACAGTATGGTGACTGGGAATCAAACCCAGGTTCTCTAGAAGAGCAGTCAGTACGCTCAATTGCTAACTCATCTCCTTAGCCCCTTTGTGCTTTGTTTTGTAAGACTATGAGCTATCCTTCGAGATGCCCTGCATGGCTGCACCCCATCTCATCTGTGTTGTGATGAGGGGGCAGGACCATCTATCCTCTGTGGTTTAAGGACTCAGTGTTTTGTGTCTGATTCTCTTAAGTGCCTGCAGCCTGACCCCTGCAGCGCCCCCTTGAGGTGGGAGTGCATCTTCTGGGGACCCACAGCACAGCACTTCTTTCTTGTGTCTCTCAGCATCTGTCACTTCTCTTTGTTGAGGTTTCTGTTCAGGTGTCTCACCCACTTCGAGAGTAATTTATCAAGTTTACAAGTTCTCTTTGCAGATTGGATAGGTGCAGTTCATAAATTTGTGTTTGGTTTTGGAAATATTTTCTCTAAGTCTGTGAGTAACAGTGATTTTTACAGAGCTATTAAGTCCCTAACCCTAAGTTTTTTTTAACTTTAAGAGGTTTTTTTTTTAACTTTAAAAGTTTTATTTATGTGTATGTGTGTTAGTGTGTATGGGAGTAGTGCCCGTAGAGACCAGCAGAATACAAGGGACCTCCTGGAACAGAGTTACAGATAGTTGTGAGTTACCTGATATGGCTGCTAGGAACCAAATTCCAGACAGTGCTCTTGATTGCGGAGCCATTTCTCTGGCCCTCAGGTGTTTGTTGTTGTTGCTACTGTTGTTCATTTTTTAATAAACCTTTCTTAGACTTGCTTTGCCTTTGGGAGTTTCTGCAGACCGCTCACCCATTGCTAACATCTGAAATCAGGGTGGCTTATTTTGCCACCATGGGAGTGTTATAAAGCCCATGCATCATTCTGATTTCCTCAATTTCCTGAGATGATTTCTTTCTGTCTGGGTGAGTCAGAGGGCCAGCGCCATCTTTGCTTGTTGTGTCTCTGTAGGCCACGTGGCTTTGGCAGTTGCTGGGGCTTGTTCTCTTGGTGATGAGCTTGACAGCGTTGAGAACTGGCCTGTTGTTTATTCAGATGCCCCTCGGTGCACATTTGTTGAGGATTTTCTTCTTGACTCGACCCAGATCTCGTAAACATGAGTGAGTGTGAGGCTGGGGAGGAGCATGAGGGAGGTGAAGCATCTCTCTTGCCTTATATGGAGGGCTCCTACCATCAGCCTGCCTGATTTCTGGGGTGCTAACTTAGACCTTCTAGCATGGCCCTGTCTGCAGCCTTTCTCCCTGAGAGTCACCAGCTGAGCCTGTCCCATACAGTGCCTTTGGAAAGGGGCTCAGTTGGCACAACCCACTGTTAAGGAGTGGGGGGTTATGTCCTGCCTCCTGAAGGGCACAGTGGAGATTTATGTCTGTCTGTGAAATCCTCCTGCTGCCGTTTATTGGTTATTCAGTCTCTATGTGGGTTTTGCTTGATGCAGGTGTCCCTCCATATCTGTGAGGGATTATGGGCTGTAGGATCCCTCAGGTCTGAGCTCCAGGGATGCTCTAGTCACACAGAACCCGTCCACATCCTCAGCAGCCTGTGTCATCTCTAGATTGTTTATAAAACCTGATTCATGGACGCCGTGAAAACCACTCTTACACTGTGTTATTTCTTGGTTATATTTTATTGTTGTTACTTTCAATCTGTGCATTGCATTAACTTCCCTTGCAAAGACATGGATGAACTTCTGTTTGCTCTGGATAGAGCAGAACAAAGAAACAACTCCAAGACTAGCCCAGACCAATGATTTAGTCAGGCTTAGCTACAGGGCCACAGTAAGGAGTTACTCACAGGAGTCTAGGTGAGGGGACACTCACAGGAGCCTAGGTATGGAGTCACTCACAGGAGCCTAGGTGAGGGGACACTCACAGGAGTCTAGGTGGGACACTCAGAGGAGCCTAGGTGAGGGGACACTCAGAGGAGTCTAGGTGAGGGGACACTCATTGTAGTCTGGGTGAGAGGTCACTCATAGAAACTCGACTGAGGGGTCACTCACAGGAGCCTTGGTGAAGGGTTACTTATAAGAGTGTGGGTGACCCTAAAACAGTTGTATTTATTGCAAAGTTCCACCCCAAAATGGGTAATATCCCCTTATCTGCATGGATAGAGCCCCCTTCATTAACTTTCAATTTGTATTCTCTATAGCACAGTGGTTCTCATCCTTCCTGGCGCTGCAACCCTTTAATAATTTCCTCATGTCGTGGTGCCCCCAACCATAGAATTATTCTTGATACTACTTCACAACTAATTTTGCTTCTGTTTTGAACTGCAGTGCAAATGTCTGTGTTTTCCAGTGGTCTTAGGTGACCCCTGTGAATGGGGTCTTGGTCCACAGGTTGAGAACCATTACCTTGGAAAAGATCATATGTAGCTGATTTACATATGCCTGGGAGGGAAAGCCAGGTGGGAACAGCTGGATCTCACATCTGAATCTGATGACCTTCACTTCCCCCTAATCCTATGGGAGAATGTCCACCAGCCTGACCTTGGGGGGGTCTCTTGTCAATATCAGCACCAGCTGCTCTGATGATGATGGTGACAGCTGATATTGAGAGGCAAGTGTTTTCTGACGCTGGGGTTGGCTGCGTTCACCGGGGAGCAGTTGGCTGACACTGTGGCCTCTGAGCTCAACTGGAAAGTGGTTCCCCATGTCTTATGCTGCATCTTACATTCCACTTTTAGAGTAGCTCAGGTCAGCCTGTGTACCCCACGTCCAGTCACCACATTGTGATACATGCATCATTCCTCTCTGTGTTAGATTTTCTATCCTGGGACCTCTCAGCCTCCTAAATCAGTGTTTCAAGAAACCTGCTAGTGGTCACCCAACCCTTAAGAGAAGGACTGGTTTTCACTACCATAGTTGTTGCCTGACACGGGAGGAGACACCCCTCCAGATGCCTGATTTCTGGGACCTCTCCCATGACACACACACACATGCACACACATACTCACGCACACACATACTCATACGCATGCATACACGTGAGCGCGTGTGTGCACGCACGCGTACACACACACACAGTTTGCATGCACGTGCACAGATACACACACGGAAGACACACACACGCACACACACATGCACGCACTCACATGCACGCGCCCTCCAGCTGCTGCTTTGTATCCTACACGCTCAGCAGCTGCTCTGAGCCCTTACATCTCCACCCTGCCCTCCCTGGTGTCCTAGATCCCTGCAGTCAGGCTGGAGTTCGCAGCTGACACACCAGGGTCCCGTCTCCTTCCCTTCCTGCTGATGCCTCTTGAAATACATCCTGGTTGTTTTCTGCCTACAACACTGCCTAAAACACCCTGGGGTATTTCTAGGGTGCAGGTGTATATAACTTTAAAGTTCAGTGGTCCAAGTTCGGGGTGCCAGCTGTCTGCTTGGGTGTACATGTCAAAGTTCTAAAGTGTTTTAAACATCAAGGAAATCTCAACACATGAAAAATGAAGAACATTTTCAAGACATTGTGTTGCAAACACCCGAGTAGGCCCAGCTTTCCCATAACTTGAGGCTCACTGTTCTGGCTGGACTGACTGAGTAGTGAGCCCTTGGGATCCACTTGTCTCTGCTGGGGTGACAGACATGCTCACCTGCACCCAGCTCTTATTTGGGTGCTGGGGATTCGAACTCAGGTCCTTGTGATTGTATAGCAAGTACTTTTCCCACCAAGCTTCTTCCTCTGCCTTGATCTGAAGACTCAATAGAGGTGGTTCTCAACCTGTGGGTCGTGACCCCCCCCCCCCCGAGGGTCGCATATCAGATATTTACATTACAGTTCATAACAGTAGCAAAATTACAGTTACGAAGTAGCAATGAAATGATTTTATGGTTGGGGGCCACCACAGCATGAGGAGCTGTATGAAAGGGTCTCAGCCTTGGGAAGGCCGAGAGCCACTGCTCTAGAGTGCTGTCTCTCAGTGTCACAGTAACGTGTATGTTGTCCTGGTGCTCTGTGGCACCCAGAGGACTCCGGTTCTTATTTACATGGGAGCCTTGCAGCCTAGTTCCTGACAGCCACACGCGGTCTGTGTGTGTCATGAATCGGAAGAAGAAATGGTGCTGGCCTAGCCAGTGTCTGAGTTCCTGTGAGGGACATGCTAAGGATGGTGCCCAGGCTTCTGTCCTCAGTGAGCATGACAGGGCTCTCCAGGGTTCATGGCACCAAGGCCTGCATTGTGGAGACCCTGCTGCTACTGTTTCGATTTGCGTGTGATCCCATGTGCCCGTCATTGCCGTGGGTTGTCTGAGTCCTCCAGACTGTGTGGACCCTCGGGGGCCGTAGACTCACAGAAGAAGCTGCTCGTTTTTGAGGACTCTCATGTGGCTGAGCTCTCAGGGGGGCTTGGCCTCCTTCTCTGGATATTTGCTCTGAAACCTTTGTGTTTGGTTCCCTCAGAAACGCCCCTGACCCTGGCTGCCCAGCTCAATGACTCCATGGAGGTCATCAAAGTTCTCAGAAATGGGGGTGCACATTTGGACTTCCGTGCCAGGGATGGGATGACCGCCCTTCACAAGGCTGCCCGGATGAGGAACCAGGTTGCCCTGAAGGTATGTCCTGAACCTGTCTTGTGTGGGCAACAGATTCCTTTATCTGGTCCCCTGAACTGTCCTCATAAATGACTTCCTCCCCAGGGACCATGTTCCCTGTGCCCACTTCTGTCCCCACTGGAGCTCAGAAGGGCTGTTGAGTGCCAGGTGCTCCTGCCCCCTCTGTGGTGTAGCTGCTTCTAGAACTCAGTGCCTTAAGCCACCTTGTCCCCTCTGCTCCACAGGAAGGCTCATGTTCCCAACAAAGAGTTGGTGCTAAACCTTATTGTTGTCCCTCAGAGGAGACCTCAAATCCATGAGTAATACGGACGGCCTTGATGTCCCCCTGCATTGCATCTCCCAGAGGCAGGCCCCTGTGGACAGCCACATCTTCTCCTGAACTTCCACGTGGCTTATGCTTTGTACCCATCTACCCCATGGATACCTCCCCACCCCGTTTTCCCACACCTACCTTTCCAGGCCCATGTCCCTCCATGCCTGTCTTCCTTGCTGCCCATCTTCCCCACCCCATCTTCCCCACCCCATCTTCCCATGCCTATCTTCCCTGCCCATCTTCCCATGCCCATCTTATCTGCCCATCTTCCCTGCCCATATTCCATGCCCATCTTCCCATGCTCATTTTCCCTGCTGCCCATCTTTCCATGACCATCTTTTTGCCTCTGCCAGGCAGCATTCACCCCATCTTCCTTTCTTCCTTCCCCCCACATCTTTGCTCCTTGCCCTGTCTAGCAGAGCATGCAGCCTGTCCAGAGAGAATGTGACTCCAGCCTGCTTTCCACCAAAGCCCAGTGAGGAAGCCAGGTCACCTGGCTGCAGACTGATCTGATATGGAAGCTTTTCTCTCATTTCTCCCATCCCAACTTCACCTCAACTCTGCCTTCCTACAGGGTTCTGAGACATCCACATCTTCCTGACCCTACTCCAGAGGCTCCCTACCCCTTGACTCACTGGGGTTCCACTGTCCTGTGTGTTATTCCAAAGGCTGTGGCTCTCTTTAGTAAATGCAACCTTGATGGCTCTCCACAGCTGTCTCCTGGGATGCAGGGCTCTAGGCACCAGGAGGAACCTGTTGAGATATGGCAGTTGCAGACTGTCTCTCCTCTAGGTGCAGACCATTCCCACCTCCCTGAGCATCACCTGTCACTTCCAGTCAGCAGTTAGGACTCTCCTGTTCTGTGTGTGTCAGGGGGAACATCAGGTATCCAGGCGCGACATATCAGCGTGGTCTGTGGGAGCACGATCCATGGGTCTCTTCAGTTTGTTCCATGCATGAGTCCAGCGATGACTTTCACTTCCTTCCCTAGACCCTCTTGGAGCTCGGCGCCTCCCCAGACTACAAGGACAGCTATGGACTCACGCCGTTGTATCACACAGCCATTGTGGGGGGCGACCCTTACTGCTGCGAGCTCCTTCTCCATGAGCATGCCTCCGTGTGCTGCAAGGACGAGAATGGCTGGCATGAGATCCACCAGGTATGGCCGTGTCTCTGCCCGCCACAGCCACTGCTGAGCTCCCCCCACCCCTCCCTGCGATGCCAGACCCAGACCTCAGAGCGACCGAGCCTCAGGCCCCTTCTGGTATCTTGGATGATCCACCCCAAGGTCCTGAAAAGTTTATATTAGTCACCAGCGTTTATATGCTGAGCCATTTACCTAGAGATGGTCATTTCCCACTTTCAGGAGAAACTGGGTGATCGTGTGAGTGTCTACAGCAAGTCAGCTAGAGTAGGGGAGGGGTTAAGAGCGTCCATCCCTCCCCATGGTCTATGAGCTCTCCAGGCCCTGACACCCTAGGAATATGGCAAAGAAAGTTCCAGGTAACTCAGGCCGAGGTCTGATTTCCTCGAGCAAGACATGAGGTTTTCAGACATTAACTTGTAACCATGAAGCTGGGCAGTGTGACACCCATGACCTTGTAACTGTGGAGCCAGAGGGCATGACTCCCATGACCCTAGCAAGAAACAAAAATCTACCTGATGGTTCTAGAAGGGCAGCCTCTCATGAGCCAGGCGCAGGAAAAAATGGTCCAAGTTCTCTAAAGCTGGAGTTTATAGCCTGAGTTCAAGGCTTTTGATCTGATTGGTGGGTAGGCAGGCAGATCAGGGGAGGGAGCCTGGGATAGTCTCACTTGGCTTTGATTGGTTGTCTCTCATGGTTCTTAGATCCTCCATCCATCTGTCGATGCCTTTGCCACCTTTCACACGTGCCCCTCCTGGAAGGAGGGGTTGCTTGCCCACCCAGAGCTGTTCAGGGCCTAGGGCTGCCGACTGCAACAGAGAGGAAAGTGGGTCCTGCAGGACCTGCCCTCATCTGGCCTGTCTCCTGTGGATGTGAGCCCCACTGCCTGGAAAAGGTCCCATGCCGGCACGGGTTGAGTGGAACTCTTTGATACTGCTGCTGGAACCCCAAGCCCACACTGGGTGGGGACCTCAGCAGCAAATATAATGACCATCTTGTTCATGTGCCTGATGTGAGACTGGCTGCTAGCTCTGTGCTAACTTATGAAGGACGGACTGCTGGGACGTGGTACCAGATGCTGATAGAATTCCTCAAGGCGCTGCTGTCACAGTGTGCCATAAGATGGGATGGGGTTAAACCAGTAGACTTTAAGGAAGGAGGCGACCCTCCATGTGAGCTGGACTGTTCATCAGCGCAGGCTCATTTGTGGGAAGTCTGAGGTACCTAGAAAAACCCAGCTCCACCCCAGATGCCGTTCAGGCTCCAGCTGCAGCACCAGCCCCCCACCAAGCTTCCACCCTCCCTGCAGACCTCACCCGACTGCCCCGTCACTATGGAAACCAACTCTATAAAACACGATTTCAGGTATTTAAATTCTCTCTGTGTTCCTCCATATATACATTTCCAAGTACAATTATCTCTCAGGATTGTCAGGGGTCACATACCAGGATTTCCGAGATGCCCCGAACCCTTCTCTGACACAGTGTGGCATTTACATGTAACATACACATCTGCCCAAGCATGTTCAGCCGTCTCAAGGTGACTCTTGATATTTTCAGTTTTGGTCTTCCTGAGACAAGGTCTCAATCCCTGGCCTGTAAGGTATCCTGGAACTCCCTGCATAGTTCAAGCTGTCCTCAAACTTTAGGCAATCCTCCTGCCTCAGCTTCCCATGGCTAGGATTACAGGCATGATTTATAATAACCTGGATGATGTGAGTTCTCTGAGAACAATGTTTCTACCATGTTTAGGGACAAGAAGAAAGAGAAATGCATGTATGTTTAATACAGATGCTAATTTCCTCCAAGTATTTCTATCCATGGCCAGAGAATCCATAGGTGACAGAGCTCACAGACATGAAGAACAGACTATGTACACACATGTGCACCCTAGCAGTTCTGTCTCTTTGGAGAACCCTGACTTTCACAGCCCTGAGAAATAGTGTAGGCGCTTGTCCACCTGTTCCCCTCTTTCCCCTCAATTCCTACTGCTTCTCCTCCATTCCCTGGGCTAGGGTGATAGGCAGCCTTCAGCCGGGTGCTCAGTCTCGTCTCTCTTGAGCCCTTCCGCGGTACAGGGCAAGGTTGACGGTAGCTTCCTGCTCAGCTGTCTCCCTGGACTGGCCCCCACCCATGCACATTGCCTGCTTGTTTGTCTCTGCGGGAGCCTCGTGGGGCTTCTGGCCTGCCCTCCCTCGCCAACTCCGCAGCACTGACTGGGGAATCCATTGCCCACCTATTGTTCATATAGCCATGAATGTTTCTGACAGAGCATCCGTGACTCCTGACGCCTGGAGCCAGGTGTGAACAGAGACCCCCTGATACATGAGGGAAGCTGGCTAGGACAGACATATTTAAAGTCACATAACTAAACACGTGCACACATGCCCCACTCACATTCACACGCACACATGTGCACATGTAGGGAGTAGGTATGTGTGCTCCGTGTCCCCATGTGATAATACTTCCAGGTCTCATACCGTGACCAGCAGGCACTTGTGCCCTGGAGCAGGGGATGGGTGGCAGTGGCACCTCTACCTAGCACACTTCCGGCGTCGTCTTTACCATCTCCTCCCTGCTTCCCCCACCCTTTGTCCAGCCTTCTTGCCCCTCCCCTCAACAGGCCAGCCCCTCTTCACAGTCCAGTAACACCACACTTACATGCCTGGCCTTTTCATCTAAACCACGTGACTCTGGTCCTTATCTTGGACAGCCCTTGGCTGTGGGACCCTGGCCATTGCTGGTTTCTGGGCCCCACAAATGTCAAGTTCCATCCTGGGTCTGGATCGAGAGCTTTGTTGTTTCATTGCTACCCTGACTTTTCATTACTTCAGTCTCTCAGCGCCCCGAAAGTGGTGCTCTGGAGATGTTGGAAGACTTAAATCCTGCCTGAATCCTATTACCTTCTCTCAGCTCAGCTCCAGGGTTTGGACTGCCCTCTAGTGGTCAGCTTCAGACTAGCCTGGGTTCTACAGAAGACCCAGAGATGACCTGTTTCTGCCTAGCTTTTCTATTTCTTTTAACTGTAGGCTGCTGCCCCTGTTAAATAGGGTGACAGCTGACTGACCCTGCACAGACATGGTGGGAGTAGGAGACAGAGCCAACACCTCCTAGGTATGTTCCTAGCCAGTTCACACTTACCCAGCCAAACGCTGCCCTAGCCACAGTTCACACTTACCCAGCCAAATACTGCCCTACTCGTCCTCTTTATATATCCTCAAGACAACTCCAGCAGACTGCTTCCTGTTGCTGTCAACATGTAAACTAGCAGGCTCAGAGAGGGTTAGTAACTTGACTAAGGTCACAGAGCAAGCAGTTGGCTGAACTAAGTACATCCCTGCCTTGTCTTATTCTGCTAGCTTCTCCATCTCCCTTGCAGACCTCTCGAGCAGAAACCATTCTGAATACAACAGTGTTTTGGGGGAAGAAAGTGCATGGGGCGGGTGGGTTTTGTCGGGATCTGCCTGGACTAGTTCTGGACCTCGTGGAGAAGCCCAGAGCCCCAGGTTTCTGGGCTCAGGATTTAAAGTTGGTTCCTCTGTGGGTAGCACCACCGTTGATTGCAGCATCCTGGTGTGTAGACATCTGCTTTCTCCTGCTGGCCCTGGAGCCACCTCCTGGCAGCACACATGGCAAACGCCTGACCAGCTCCCTGGGGGTCTCAGAGTTGTCTCTCGGCTGTCTGTTCAGAAGTCGGTGTCTCATGCCTGAAATGGCTAGAGCTCTTGTTCAAATCACATCTGCAAACACTTACCTTTTTAAAAATATTTGTCTTATTTAAATTTAAATACACACACACTCCACACACACACACCCTACACACATTTCACACACACACCACACACATTACACACACACACACACACACACACACACACACACACCCTCATTAAAGAAACTAAACCAAATCCATTCCTACCACTCATGGGTGTCAGGTGGGACCTGAGGGTTTTCAGTTCTTTTTTTTCCACTCCCGCCCCCAGTACAGGTTCAGCCACCATGCAGCCCAACCATGCAGCGTGCAGGGTCCAACCCAGGCAAGATGCTCAGGGAGAAGACAGGTGCCGGCCAAGAGGCCAGCTCCTAATGGCTCTATTTCCGACTACCGCTTACTCGCATGCCCCATGAGTGTGTCCGCACCATGAGTATGGGATCCTCTCCTCATACTGTCCCTGGAGTGAGTTTTGCTCAGTGTGGGCAGCCAGGAATAGAAACTCATGCTTCCTAGGTGGCCTGGGCAGGGGCTCTGTGTCCTCAGACAAGTCACAGAGCTCTTAAGGCAGCCAAATACAAGAGACTCCATGAGACATTTCCTACAATGCCTGTGTGCCATTAGTGCTCTGCCCGGACATGTCACCCTCCCCACATGACCTCACGTGGATGTCCTCTGTGTGTCTCTCTCTGTGTGTGTATGTATGTGCATGTGTGTGTAGGTGCATGTATATATGCGTGTATGTATATATGATTATATGTGTGTGTATGCATGTATGTGTGTATGTGTATTTATGCATATGCATGTGTGTATTTATATGTGTATGTGTTTATGTGTATGTGTATATATGTATGTATGCATGCATGCATGCATGTATGTATGTATGTGTGTATGTAGGTGCATGTATCTATATATGATTATATGTGTGTATGTGTGTATGTGTATTTATGTGTATGCATGTGTGTATGTATATGTGTATGTGTGTATATATGTATGTATATATGCATGTGTGTATGTATGTATGCATGCATGCATGTATGTGTGTATGTATGTGTGTGTAGGTGCATGTATATATGCATGTATCTATATATGATTATATGTGTGTATGCATGTATGTGTGTATGTGTATTTATGCGTATGCATGTGTGTATTTATATGTGTATGTGTGTTTATGTGTATGTGTGTATATATGTATGTATGCATGCATGCATGTGTATGTATGTGTGTGTATGTGTGTATGTATGTGCATCATGTGCATGCACTGCCTGTGGAGGCCAGAAGCGGGTGCTGGTGCTAGGTCTCCTGGAACTAGAGTTACAGATGGTTGTGAGCCACTGTTGATGCTGGGAACCAAACCCTGGTCCTCTGGAGGAATAGCCAATGCTCTTAATCACTGAGGCATGTGGCCCATTGGCCAGTCTTCTTCGAAGGATTTCTTGTTGTGGCATAGGGCCCACACTAGTAGTCTCATTTTCCCTTAAAACCTTCCTTAGAGACTCACCTCCAAATAGTGACACTGTGCTACCCTGGTTAGGATTCTGCTGGTCGCTGTTCAGCCCCTACCGCTGTGCTCGTGTGGAGATTTACCACAAATGCCCAGCAGGTGGCAGTGCTGCGCTCGAAGGGAGGCGCACTGTTTCCTTATTCATGCCAAATCTGCTGGTTGGCAGGTGGTAGGGTGGGCTGCGGGGCACAGCCAGGGTGAACCCAGTGCTCTGAGGGGGTCCTTACTCTAAATACTCATGTCCAGTCCTCCCCAGGGGTGCCTGAAGCAGTAAATTTGGGTGAGTCCCCAAGAACACGTTTTTCTGAAAGTTGGGAAGTGGGAAGACTGGAGAGTCTGAGGCAATGTTGCGTACGTTTTGATTTTGGTTTGCTCTCTGATCTCCATCCCCTTGGAAGCTGTGTCCGGTTGACCCTGCACAGGACAGAGTCTGGCTTCCACCCTTTGGTGCCATTTAGTTTCTCTGTATGAAGGGAACACCTCTCTTGTTTTAGAACCGCCTACCGGGTGTTTGCAAACTTAGGTATCCACTCAGCTACAAGCAGATGCCTGTATGCTTCACTCCAGACCATGCATGGTTCTCACCCGCTGTCCCAGCAATGTCCTTGATGGCCAGAGGATTCGTCCTGAGTCTACAATGGACCCTGCTGGTGTGAAAACCTGCGTGCCCTCTGGTCCTTTTGCCCTCCTAGGGTTCCTTCAGACTCCGGGGAAGTTCTTTTCTAGATTGCCTTTCTGTCTTTGTTCCTATGCCGGGTCCTGAGGAAACCCAGGTGTGCATTTGCCAGGACTGGCACCAAGCTGCTGCCACTGTGCTCTTGACACTGTGTCCTGTGAGGTGGCCTGTGGTGACCGCATTCTGTGACTAGTGGCACCCTGGTGAGCTCCAGACATCCGCCATTGCTGCTCCTTCCCTGCTGTAATGAACTCATCATGGGGGTGATCCCTGAGACCACCAATCTATGCACAATCTCACCTGCATCTTTGGTTTTGACATTGCTCGTCAGTATTGATTATTGTCCTTGCCCTGCGGAGACTCCCCTCCATTTTGCCTCTACTTGGGCACACACCAGACAGGAAAGCTATGTTTGTTTCCTTTTTTATTTATAACAAGGTAGACTCCTAGGTTGCTCTTTTCTGGCAGCTATTATTGGCTAACACCTGGTGTTGGGATCTGTCTGGACCCGTGGCTGCCCCCTTGGAATGGATCTGAACGTTGTTTAGCTGTTCTTCTTATTGCTGCGACAAATGCCTGGCAGAGCAGTTTAAGGACAGGGAAGTTTAGTTGGCTCACAGTGTGAGGGCACACACAGTCCATCATGGCAGGGAAGGCATGGCGGCAGGTATGTGGGGCAGCTGGTCACAGTGCAGCCACTGTGGGGAAGTAGAGAGATGAGCACCGGTGCACAGGAAGGAGAGAGATGAGCACCGGTGCACAGGAAGGAGAGAGATGAGCACCGGTGCACAGCTCACCTTTTCTTTTTATTCAGTCTGGAACCCCAAGCCATGGGATGGCACCACTCACATTTATGCCTCAATGAACCTAATGTAGACACTCCCTCACAGACCTGTCCAGAGGACTGTTTCCATAGTGATAATAAACACCAGCAAGTCAGCAGTCAGTGTAAAGTATCACAGGCATGTTCCTAGCCTTCTTTTTGGACACACACTTACCTCAGGTTGTTTTATGATAGTTTCCCTGGGGAGGCACGTCACAGACATCTATTGACCCTGACTGATACGGACAGTGACAGACCAAAATAAGGATGTCACTGAAGTCTAACTTGGTAAATCAGTAGCTTATTGGAGTTCCTTATAGGAGTATGAGTGAGAGATCAGTTCTATGACCAGGGATGACCCAAAGGCAGCTATGTCATCAAAGCCCACACACACATGGGCATTGGCTCGTGAAAGCTGGGACCCTGGAGCTCCCTGCGCAGCTTGCAAGCAGTTTAATAGGACAGAGGGTCACTTCCAGGCGGCCCTGCTGGGTTAAGAGCATCTCAGAAATCCTGACAGCTTGTATGACTTCAGAGAGGGGAGGGGTCTGTGAATTTGCTCGATTTCAGGGACATCCTGAGAATTATGAATTGTTTGCTTCCTCCCCCTTAATGAACCTCCCTTTAGAATCTTCTGAGTCTTGAGGAGTTTCGCCTCTGATAATGGAATGTCTCAACTCAGGAAATTACCACACAACACAGGCTGCTCCTTTCTTTTTCTTGCCTCAGACCATTTCTGCAAGACCTTACCTCTCTATAGTGCAGCATGGCTACTGGGCTACTGCTGGCAATGCATCTTCCTAAGCCAGAGTTTGGAATGTGTGCATACTTGTGCATGTGTGTATTCTCTCTCTCTCCTCCTCCTCCTCCTCCTTCTCTTCTTCCTCTCTCTCTCTCTCTCTCTCTCTCTCTCTCTCTCTCTCTCCCCCCCCCCCGGGACCCAAGGATGCCACAATCTATGATGCTTAATCGTTTTACCAAAAATTGACAAGGTATAGTCAGGTATGGAGAGTCAAAACTGTGATCCTAACATCTAGGAGACTGAGGCCAGGGACTGTATTTAAGTTCCAAGTCATCCTGGGCCGCAGAGTAAGGCCTTGTCTGTCTTATTTATGTTTCTATTGCTGTGACAAAACACCATGACTGTGGCATCTTATAAAAGAAAGCCTTTAATCGACTTACCATTTCAGAGGGCTAGAGTCCATGACAGGCAGAGCAAAGGCATGGCAGCAGTAGCAGCTGAGAGCTTACATCTGGGTCTATAAGCAGGCAGCAGAGAGGAGTGGGAAGAGACTGGGAATGCCATAAGTCTTTTGAAAACTCAAAGCTTGCCTTCAGTGACATACCTCCTCCAACAAGGCCACACCTCCCATTCCTTCCCAAACACTTCCACTAACTGAGGGCCAAGTGTTCAAACATTCAAGCCTATGGGGGGCATTTTCATTCAAAACACCATATTGTCTCAAAGTAAAGTAATAAAAAGACACATTTGTGCCCCCTTCCCGAAACTCTGAATCACCCATGTCATTTGTGACCCTACACCATGGACATGTTGCACAAATAGTTGTTCTGCTCTTTTGTTGTCGCAGTGATGGAGAGGCTAGCGACGGTGGTGGAGAGGCCAGCAACAGTGATAGAGAGGCCAGCGACAGTGATAGAGAGGCCAGCCACAGTGATAGAGAGGCCAGCCACAGTGATAGAGAGGCCAGAGACAGTGATAGAGAGGCCAGCGACAGTGATAGAGAGGCCAGCGACAGTGAGGAAGAGGCTAGCGGCAGTGACGGAGAGGCTAGCGACAATGAGGAAGAGGCTAGCGGCAGTGGTGGAGAGGCTAGCGGAGGTGACAAAGAGGCTAGCAAAGTCACCTCCTCTTGACTCTTTAGTGAAGTGCCTGGCAGAATAGTGATCCTGTGGGTATGGGTATCTGTTCTATGTTTTTGTGGTTTTTTTCCCATGCATTTTCTTATTTTAATTGTCTGTAAACAGTAAGCATGCAAATGGATGAAGCACACAAAAGGGGTCCTGGGGGACTCTCTCCCCAGACTGTCCATACACGGTGCCTCTGTTTCTTCTCCTAGTGTCCATCATATTTTGACCCTGGATAAAAAAAAAAAAAATGGTGACAGCATCCTGAGGATGCAACTGCAAACCTCCTGAATTCAGATTACCTGGGGGAGGGAGTAATGAGTCTGGATTAATTGCTCAGTGAGCCTGTAGTAACCGAGTCCTCTTTACTGACTAGAGAGCAATTAAATTAAGCTGCTACAAAATGCTGTCTCCGCAAAGCCTTCGAGGAGAGCTGATTAGCCAAATTGTGTCTTCAGTTTAAGGAGCAAAATTCCCAGCTCAAACTGGTTGAAGCAAACAGGGGGACAAAAAAAATTAGGCCTTATTTTAATGTCTCTGAACAACCCCAAGAGCAGTGTAAAGGTGGTGTAGCTCAGAACAGTCCCAGCAGGGTCCTGTGGAGTACTCTGTGGGCTTCCCTGGCTCATTGTCCCTCCCTCAGGTTCTTGGGGCTGTTCTCTTCTTTGCTCCCCTTGGAGTGCCGGCTCCAGCAGCTGTAAGTGCCAGCTCCAGCAGCAGTGAGTGCCGGCTCCAGCAGCTGTAAGTGCCGGCTCCAGCAGCTGTGAGTGCCGGCTCCAGCAGCTGTGAGTGCCGGCTCCAGCAGCTGTGAGTGCCGGCTCCAGCAGCTGTGAGTGCCGGCTCCAGCAGCTGTGAGTGCCGGCTCCAGCAGCTGTGAGTGCCGGCTCCAGCAGCTGTGAGTGCCGGCTCCAGCAGCTGTGAGTGCCGGCTCCAGCAGCTGTGAGTGCCGGCTCCAGCAGCTGTGAGTGCCGGCTCCAGCAGCTGTGAGTGCCGGCTCCAGCAGCTGTGAGTGCCGGCTCCAGCAGCTGTGAGTGCCGGCTCCAGCAGCTGTGAGTGCCGGCTCCAGCAGCTGTGAGTGCCGGCTCCAGCAGCTGTGAGGAAGTGCTAGCTCCAGCAGCTGTGAGTGTCAGCTCCAGCTGTAAGTGCTAGCTCCAGCAGCTGTGAGTGCCGGCTCCAGCAGCTGTGAGGAAGTGCTAGCTCCAGCAGCTGTGAGTGTCAGCTCCAGCTGTAAGTGCTAGCTCCAGCAGCTGTGAGTGCCGGCTCCAGCAGCTGTAAAGAATGTTACTTTCCCACAAGTCCTGAGTCTGCTTGGGCCCAGAGAGGTTCCTCCCCAAGCCTTCCCTGCAGTGATGGAGATGACAGCTGCATAGCTGTGTCCTGTCCTGCAGGATCAGGTGCACTCGGGCCATCTGAACCAACAAGAGCTGGGCAGGCAATCCCGGAGACAAGGAGGTGCTTGAGTGAAGTGGGGCCACCAGGCAGGCAGGCAGAGCAGCAGTATCTCCTGTCGGATCCATCTAGTCAACAGCGAGAGAGCGTCACAGGGGACATGGCACTATAAAAGGATGCTTTTCGAGTGCTTTTAACAACCACTGTCTACTTTTCCCTGTCCTCTTTGCAGAGTGGCTCTTGCTCCCATTGACACTGCTGAGGTAAAGTGTACTCTGTACACTGATCAGAGACAGTCTGTTGATCCAGGGCCAATATCATCACCCACAATGACTTTGTCCTTGGTGTGGCATACCTTCCTCCCCCTGTGAAGTCACTGACTGGCGGAGCTGTCCAGTCACCTGTGCAGGGACCTCCCTGCCCCTTTGAACTAGGATGTGGTGCTGTACCTATTTTTGTACATGTACCCAGTGTCATGTGATCTTTGATGTCCTTGTCCTCTGTGACTTATATAAACCTGTGAGAGGGACACTAGTCCCACTAATGACAAGGACATCCAAAACCTTGAAGGTGAAGGCCAAGCTAATGGAAGGTCTGGGACGTAGTCCAAGTGTGTTTGACCTCGTAGATACCTGGGCTATAATTACCGTGTCAGCCCCTAGGAGGACTTGGAAGGGATGGATCACATGGTGGGCCTGCCCTACCTATGGAAGATTGGATTGCATTTAAATTCAGCAAGAAGCTGTGCTTGCATGTAGAAGGATAAGTGCAAGTTTCCTTGCACACAACACAGGGCTAGGACTCTTCGCATCTCCATGGCCAGTAATGCAGAACTGAGCATCCAGACCTCCACTTCACAGAACTCAGCCCCCAAGTCAGAAAAAGACCCATTTGTCTGTTGGACAATCTGTCTTTCTGGATCTGTGTGGAACGAACCCTGAGGCCCCTTCTAGACAGACCTCTTGCCCAAGAACAGAGTATAGGTTTCCAACTGGGCAGGGATTCCCTCTCTGTATCCTTAGCTGGGAGCCTGGGACCTTCCCAATCCTTGGTGTGCAGGGGTGTGATATCTGTGGGCTGTCTACAGGACTGGTTGGGGTGAGGTCTGTCAGGGGTTCTGTGATGCTTTTAAAGGAATGATAGAGTGCTGGGCAGAGGCTTGTGCCCTGAGCAACCTTAAGTGCCAAGTCTCACTCAACATCTGTGTCTCAGCCCTAGAAAGCAGGGGGCGCTGGGGTCTCTTGCAGCCTCTGTGTCTCAGGCCCAGTCCACAGGGCATTGGGGTCTCTTTTTCAGGACTGACCAGCAGCAGCCACTGAGGTCTCACTCAGTCTCTTGTCTCAGGCCTGCAGGTACGGCCATGTCCAGCATCTGGAACATCTGCTCTTCTATGGCGCGGACATGAGTGCACAGAACGCCTCGGGGAACACAGCCCTGCATATCTGTGCTCTCTACAATCAGGTCAGTGGCATGCACATTCCTCATCCTAACCCTGGGGTGCACTGGTGGCTGGCCTGGGTGTCTCTGTAATCCTTTCCTGCTGCCTTAGTGGGAACCAGAGACTGGTGAAGCTGTTTGTAGCTTCAGGTCACATCCCAGATCTACAGTCAGCCCTGTGCAGTGCCAATGACCCGGGCTGCTCGTTGTTTGGAAGACGTGGGAGGAGTGGGACCACCTGTTTCCTTGGCTGAGTGCCAACTTTGCTTGGTCCAGAAGCTTGGCACCTGGGTAACCCCCTCCTGTCTTCTTTTCACTTGTGGTTAAAGGTGCATAACAAACTCTCGTGAACATTTTAGCCACACAATTCTTTGACATTAAGTGTATTTGTGGTGCTGTACAGTCATCCCCACTACCAGCCTCCAGAACTTCTCATCCTCCCAGACTGAATCTCTGTCCCCAGGTGAAGCATGATTAATAAAAACTCAGGGTCAGAAATTGGGGTTCAACCTGAAGATCCAAAAAACTAAACATCCACTGGCTCTTACCTTGACCTCAGTTTGAAAGGCAGGCAATCCTGCCTCCAGGAATCTCAGGAGACTGTGTGCCTGAGAGCTGTTTCCTCCCATTTATAATCCTCTCTAGGGCTGGGATTAAAGGCGTGCACAACCGTCATTAAAGGCATGCACTGCCCAGTTTCTATGGCAACTAGTGTGACTACTGGGATTAAAGGTGTGTGTTATCATAATCCGGTCTGTAAAGTTAACTAGCGGGACTGTTTTACTCTCAGCTCTTCGGGCACTCTTTATTTATAAAAATATGGTTGAAATGCCACTACACCCAGGAACTACTGACCCCTGACCCCTTCCCAGTCCCCATTACCTCATTCTGCTTTCTGCTGGGTTTGAGGACTCGAGGGGCCTCAGAAGACTTGGATCCTGCAGGAGCTGGCCTTCCATGCCCAACTTCTTCCACTTAGCATAGTATTCTCATGGTCCCTACCTGTGGTGACGAGGGACAGGTGCTCTTCCTTCTGAAACTTGTTCTCGCATCACTGAGGGATGGGCACTTTTGCTCACCCTCTCTCCCATGGGTGGACACGTGGCTTGTTCTGCCTTTGGCTATTGTCATTTGTTTTGCCCTGAACCCAGGTGTGCAGACTCAGGCTCTAAGCCTCAGCTTCCTTTGGCCTCCATGGGGACAAACTCATAAGCAGAACTCAAGGTACTGCACCCCTCCCCCAAGCCCCTGTGTCAGACTCTGGTGATGTGTTCTGAAAGCCCCAGAGGCTGAAGGACATGGTCCCTGATCTCTGAGAGAGAGACGCCTTGGTGACTAGGACTTGGATCCTGGACCATGACTACCCTGAGGTATATGTGGAGGAGAAATTAGAGACTCATGTCCCACCGGAAGGCTGAGGATAGTGTTGCTCGGAGGGTGTGGGAAGAATGCGGAGTCAGCCTCAGCAAGCAGAGAGGGTATCAGTGTCCTTGGTGCTCAAGGTCAGGTTGACAGAACACAACCCCACTGAAGGCCCTACTTTCTTCTTTCCCTTCTCTGACTTCACAAAACCTGAAGCCTGAGGCTGGTGACCCGTAGACATGATCCAGGCAGCCCAGCAGAGGGACTGGGGAAAGCCTCAAGCCTCTCCCTCTCTTAGGTTGGAGGAATCTCAGTGGCGAGGCTCTGCCGGACAACACTGGAGTCTAGCCTCAGTGAGCATGGACTGCTCTTCCAATCTCGCAGCCATAATCCTATCCCATTGCTGACAGTGACTTTGGATGACAACTCAAGCCTAAACCCACACCCAAGTTTGTTCTAGCCCCTAATGGCTGGTCCCAAGTCCACTCTACTTCCAACCAGTAACTTTCCTGGATCCTTCACCCTTGAAAATGACAAACCTTTCAAAACCATGTTTACATGGTCCACTCCCAGTCAGTCCTTCTTTTGACCTTGTCGATTTTGGTGGGTGACTTGCTCTGCAAAGCGTGATTAGGCAGGTGGCACTGGTGTTTCAGCTGGAGTGTCTTGCAGTAGTTCTGACTTGCCTGCAGAGCGCATTTACAGCGACAGCAACCCCCGGGTCCACTGTGGAGCACGGCTGGGGGAACCTTTGCTAAGTGCGGGAATTCTCAGCTGCCTTAGAAAACACATCATGAGGCTTAGCTGAGTCTAGGAAAACATCTGCACCCACATCTGCTTTGTAATGATTGCCTGCGATGGGAAAACACGGCTTAATTTCACTCAGTATATTTTAAGCATATTTTAATCACAAAGCATATAGGAAATCACCGTTTTTGTCACTTAAAGTAATTGTGGTCTTTGAAAGGGAGGCTACAGGACTTTATTAGGCAGCCTGTGTTCTCAGCTGATGGGGTCCACTCCACAGACCCTAGAGCTGTCTCTGTCCCTGGGAAGGTCTCCAGATGGCCATGACTCCCAGGAAAACCTTCCCTCCACCCCGTATGCTGTCATTGGAATGACAGTTGGAATAGAGAGAGTTGCCTTTCCAGGGTCCATTGGTCCATTGGTCCAGGGTCCACCTTCTGCTCTGGTCACTGCCTGGATCCTCCTATCAGACGTCAGCTCAGCAGCCACAGTACAGCAGGCAGAAGCAGCAAGTCATGGAGAGTGGCCATACTGCAAGAAAGAGATTTGTTCAGTGGGTGCAGGGTGATCTGGCCCATGGACTGTTGGCCACGGTATGGAGTAGAAGCGACCCTGTCTTTCTCTCCCACCTCACTTATAGATGTGTCCCTCCTCAGGACTGGGTGACTGCCACCCTACAGGCCAGTGAGCCTGCGCAAGAGTGGGGAGAGCTATTCCCTCCACAAAGCTGGTCCCTCATCAGGGCAGCCTACTACCGCCCAACTTCAAACGATATGTCTGCTCTCTGCATTCTGGGACAGATTCATCCAAGGTGATTAAGCTGGATATTAGCTGCCTGCCCTGTGTCACCTCCAGGGATGCTGTATTGGTTCATAGGCTCTGGAGTGGCTGGCCACACAGCCCCTGACACCATGACAAGTTGGGATGTCAGCAAGTGTACCAGAATCTGTCCTCCCCTGGATAGTAGGGGGTCTTCAGTCTCTGCCTCAGCCCTTCCCCAGCCTGTAACCGTGTCTGAATTGTGAGTGCAGCTATCTCAGCACAGCTCCGAGAGTCAGTCTTGCATACTTTCCTGGAGCTCACAGGAGCTGTCCCAGGAGTGAAGGGTAACCCAGCTTTTGGTACTAAACACGTATAGTCTTCAGTCTGTCCCCTCTGTATCACCACTTTGCTGACATCTGTGCCCACGACCCCCGTCTACAGACATGTGGTCAGTGTAGATGCACAGGCTTGGTTACGGATGGCAGAGACCATACCAGCAACATCATATAGGAAGTGGGGTCAGACCTGATGCTGAGGATGTGCCCCGGGGAGGGACAAAATTTAGAAGGGCAGGATGCGTGGCAGGGAGAGAAGCGGCCTCAGGGACATAGGGTAGTGACAAGGAGGCCTGGCCCACTGGGCTCTATTGAGTGTAAACTGGGACCTGGTTGTGCAGTTGGGCAGCCCATATTTTCCTTGAATTCAAGATTGCTAAGAGACTGGAGTAGAAACCAAACATCTCTGCTACCAGGCATGGTGGGGGAGGGCTCAGCAACTTGAAGCTGTAGTGGGGATGTTGAAGGTAATGATGGTGGTGGCAGTGATGGCGATCATGATGTTGAAGATGGTGTTCATGGAGGTGATGCCAGTGATACTGTTGCTGGTGATAATGAGGTGATGGTGAGGATGGTGATTATGGTGATGGAGATGCTGTTATGGTGAATTTAGAGGGAATGATGATGAGGATGGTGATGGTGGTGATGGTACTTATGGTGAAGGTGGTGATGATGAGGGTGATGGTGTCGTAATGATGATGATAGTGGTGGTGATGATGGTAATGGAGTGATAATGGTGGTATTAATGACAGGGATGGCGGTGATATTAAGCTTGGTGGTGATGATGGTGGTGGTGGTGGTGATGCTACTGATACTGATTGTCCTTAATTAGCCGCTCCTTAGATCTGGAAGCCCCAGGTATGTAGAATGCTATGCATGCCTTATCAATTTCATCAGGACACTTGTAATAAAAACACACTGTGATCAGAATATTCTTTCCTCTCATGCAATCAACTAATTAGGGCTTTGATTGTAAGCAGCAAATTGATTCTAATCTTTGGGCTCTCTTGCCTCATGCTGGCTTCCCAAGAGCTCCAGAGGGAGAAAGCAACACCCTGAATAATGAGGGATCAGAGGAAGCTTAAATACCAAAGGTTAATAGAGCAGTCGAGCTTGTCTGGAAGATAAACACACACACACACACACCCCACAAGCACACATGCACGCACACAGACACACACACACAAGCACACACACTCATGCACATGCACACACACACACACACACAGAAGAACATATGCATACATGTAACACATGCACACAAGCACACACACATATATATGAACATGTACTCTGCCTCTTGGTAGTATGCCTTTTGTATCTGTGTGAAGCGAAGTGTTTTCAATGTGTATCTCTGTGCCTTGCTGGTTTCTCATAGGATATGTGCCCACTCTGTGGCTACTTCCCTGGGGGCATCAGAGGGCCATCATTCCCATAGGCATAATGGCTATTGGTCTCTTAGAGTGGACTTCTGTCTGGTGATGTCATGAAACACTTTGATCAAAAGCAACGAGGAGAGAAAAGGGTTTATTTGGCTTACACTTCTAGGACATAGTTCATCACTGAGGAAAGTCAGGGCAGGAACTTGAAGCAGAAACTATATAGGAATGTTGCTTGCTGGCTCACTCAGGTTCATACTTAGCTACCTTTCTTCTTTTTAAAGAATTTATTTATTTATTATGCATACAATGTTCTGCTAACATGTACATGCCAGAAGATGGCACCAGACCTCATATTAGATGGTTGTGAGCCACCATGTGGTTGCTGGGAATGGAACATAGGACCTCTGGAAGAGCGGCCTGTGCTCTTAACCCGAGTCATCACTCCACCCTTAGCTACCTTTCTTACAGCCTAGGCCCACTTGCCTAGGGAATAGTGCTGCCCAAAGTGGGCTGACCCCTCCTATATTAATTAACAATCAAGACAATCACCTACCTACATTCCCGCAGACCGATCTGATATGGGCACTCGTTCACTTGAGGCTCCCTTCTCAGCTGACTTCGTGCTGTGTTAAGTTGATAGGTATAGCTAACTAGGACAGATGGCACCTGTATAGTCTTTCCTTGGAGAACCTTGTGGATACCACTGACTGGTGACCTCCATGCTGGTCAGCAGATCCAGGTTAGGAAGTGGTATAGCTAGGCTTCCATTCCACCTGCCCTAGCCTTTGTGGGCTGGATGGAGCTCAAGGGGTACAGGTTAAGCATGTGAAGTAGCCTGGTCCTTTTTGGGGGGTACACTATTGAAGACTGCAAATCCACCTCCTGTCTTCACCCTTCATGTGCCAGCCTTTTCCTGAGTGGTTGACACCACAGGTTATGTTCAAGGATAACTTAACCTGGAAATGAGGTCCTGCCTCGTGTCTGAACAATGAATAACTCATGTCTGTGACATTCTCGTGATGGTGCCTCATGTAGCTGTGCTGTAGATGTGAAGCCCTGGATTGGTCTCGGTGGCAGTGCTGACCCTTCTAGACAAACATGGACTACAACACTGGCTTTATCCTTCTCCACTGTTTGTCAGGCCCAATGGAAACACACCATTTCCAAGCTCCCTGGTGGTATATGCCCTAGCTCATCCCTTACCCATGCCCATGCAAGCTGCTTTAATGGCCATATCCTCCCTGACATGGTCCATCAGACCTCTGTCATTTCTTCCAGACAGGCCCTATCCATGCGGCACTTCCAACTCGTCTTCCCAATGGCACTTCTTGGCATCCGTGCCTCATGCTTCTGGTACCTAGGTTCTGTCCTTTAGTGACATCAGCTTTGCCTATCCCCAGACTTTGGTGCCTTCTAGAATGTAGACTACTCTCAGTCAGTATCCCCCAGTATCTCACAATGATGAACCCTGCTTACCTGATGTCCCCACCTGGTGGCCTCGTAGGAGACCCAGTCCCTGTGATCCTCCCTGCTCTGTAACTGATGTCCTTCTCTATGGAGCTCGAGGCTGAGCTTCAGGTGACACCATCCTGCGTGTCCAGGTCTGTCCCCTATTGGTCCATCTCCACCTGCCCCATCACCCATCCTTGCCGAGGCCTCTGATGCCCCTCACAGGACCACGGTATTTACGGCTCAAGCCCAGCTGTCCCTGTATATTTGAGCCTCTACTGAAAAATTCTGAGGACTGCCCTACAGGACCATCCCGTGATTCCCTTGCACCTAGCTGCTTCTGCAGTGTCTGTGCATTTGTCTGTCTGTGGGGATCCTGACACCCGTGACCGCAGCTTCTCTTCTTGTCACCCCAGGGCTCAGCCTGCTGACCGCCTGCCTCATCTTCATCAGACACACCCTGTCCTCCTTTGAAGTCCACACGAAGACATTCAGATCAGCCCAGCCTGAGCTGGCTGCTGCTCTTGTGTCCCCGCCCCCCCTTCCCTGCCACCACCTGTCCCAAGCTCACATGAACCGTGACCCTCTGCTTTGTCCCCAGGGACTGGCATGGCCATCGACTTGTCTACTCCCTACATGCATGGATGACTGTGATTTCTCAGTCTGTCCCTTCACCTGTAAAGCAGACAGGATAATGGCACCCCACAGCTCATGGAGTCTGAGACTTGGGGCCCATGGCTAAGTGCAGGGTGGTCTCAGAAAGACTGTCCTCAGGGAAGCTTCGTGGTTTTTTAAGTGTCTCTGAAAATTTGCACGAAGAGAAAAACTGGCAGTAAAATGGTCCTTAGAAGATGAACATGAATTGCTTATGTATTCATATTTCATTGATTTTCTTTTTTTTTTTTTTTGAGGATGGAAACCTGCCAGGTAAGACTCTAGCCATCCAGAGAGCGCAGGGAATGGTTAAGCTCTGCCCGCCTCACCCTCCTGAAGCTTCAGATTGGCCTGGTTTCTCACCTAACCCTTCATTCCCATTCTTCTTAATCAATTCAAGCAAAGGCATTCTCACACACTAGTACTTCCTTCTTGTGACCTCTTGTTACCCCAGTGGAGTGCTGCACCAGGCGAGTGAGGTGGAGTAGTGAGGTATAGAACACATGCTTGCACAGGTCTGAGCACACACACACACACACACACACACACACACACACACACACACACACACATTGAAGCATAACTATTAGTAAGAATCCCTGGCCCTTTAGTTCTGAAGAATGACTGAAACTGCTAACTAAGAATTTGGGGGAGTTCTGCCAGGGTATCCCTATGATATCAGAGAAATCAGGGTCCCCTCTTGGGGTTCTTATTTCCATTAATAAAGGAATGTAACAGCAGACCCAAATGGAAGCTTTTTATTAGAATTTTGAAGAAAATCTCCAGGGCTGCCTGAGGGAGAATGGAGAGATGGGAAAGCCCATGCACGGAGGACAAGCAACCGCATGACGGGGACCAGGCCTTAGAGAAAAGTAAGAAAACCCAGCATACCAAAAGAAAGCATACTCAGGCTCTGGCCAGCATCCCAAAGGAAGAAACAGAAAAGAGGAAAGACTTTTGAGTCCTGAATCAGAAACGATAGCAGACTCAACAGAACCACGTGGAGGATCATAGGGCCTCTGCTAGGCAGAGGGAATTCTGGGAAGGAAAATTACAGTATCACATCTCTGTAGCAGGGCTTAAAGCAAACCCACCTTTTTAGGGGTGATCTCTCCTTCCTAGGGGTCATTCCTTCCTCCTAGGGATGGCCCCTCCTCCGTAGGGGTGTCTCTTCCTTCCTAGGGGTTGCCCCTTAGCCAGACCACTGACCTGCCCAGCTGGAATGTTAGGTCTCCACTCAAGCCAGAGCAGCTGTATTAGAACGGCCTTTGCAGCCGGGCCATCATCAGAAGGGTGGGTCAGCCTTTTGGGGTTGGTTCATATGAGCTCTGGAAACAGCCCCCTTGTGGGTGAGAGTAGAAAGGGCTTCTGGGCTCTTCCCAGGGCCCACCTGGGTGACTGTGGATGACAGGACCAGGGACCTGGGTGACTGTGAATGACAGGACCAGGGGAGGCTTTATTCCTAGCCTTTTGTAGGAATGTCCTTGAGAATTAAGGCACCTTTGAAAGGACTGCAGGAGCCAGGAGGGGTTGCCCAGGAGCTGCAGGGGTTTGTAAGCAGCCGTGTGGGTTCTGGGACCCAGTCTTGGGTCCTCTGCAAGAGCAGCACCGATTCTTAACCTCTGAGCCGTTTCTCCAGTCCCAGCGCCTGACATTTTTACATGGGTTCCGGGGCTCAGACTCGGGTCCTTATACCTGCATGGCAATCACTTTACCGACTTCCCCACCCCCAGCCTGTCTTTATTCTCCCTGGAAGTACCAAGTCAGGCTTCCTGTGAGCCTGAACTTAGCAGCCATAGCTCTGGATAAAGTCCATGTCACCAGCTCACAAGCGACTTCCACTTTTCCATTTGCAGGACAGCTGTGCCAGAGTGCTGCTGTTTCGGGGCGGAAACAAGGAATTGAAAAACTACAACAGCCAGACGCCATTTCAGGTAAAAAGAGCCTCTGACTCCACTGTGGTAGGCTGCCGCTCTGAGGCCGCATAGGGCCAGTGACTGTGGCCACAGTACCTTCTGCGGGAGGATGCGCTGCATGGTTCTGTTTGCCTGTCCATGCAACCTGCTTCCTTTAGACTGAAAAGTGGGAATAATGCCGAGACTCATCTCTGTAGAAAGCTCTAGAAAGGCAATGAAGTAAGGCCACTTTCAGTTCTGTAGCCATTGGAAAATGCTGAGTAAATCGTCTGTCTCAAGGAGTGCAAATCTGATGGGCAGGGGTTTGTTGCTTTCTGTGTTCTCCCCTCTACCATCCCGGCGGGGAGGGCGAACAGCCTCCACTGGGCCTTGCCTGGCACATGACCTTCTGGGAACATATGGCTCAGTTCCTAATCGTTAATGAATTAGAAAAAATGCATAGGACACCAAAGTTAACATCTTAACCATTTAAAAAGGTTTGACAAAACCAATTTGATGGCATTAAGAGCTTTTAGAATGTCGCTCAGCACTTACTGCCCTCTGGGTAAGAGCTCCACCAGCACCCCCAGAGGAGGTCCTGATCCCACTAACGTGCCACTTCTGTTCCTCCCCCACCACCTAGACAGCCACTCATCTACTTTCTGCCTCAGTGGAACCTTCTCTCCTGCTCAGTTCATACAAAGGGAACATGTGGGGCATGACGCTGTAGGCTTGACTTCCAATGAGGGATCAGCCCTCCATTTATTTGATGTTCAGCGCGAACAACCCACATCCCCTAACCCATCCCACTGTAGAGCGGCATGTTTCCCATGAAGCTTCAGGCCAGGTTCTACGTTGAGAGATGCAGAAAGGGAGAGATGAAGGGTTTTTCTTGTCGTACAGGATCAGAGGGTAAAGCCCTTTGTTGGTGACCAGGAACCTTGTAATCCTTGTACTCACCATGTTCTAAAGCAGCTGCTCAGCCTAGACACTGGCCAGTGATGACTGTCACTTGGCATGGAACTGATGTCATAGTCCTAGAGGCTGTGGTTTGCAAGAAAGCAAATAAATTCTTCCGGGCTATTCTGGGCCCCCTTTCTCCAGGAGTTTAGAATGTCCTTCCTTGCTGGGGGCTCCAGGGTGCCCTGTGCTGTTGGTATCATGAATATTTGTTTTGTTTTAAGATTAAGGTCACTTTGTCTTCTCTAGGGACTTTCGTCTTCATGAGGTCATAAGCCCCACTGTAGTATCATACATGGTATGAGCTGGCCTTGGGAACGTCCACAGGGAAATGAACCTGGACATACACGTGCCCATGCATGGCTGTTCTTAGGGAGTTTCCATGTAAATCTAGCCAGGAGTCTGCTTAACCTGTCCTCACTAGGAGCTGTGGCCCAGTGTCCTCCTTCCCGTCATCTTAGAGGTGGCCATGTCACAGTTGACTACATTATTGATTGGTGTTCCTGGCTCTAAAGGGAAAGGCTGGAAACCCCAGCTCTGATTTGTTGGTGTTCCTGCATCAGCCTCAACCTGAGGGAGACTGTGAGCTAAGTTGGTCGTATCTCATTCTTACGTTTATGCCTAGAGAATCCCAAGGGGTTTTAAGAGCTCTGCTCTATAAATGAAGGTAAAAGCTGACTATGTGGTGTGTGTGTGTGTGTGTGTGTGTGTGTGTGTGTGTGTGTGTGCGTGCGCGCACGCATTTTCAAGATCAGGTTCATGTGTGCATAGTTGCACATGCACGTGTGTCATTTCTCAGTACATACTGTCTGCCCTGATTGGGTCTCTCACTTGGTCTTGAATCTATAAATTAGTCTGGACTGGCAGCCACAGAACCCCAGGGCACCTGCCTTGCACCCCTCAGTGCTGGACTTGTAGGCACATGCCATCACACCCCCACTTTTTAAAAAATGAGATCTGGAGATCAAACTCAGTTCTTCATGTGGGAGCCATCATCTCCCAAGTCCTCAAATATGTATCTCTTGTCCGTCACAACAGTACAGGTGCTGGAGTCAGGCAAGAACCTGGCAGTCTGGGGGAAAGTATTGTCGGCCATACTGGCTAGAAGCCTGTTGTTCTCGCCAAGGGCATGTGGCTGGGGAAGCCGCTCATTTCTATGTCTCTGCTCTCCAAAATTCTGCAAGTCTTATTTGGGATTCAGGCTCTGTGTTCCCATAGAAACAGGGGAGTCGAAGTTGTATTTCTAGACGAGGGACAGGAGCCTGAACTACCCGAAATGTGACTGGCAGACGATACATATTTATGATGGAAAGTAATCGGAGTTGAATCTGCCATCTCGGCCAGGCCAATTCGCACCACACTTGAATGACAGCCACTTACAAGTGATGCTGCTTGCAGGTGCTCGGGGAGATGAGGTCAGCCAGGCCACACCCTGCTCCCACCGAGAGCACATCAGGCAGACAGATAGCCAACAAGTAAGCAGACATGTACTATGATATGTCAGGTCTGCTAAACAGCAAAAGAGGCAAAGCATGGTGGGAGAGAAGAGTGAAATGGAGGCTGGTACCCCAGATGGCCTTCGTGACACCAGAGCAGAGGCCAGGAGAAGGGAAGGAAAGGAAGGAGGGGCCCTTTGGGTCTCCGACAGAAGGAGGTCTGGAGCTGGTGGCTTGTGCAGAGACCCTGGGGTCAGCCTGTATTTGATTTTGGAGCAGCAAGGCTGACCAGCCAGGGAGGGTGCAGAGGTGGGCACCAGCGGTTAGAAATGAGCAGAACTATGAGGCTTTGCAAGGGCTTTGGATCTGCATGATCAGCAGAGCAGAAGGATGAAAATCAATCATTCATTGTGAGAGCCAGTCACCGTGCCACATGATTGACAGTGTGGATGAGATCTTAGACCATGAATGAGGTGTCTGGGCTCCGAGGCACATCGTAGAGCCGACTGTCAACGTATGGACAATGGAATTGGAATTTTAAGAAATGAGAATCCAGACCTGAGTCCCATTACCTTGTATCCTGAGTTCTCGGTGAAGCTGGGAGTCATTCATTCTCAAAGTTGGTCCCTGTGCTGCTCAGTAGTGATGGACAATCTAGACTCACACAGTAGACAAGTCTCTGGGCATGGCTGAGGGAGTGTCTAGACTGGGTTAACTGGGGTGGGAAGGGCCCTGAATGTGGGGGGCACCATCCCATCATCTGGGGTTCCAGACTGAAGGAAAGGAGAAAGTGAGTTGAAGCCTCTGCTTCCCGACTGCAGACACAATGTGTCCAGACACCCCACACTCCTGTCTCCATGCCTTCCCTGCCATGATGCACTGTGCCCTCATGCTGAACCAGAATAAACCTCCCTCCTGTGGATTGTCATCGTGATGAGACAAGTAACTAAGCTACTACATTTGTACTCCCAGACGTCCTCCTCCCAACTCATTCGCTTCCCCGCCACCCTCACTTCAGCCGCCCAAGCCTCTGCCCTTTCCCAAGCACGCGAACACATCCATGCCTCAGGACCTATGTGTGAGCAGGCACCTTTGTAACTAGAACCCTCCTGCAAGCGCCCCGCCCCAGCAGGAGCACCTGAAGAAGTCCCACATTGAGAGATACCCCACATCATACACAGTTTCCTCTTTCCATGTGAATACTTCACACTGAAAATGGGGACATATGCCAGGCGGTGGTGGTGCATGCCTTTAATCCCAGCACTCAGGAGGCAGAGGCAGGCGGATCTCTGTGAGTTCGAGGCCAGCCAGGTCTACAAGAGCTAGTTCCAGGACAGGCACCAAAAACTACAGAGAAACCCTGTCAGAAAGAAAGAAAGGAAGGAAGGAAGGAAGGAAGGAAGGAAGGAAGGAAGGAAGGAAGGAAGGAAGGAAGGAAGGAAGGAAGAAAGAAAGAAAATGGGGACAGATAGCTGAGGATAGCCCACCATTAAAGGGAGGGCAACTCAAGCAAAAGGAAGACTGGACAGTGGAGGTGACGATGCTGGATGGGAACAGAGACAACTTGGGGCCTGGAAGATACCTTCCAACTTGTTCTTACCTGATATCCCCAGTGTGGCAGGAATGGCTATGGTCTCCATAAGAGGTGGCATTCAAGGCTCTGCAGAGGAATGCAAGCAAAGAGACAGCAGCAGCTGGAGGGGGACCAAGGTCAGTGTAAAGCTGACTGAGGACTAACCAGGTTCTGTTGACAGACATTTCTGTCCCATCTGGTCCTGCAGCCGGTTAGTCCCAAAGAAACACACAGAGGTCTGCATTAATTATAAACTGATTGGCCTATTAGCTTAGGCTTTCTTATTAACTAACTCTTACATCTTAAATTAAACCATAATTCTTGTCTGTGTTAGCCACGTGGCTTGGTACCTTTTATCAGTGAGGCGTTCTCGTCTTGGAGCCTCTGCATCTGGGTAACAACTGCAGACTGGGCCTTTCCTCTTCCCAGAATTCTCCTGTTCTGGTCACCCTGCCTATACTTCCTGCCTGGCTACTGGCCAATCAGTATTTTATTTAACCAGTACAAGTGACAGATCTTTACAGAGTACAAGACCATTGTCCCATAGCAGCGTTCAGGGTCTGAATGCGGGTTTCCAGAGGAAGAAGAAACATGCGAAGACCCCAGGACAGTACCTGAGAGGAAGGCCTGAGGCCCACAACTGGAAGGGACTCAAAGCACAGTATAATAGTTGACAGAGGCCATAGCAGAGACATGTATCCCAAGGGCCCAGAGCTCTAAGAATAGAAATAAAAATGATGTCCTAAAGGTTTGCAGGGAAAACCACAGTTTCAGAGGAGGGCCAGGCATTTTGAAGACAGCAGGGAAAACTCATTGCCAAGAGCCATTGGACATTCTTCCCGCACCTGCAGGGGTGGGATGTTCAGTCGTGTGATCAGCAAACATTCTCACAAGGACAACCCCTGGGACTGCTGTAGGACACTGCCCCCAATGAAGGGCTAGATTGTCACACAGGGAAACCCTGAGCTCAGGGAGACTCAGCCCTGTGGGGATCCAGATGGACTCAGGAGCAGTGAGGAAGGGGGAGGTGGGCTGTCGCGGATGACACTGGGCAGAAGGAGCTTGTCTGTGGGCTCGTACTGGAGGAGATTGCTTTCCACAGTCGGCCGCTGTCAGAACCCAACAGTAACTAGAGGTGAGCGGGCAGATGTTAAAGTACGGCCATTGCTCCCCGCAGGGACGCCTGCCCCGTGTACTACAGGGCACCATCTGCCTGGCCATGGCCGATGTAGTGACACTGTGGCGTGGACACTGCACGGTGATTAGCTAATGCCTGACACACTTGTTCAGGACTGGGGCAGATGAGCAGAGTCTAACCAGAAGAAACCAAGGAGGGCCACCAGCCACTTTTTCTGTACACTCGGGCAAGAGGCATGTGTGAAACGTGACCAGCACAGCTGTGGAGTGTGGTCAGGAATGGGGTGGCTTATCTCCAGTGTGAAGGATTTGATTCTCTTAGCCTGGATGCGTAACATAAACGAATCAAAACTTGATTTGGAATTCTGATAATCTCTCACATTTCCACGTCCCACCCTTCCACGATCTCCCAGGCATTGCTGAAGAGCAGACAGCTCTTGGGATCACCAGGGGGTCCCCCTGACCCAGCCGTCTCTGTTGCTCCCGAGCCCGACCCCAGCTTCCTAGGAGGTCTGGGTACCCGCTCAATCCTCACACATTCTTGCATTCCGAGAGGAATACCTCAGCTTCTCCAGGTTTCTGGGGGCTACAGCCTGGCCCAAACCCAGATGCCAAAGCCAAACCTGACCCCTAGCCACTTTCTTCCTGGACCTGGGTACAAATGGGCCACTCGCTTCTCCTGAGTCCCCTGGACCTGGCTCTGACATCCTGATAGCTAAGACCCTGCTTACCAAAGTGTCTCAGTCACTCTCTGCCACCACTGTCCTTAGGGACAGGATCTGGCAGGTGTAGGCGACTCCTCTGCAGCCAAGTGACAGAAACCACATGCTCTGCAGCCAAGTGGGACTCCATGCCCTACTCCCACCTGGCCAGGGAAATTCCTGTCCCCCTTCAGACGTACCTTTGCAGTAGCCTATTGCTTCCTATGCACGTTTTGCCCACTGTGTGTGGGTTATGAGTAGTTCACGACTCAGTCTCTGCAGCTGAAGCACAACTGCATATTCCATCTCTGTGGTCTTGGTGTCCAGCCTCAGACTGACCCCCAGGAAAGGGAACTGGGTAGACAGCTACTGGGTTAGGAGCGGCCTACCCACAGCTTCATGTAGTTCCTCATGCCTACCACTAGGGGGCGGTGCGAGCATGGATCACCTCGGTGCCAGGTGTACAAGAGGAGGTGCCTGTAAAATGCAAATGATTACAGTTAAAGTTGGTTCAGAGTCTTAACTCAGTGGGATTTAGGATCAGCTAGAAAATGCCTCTGGGTGTGTCTATGAGGCATTTCAAGAGGAATTTATTTCTTGCTTTTTAAATTAATTTTTTGGTGTGTGTGTGTGTGTGTGTGTGTGTGTGTATGTGCGTGTGTGTGTGTGTGTGTGTGTTGTATATGGGTGTATACACAGGGCCAAACACCAGGAGGCAGAAAGCAGAGTCAATTTTCTGTCTGAATTCTTTTCACCTTGTTTCTTGACTCAGGTTCTCACTGAATCTGGAGCTTACAGATCATTACATGTGTGCACTCCTCTGCCTGGCTTTTTACACGGTCGGAGGGGATTGAATTCTGTCTCTCAGACATGCACAGTAGGTTCTCTACCCCCTGAGCCGTCTCCTCAGCCCCTCTAGAGAGGTCTAGCGCAGGAGGGAAGGTCCTGGATGTGGACGTCACCATCACATGGACTGGCATCCAGGACTGGCTACAGTAGAGAACGCGAGCTGAGCACCAGCGTCATCTCTCCGCTCCCCACTGTGGGTGTGGTGTGATCAGCCGCCCCACAATCCTGGCACCATGCCTTCTCCACCTTGGTGAATGGTGTCCTGTGAGCCAAAGCTAACACTTCCCTCACATCGCTCTCATTTTTTTTGTATTTATTTATTATTTATTTCTGCGTGTGTATGTGAGTGTGTATGTGGGTGTGTATGTGCGTGTGTATGTGGGTGTGTATGTGGAGATCAGAGGGCAACTCAAGAGAGTCTCTCCTTCCACGGTGTCGGTCACAAGGCATGGACCTTAGTTTTGGCGGTGGGCACCTTCATCCACTGCGCCATTTCTCTGGCTTCTAAGTGGCTTCTGTTAACTATTCTGTCACAACATCAAGAGAAGTCACTATTATAGTCCTGTGGTGGGAGACCTTTGCTGTAGAGGGGACGGGGGGGCACGACGAAAGGGGCAGACCTCCTCTCACACACCAGTTAGACACCCAGGATCCTCGGGTGCGGTGCAGTTTGAATGTCACAGACATAGTGGGAACTCCATCTCTACCAAAACTATAGAATGTCATTAGTTTCAATCTCTCTCCAGAAGCAGAGGGGCCTATGGGGGACACAGTGTGGCACTTGGATCCCAATTTCATTCCAGTCTCACTGGCTGACCTGGGATATTGTTCATGAAGGTTAAGCATGAAGAGGTCGCAGGTCACATCACAGTAGCCAGTCCTTGGCTCCCTGTGTGGCCCACGGTAGATGTCAGCCTCCCGCTTCGTGGCTCTCATACTGTTGATTGGCATCTGCAGTCAGGAAGCAGAGAGATGAAGACTGGTGCTCAGCTCACTTTTGTTTTGTTCATGGGACCTCAGCTTAGTGAGATGGTGCCGATGGCTCTTTCCGCCTTAGTTAGCTGACTCTGGAAACTCCCTGGCAGGTGTGCAGAGGTTTCTCTCCGTGTGATTCCAGATCCTGTCCAGGTGACAGTAGTAAGCACACCTTGAATCCTTGCATGCACTAGGTGTACTGCTCTCTTGTTAGCTCACGTTCCTGAGAACTAGCTGGACTCGGGACTAGGGGCAGTGTGACGCTCACAATGGGCATTTGGTTTCTCCGGGGAGGCTTTTGGGTTTGGAGGAACATTTGTAATGCTCATAGTAAGATCACCTCACCGGGGGCTCTGAGAGCCAGGGAGGCTTTGGGGGTCATGTGTTGGGCATGGTGCTCCCCTTTACCACTGCTAGTTTTCCTGGGGGTGTGGAGAGCAGCCATGGGTCCATGGGCGTTGCTCTCATGTCTCCGGACACATGCAGTATTGATCCAGTTACTGTGTTAGACCTAGAAGCCTCTGTAAGGAGTCCTAGCATGGCGGGACAGTGAGGGACATGTCTGGAGTAGGAGTCCGCTAGAACACTGTGGTCTGGGAAGAAAGATGCCAGGGCTATAGATCCAAGGTTTTCTAGAGGATAACCACAGCTGACAATCACCCTGCAGGAAAGGTCGTGCCGATCAGCAAATCCTGAGATGGCAGGACTCAATAGAGCCTCTTCTGAAGACGAAGGCAGTTTGCACAGAAGTCCAGTGTTGGCAAAGGCTTGGAAGACACATAACTCACTCCACATAGGACCACATGTGGTCTCCATTGCTGCCTCCAGAGGGGGCTGTGGGAGCCCTGGCTGGTGCTTGCCATCCCCCCCAGCCTGCATCAGCTTGGACCGAGCTCTCTACGTGTGAGATGCTTACATCATGGCTCTTGGTTGCTAATGTGGATGGAGGAAGAAGCAGATGAGGCCTTTTTTTCATCCATTACATCACAACGGTTGGATAAAATAGTTGAGGGTAGTTTACACTTGTAATCCTAGCACTGGGGAGGAAGAGACAGGAGGATCCCTTGGGTTCACTGTTTAGCCAGCTGAGCCCCCTTAGTGGGTTCCAGACCAGTGAAGGGCCTCCTTTAAAAAAGCAGGGGGCAGAAAGATGACTCACTGGTTAAGAGCACAGGCTGCTCTTACAGAGGACCTGGGTTCGATTCCCAGCATTCATATAGCAGCTCTCAACTGTTTGTAACTCTGTTTCCACGGGATCTGGTATCCTCTTTTGCATGCTGCAGCTACTGCACACATATTACATATACACATGCCAACATCGATCCAGGTAAAAGTATGAATGGCACCCGAGGAAAGACATCATCTGACTTCTGGGCTCTAGGTACCTGCATACACATGTACCCTACACACCTGCACCCCCATACAAGCCTCCACACACAGTGCAGGGGATGGTGTTAGCCTGTGAGTCTTCTCCATTTCTTGTTAACATTTTGAGAATACGCCTCAGAGGTTTGATATTTAAGAAATGGTATTTATTCAAGAGAGAGAAATCTCAGCCAGCCATGACATTAATAAGGACAAATTGATCTCAATTAGTGAGAGATGGCAGCACTGGGATTAGGAGAGGTCTGTTCCCTGCTAGCTTCGGGGACATGGTCCCTAGAGGATGTTAATCTCAGGCCATCTGTGACCCATTGCCTTCATGTCTGGGTTTTATTTGAAGCTCTTCCCAGAACATGAACAGCAGCTGATGATATCAACTAGCGCTATGGGAGATCTCCTGTGGGAGTGGGGTACACGCCTGCCATCCCAGCCTTCAGGAGGCAGAGGCAGGAGGATGTGTAAGTCTGAGGGCAGCCAGTTCCAGGTTGGCAAGACTTTCACAAATAAGCTCCTGCGGTGGGAAGGTGGTTCAGTTGATACACCGTTTGCCTTGCAAGCAGGAAGACCTGCATTTGAGCCTCAGACACCCACATAAAACACCAGGCATGGTGGCTTGTACTGATAATCTCAGTGCTCAGGAGATAGAGGCAGAAGGGGCTCTGGGGCTTCCTAGTCAGCCAGCTTTACCTGATCCATGAGGCCAGGTCCCTGTGTGTGGTGGTTTGAATGGGAACTATCTCCTGAAAAGGCTCAGGCATTGGAGCATTGGTCCCCATTGGTGGTGCTCTTTGGGGAAGTTTAGGAGGTATAGCCTTGCTGGGGGAAATGCATCATTAGGAGTAGACTTGGAAGTTTGATAGCTTTGCCCTACTCCTGGTTCACACTCTGCATCCAGACTACAGTTTGTGTGAGCTCTCAGCTTCTGGCCCCCACCACCATGCTTGCTGCTTTCTGCCATGCCGCTCTGTCAAGATGCATGAGCCACAGCAAACTCTTCTCTCTATCGCTTGCCTTGGTTGTGGTGTTTTGTCACCACAATGGAAGAGTAACTAAGACACGGTGAGAGACCTGTTTCAGAAAACGAGGTTGATGGCTCACTCCCGAGGAACGTCAGAGTTGTCCTCTGGCCTCCGCTTGCACACGCATGAACGCATACACACGTGCACCTTTACAAAGAGACAAATAGGAAAATGAGCAACATGCATAGAAATTATTCTTTCAGAATTAAAGAGCCCCCATAACAACTCCTGCTGCCCCCAGTTTTGTGGGGATCACACCAGCTGCCTTCTGGGAAGGCGTCATTCAGGGTGAATCTGGTTATTCATCTGTGAGGTACACTTGGCTCCTCAACTCGAACCTGGCACAGACTATGCGTGTTTGTTGGCTACATGAGTGGAAAATAGTAAGTTGGCATCTAAGCTCTGGAGATGATGTAGCTTCAAGGCAACAGTTTTTTATCTGTGCTTCTCACTGGAAAGGCACTTCAGAGAGTGGGGGCACAAGCAGGGACATTGTGAGAAGACCCTGGACCCCTGGCACTGCACCCCAAAGTGGGCCTAGCTGCCCCTCAGCTGCCTCTGTCATGGTTTTGCTTCATGCTCAGATATATGGATTCTCCTAAACCCATCCCTGCCCTCAGTACTCCGAGGCCCGACTAGGAAACACAGCTCAGGTCTGCGTGGAGCGGACCCCCAGGTTCCTGGGAGTTGTTTGGAGTGTTGGTGACATGGGTCTCCTGAGGCCTGGATGGCTTCTGTTTGTTTCACTGACAGGATCAGCAGGTGCGGCTGGCAGTCCTGAAGGCCCTATAGCCCCTCTGCCTCCTCTGTGTCAGAGAGGCCTCACTGTAGACTAATGAGGGGGAGGTGGGGTGCCGAGATAAAAGCCGCACGTCTGGAAATTAGTATTATCTGCTCCAGGTAACACAGACAGGTGCTTTCTCCAAGGACCTCTGAGGAGCCAGTCCCTGTTACATGGGGTGGGGGAGGGCTGGAAGGAGGCAGAGTGTCTCCTGGCAGATGTCTGCACAATGCATCTTCTTCCAAGAACGTCCTAGTTTGGGTTAAAGACTATGTTGCCACCCATTGCCAGGGGGAGATGCAGTGCCATGGAGAAGGGCTTGTGGATACTGGTGTTGAAGATTGCTCAGCGTCTCTTTCAGGAGTCCCTTCAGAACATTTGTTACACTAATTTTGGACTGCCGGGGATGATGCAGGCGTGAAATGGATGGTGTTTTTCATTCTTTTTGTAAAACATTATAAGGGTGATTTCACTTCAGAAATGTAACAAACATAACGGGGTTGTTGACAAGAGTCCATGAGAGGAAGAGATGGCCCAGGGCTGGGATGTGGCTCAGTGGGCAGACTGCTTGCCTGGCACACCATGGGGCTCCATCCCTAGCACTGCAGAAACTGGGTGTGGTGTCACAGGCCTGTAATCCCCAAGCTCAGGTGGGAAGAAACAGAGTTCAAGCCTAGCCTCTGATACATAGAGAGTTCAGGGCCAGCCTCAGCCACATGAGGCCCTATCGCAAACAAAACAAAAACAAATGGACATGTGAGAGGCAGGTGAGCACTAGGAGCACACGCTCCTGTGTGAATAGCAGGTGACCACTGGGAGCACACGCTCCTGTGTGAGAGGCAGGTGAGCACTGGGAGCACACGCTCCTGTGTGAGAGGCAGGTGAGCGCTGGGAGCACACGCTCCTGTGTGAATAGCAGGTAAGCACTGGGAGCACACGCTCCTGTGTGAGAGGCAGTTGAGCACTGGGAGCACACGCTCCTGTGTGAGAGGCAGGTGAGCACTGGGAGCACACACTCCTGTGTGTTGGCTTGGCTCATAGCGTAGGGGCTGGAAAGCTAACAGCAACTGTCTGCATGCTTTGGTCTGTGTTGAAAGGCTGAGGAAGCCGGAGTCTACCATCAGCAGAGGTTGATGGCTACAACAGCAACAACAGCAATAGACCCACCCAGGACAACAGTAGCAAACAAGCAAATGAAGACAGGCGTAGGGCACCTGCCTTTTCCTCAGACCTCTTCATGTCAGGGCTCCTCCGTCTTGGAAAGAAGGATTCAGCATTTCTGAAAAAATTCTTTACGGACATACCCAGAGGTGTGTCTCCTAAGTAATACTAAATCCAGTCCAGTTGAAATGAAGATGAACCGTCACAGTGAGCAAAGAGCTGAGGCTGGGGTGGCGGTGCGGCCTACGCAGTGCAGCCTACAATCCCAGTACTCGGGAGGTGGAGGCAGGAGGCCAGCAGTTCACACAATCCTCTGCTACACAGTGATGCCATCATGGGTTCCAGGGGAGAAGGGGTGAGAGAGAGAGAGAGAGAGAGAGGACCAATACTTGCATCAGTCTGTTTAGCCCTGCATGGTAGCAAACATCTCCACATTCCCAGTGGTTTTCCCTACTTGGTAGCTGTATCTGCAGGTTGGCATGGTTTTTCTGCAGTGTCTTCTCTGTCTCAGGATGAGAGGCGACATCACTGATTTGTAGAAAGAAGCTGCAGATTGTGGGTGGTTGGCCTTGACATCAGTGGGGAAGAGAGGGGACCCTCAGAATCCAAGGACAAAGACAGGACTGCCTTGTCATGGCCAGAGTTAAGGAATTTCCTCTGAGCCTAATGTGACCTGTTACAGTGCAGCCTTGGCTGTGACCTGTGGCTTCTGTGCCACAGTGGCCAACACTCAGCAAGTGTGGCCCTGCAATTTCATAGTCGACTAGGGCCCAATCGCTTCTATACTACAGTGTGACATTGTTGACATAATAGGATTAATAAATGCCGTTGTCACGGGTTCATGTACAGGCATCTTTGCGTTTTTCTGCAGACACGCTTTCTGGTCACCATACAAGCATCGAGTGCCCCACCCAGTGAGCATGGCCACCAGCTCTTGACATCACTCTGGGGAGGATGAAAGAGGTGATAAGTCCTTGCTCGCACTATTTTGGCTCCTCCAGCCCCCTGCTCCCCTGTGTCCGAGCCTCAGACAGCACTGTTGGGATGGCATCCCTGGGTTTTGATCTGCTCCCTGTGGTATCTGCCCACCCTCCCAGCTAAGTCACTCAGTTCCATTCCTCAGCATACAGACTTCTCTCTGGCACCGGCTCGGTATATGTTGTGGGGGCCGAAGGTGATGTCCTGACGGCTCAGGTCGGGACTCCTCCTTCTGTGAGGACTGTCCCTCTCACTGCACGAACCTGACACAGCTGCCTAGTCTTGTTCCTTTTCTCTTCCCTTGGTCCTGGCTCTGCCCCCTGGGTCCTACTGGAGGGAACTAATTCCTCCCTTAGGAAGACCCAGCCCCCGCCATCTCCTTTTCTCCTCTCTAGGCCCCCCAAAACTACCTCATGTTCTGGATAGATGCAAGAAAGAGGATCTTGCCACATTATTCCCCAGGAGGGCCTTTCTGGGGGTGAGGTTGCCCTGGCAACCACACTCTGCAGCCCTCCTTTGGTGCCTTGTGGGCCCTAGGAGTCTATTTCTTCCTGAATCAACCTCCACTAGCTGACCTGAAGTGGCTTCCTATCTGTCAGATAATCCTCTCCTTCCAGACACTGGAAATTCCGCCCTAATGGAGCACCTAGTAGCCCTGGCTTCTCTCCATAGAGGAAAGGGCCTAATAACAAGGCCATGTTTACCTGGGTTTCAGGCAGGTTGTTTATAACGGGCCTTCTATTACCGAAAATTCTATAGAAAAACAGCAAGGCTTAAAATAGATCCATGTGTATGTATAAGCACGTGTGAGTTTTTTGACAAAGAACATTGACTCTACTTTATAGATTTCTCTTATTGTTTATGTGTATGTGTTTGTAGATTTGCACACATTCATGCAGCTGCACATGGTAGCCAGAGGAGGGCATTGGATCTTCTGGAACTGGAATTACAGATGGATGTGAGCCACCATGCGGGTGCTGGGAACTGAACTCAGGTCCTCTGGAAGAGCAACCAGTACTGGAGAGCCATCTCCCCAGCCCCTGAACTGCTTTAAAAAACCTTTTTAAAGGAAAACTTTAAAAACCTGTTTATTCTCAGCTAAATATACGTGGTATGGCTGTGGAACATAGATTTGGGCTGCCCTGCGTGACACGTTCCACTGTGGAAGTAGTTAAATGACCTTCGTAGCCACAGAACAAGAAACTTGTGGGTCAGTCCATTTGACAGTTACGTCAGTGGAGATGTCGGGAGGGGACTTCCTCTGCAGCTCAGATGGTACCTTATGACATCTCGTCTTTTGGATTGCTGGAGGTGGAATTCTAAGCTCAGTGATATAGTTACCTAATTGCTGTGAGAACGCTGGGTTGGATACAGAGGTCAGAAGTAAATGGCTGGTAAAGAACCTGCACAGCCCAGGATGAATTTGCTTCTCAGAGGACAGCGTTCCATCTCTCGGCAATCCTTGTCCTCCTCCAAGGTCAATAATACAGGATTTTGCTATAGACAGGCAGTTTCTTCAGAGAAGGGCAAGTGTGTATGTGTGTGTGTGTGTGTGTGTGTGTGTGTGTGTGTGTGTGTACTTTCAACAGTCTGTAGCCCCTCCCTTCCCTACATGCACACAAAGAGGGAAAAAGGGGATATACTATGAAGGAGTTGGCTCCTGAGTGCTGGGAAGTTCACCTCATGCAGTTCTAAACTGGAGCCTCAAGAGAATGTGTGGTGGGACTTCCAGGGTGAGAGAAGCCGGTCCATCTGGGCTGAATGGACCCCCTCACCATTCCCCAGTCTTGTTCTGTTCAGGGCCCAGAGATTGGCTGCTGCCCCCCACCCCCCACCCCCACCACCACTTGGGGAGAGCCATCTGCTTTAGAGTTGCATTGAAATGCTAATCTGGTCCAGGCTTGTTGAGCATCCATGGATAATCTTGGCATCTCAGTAAAGCTAACAGTGGCAGGCCTGAAAGAGCCCCTACTCCTGCACATCCACAGGATCTGAATGCTGCCCTTTGCTTGACCCCTCAGAGAAGGGACCCTGGTTGCCCCCCCCCCCCCAACACGAGACTAGCTATCTTGGTTCTCTCCCCACCGAGGGCCAGCAGGCTCCCTCACCTGTCAGTTGCATCACCCCCACCTTGCTCAATTAATGCCTTGACCTCTGAGAACAGGGTCTCCCACACCTTCCACAGTTCTCAAGTCCATGGCATGAGGCAAAGAAATGATCTTAAACTCGGTGCAAGGGGGACAGCATCGGTGACATTTCTTAAGTGAGAGTCTCCTCTGGAGCCGGAATACATTCGAAATCTCCATGAATATTCAAAAGCATTCAGAGTTAACTCGGCTCAGGGATTATTTATTTGAACACCGTAGGAAGCGTTATTGTTTATAAAATAGACAGGAGAGAAGCCTTTGTCTCCATGTGTTTCTTTGGAGCCTCCTTCCTGGGACTGTGAGTTCTGTTCCTTTAAACACGGAAGAGAGCAGAGAACATTAGGTTCTGCAGGTGGGGTGGGACCGGACATAGATAGTGGGAACTTAGGGTAGCCTGCCTGCCGCCTTGGGGACTTCATGAGGAACCCCCTCCCCCATCAGGCTCTCCGAATTCCAGATTTGAAGTTGGTGAATCTGCCTTCTCACCTTGTCTTAAAAACAAAAGCTAAATTACAAAACAGAGCACAATAAAGGCTAACGGGGGTGGGAACTCTGAGGAAGGGCAGCCTTGTGACTATAACCTCTTTTCCTACTGGGCATTAAGTTTCTGGCTTTAGGGGTTCAGCATTCTTTTCATGGTGGGTGAATGGGGTGGGGCAGGAGATAGTAGAGGAGACAGAAGGAACATTCTGGAACATGATATTCCTCTGTAAATAGCTTGACTTTCAGGGGACTCCTTTAACTATCAGGTACCCCATTTGCAAGCATAAAACGCAAGTGTTTCTCAGCTCAGAGTCAGCAGAGCAGGGCATGCTTGAAACAAAACTCGGGTGACACAGGGCCTATTTGGAACCACAGAGGAGACCTGTTGAAGGTTTTGGAAACAACCCAGCAGGTGTAACCTCACCTTGGCCCTTGACCTCCACCCCTCACTCTTGGTGCTCCAGAATTCTTCAGCTGGACATTGTGTGTTTCTTAGATGGGTGGAGGGAAGTGGTGATGGGAGGCACCTTGAAGGCTTGATGGGGGATACCATCTTCCTCAGAGTGTTGAGTCTGTAGGGGAGGGCTAAGCTGTACCCCAGTTCATTGTCAGACTCCCCTTTGCAAAGACCAAAGCAGACTTTCAATGTGGCAATGGCTCATGGGACCCAAAGTCTGAAAGAAAAACACAGCCTGTCAGAGGCCTGCCATCCCATCCAGCCTCTGCAGGTCAGCATCTCCAGGGAGAACAAAGTGGCTCTCGGGAATCATGCAAGTCATCCTCTGTCCCATTCATGTCTGCTTGTGGTGACTTTGACTTGGTGGCACTCCACCGCCCATTCCAACCCCCCTAGTCCCCAGCAAAGTCACATAATGGAATTATTTCAGACATATGGTCAGTGCTGAAGCCTCCCCCTCTCCTCTTCCCCCACTCCTCTTCTCCCTCTCCCTTTCTACTTCCCCTCCTCTCTCCCCCTTCTCCCCCTGGCTGAGAGGGGCCAACCCTGGCCTATTTCTTATGGCTACACTAAGTCCTATCAGGAGGTTTGGTGGGATTTATATGAACCAGCTGTGGATGATAAGAGCCTCTTTTGACCCTGTCATCTGTGAGAGTCTTGGCCCTGTCATCCCTGAGATAAAAGGGAGTGTGAAGGGAGAGGTCTCAGATCCCTGTGACCTCATAGCCTCACTTTAGGCCCCATCTCAATTTCTGAATTTCTGAAGTCATCTTTGGGGACCAATGTAGAGACATGGAGACAGTGGCCTGTGTCACACATTCACAGTGTGTGGTGATGGTTCAGGGTCTGATGAAACCTCCTGAGTCTTAGGGATGCATATTCTTCCTTTTTGTTTGTATTCAGTTTTTGCTTTTTAAAAAATTGTTGTTTTCTGGTTTTTTTTTCTTTCAAAATCTGATACACTTCTTTAGAAGTGTCTGTGGATCGGAGAACTTGCAGGAGTTGGTTCTCTCCTACCTGTGGGTTCTGTGTCCTCTCCTTCCACCTGTGGGTACCAGGGACCAACCTCAGTCCTCAGGCTTGGCAGCAGTCACCTTTACACTGAGCCGTCTTGCTGGCCTCTATTTTCCCTTGTATGGAGACAGAAGCACACTCTGTGACCCCGTCTGACCTGGGACTCGCTGTGTAGCTTGTGCTGGCCTCGCACTCCCAGCAGTCCTCCTGCCTCAGCCTACCAGTGTTGGGATTGTAGGTATGAGCTGCCACACCCCACTGAAAGTCTTCTACACAAAGTGTCTTCCTTGCCTCTGATCATCCTTCTCCACACTGGAAAGATGCTCCTGATAATGAAGGCGAGTGCTGCTGAGCTGGCCTCACAGCGACACTTCCCGTTGGCCTTGTCATTGGCGTGGACCCATGGACTGTGCATTAGGGGAGTGTGATTAAAAGTCATTTGCAGTGCATCTGGATTTGTTTATGCCGGCTGCCACGGGCACATGGGGAGTCCCTTGTTTAATCTTACTTGATTTTTTTAATGGCTGCTCTTTAAGATTTTAGTTTGGGTTTCTCAGTATGTGAAATATTTGCAGCATTTTGAAGTTTAAGCTATGATGCAGAATACGGACCTGAAAGCCCAGCTTTCTCCTCCTCCTTTCTTCTCTGGTCTCCTCCTTCCCACAGGTGGCATGAAGATGGCCGACACGCACACTCCAAACTCCATGCACAGTAGGGATGGTGTGTCTCTTTGTAGAGGGAGACATCACAGTACGGGGCATGCTGAGCTCCACCTCTTCCCCTGGAGACACACGTGCAGGGCCCCAGGTCCAGCGAGTGTTTGCTCTCTCTGTGCATGGCAGTGCTGCTTTGGCTGAAAAGGGCTGGGGAAGGGGGGCTTCTTACCATTCAGTGACACAGGTGGATAATTCTAACAACATCCTCGCTCTAGTCAATCATGCTCCATTAGAGTTCTGGGAATCATTTCTGAAGCTTGCTGTGCTCGCTGCATGAAAGGTTGATGGTGTGTGTGTGCGTGCATGCGTGTGTGAATGCTGCAGATGCCAGGACTTAGCTGGATTTGCAGTTTGGAAACGCCACATGCTTTTCATCTGTGTGACCACGTGACAGGTCAGCAGAGGAAGTGTAGAGGCTGTTGGGTGTGGGCTCCCATCTCTTTTCTGCTAGGTTGTTCCCCTACCCGCTTGACCTCTTTCTGACTCCCAGATTAAACCCAGCATGAGTGTCGCAGGGGCTTGGGTATTGGACTCTGCTACCTGCACCCCAAGGCAGCTGCCCAAGCTTGTTTACCTCCCTGATTCACAGGAAGGTGCGCCTGTGGGTCTGCAGTGGCTCTGCAGAAACCCCCAGGAGAGGGGATTAGCAGTCTTGCACACTCCTCTGATCCTTTCCTGCAGGACTCCATAGCTGAGCCTGGTGTAGGAGCTAAACGGTGAGCACAGTGTGGATGGGAAAGAGCATGCAAGGCCGTGCAAACACATGCCTGCTGGTCCCAGGGTTACATTCCCTGATTAGGGGAGGTGGGAGAACCGCAGAAAATGAAAATCGGTGTCTGATGCCTGAGTGTCACTAGCTTAATGGCCAATCAGTTTGTAAGTGTGACCTTGTCCACGGTTTTAAAGTGTAACCAAGCCACGTATCTTTCATTTGCTGGGCTTATGCAGGCATGGAGGGGCACACCTCCTTTGTCATAGCCCAGAGGACTGTCCACTCATCCAGCTGGCCTAGAAGCCAGGGATGGCTGCTCTCCTGGGACTCAGCAGGTTTCCTGTGCTCTGCTCTAAAGCCTGTTGCCTGTGGTTCTTTCCTGAATTGTGTGGCCACACTCTCCTTCCAGTGACTGAGGACAGCTGGTGGTGTGACGTCAGATGGGCCTAGTGTCATCTCATCAGGTCTGCTGGGTCCAGTTCGAGCAGTGGATGGGGTGCCCGGCCTGTCCTGGTGTGGCTCCTATCCCTCCCAACAGCTCACAGGCGCTAACCAGGAAACGGCTGCACGCATGCCTTGATGGCTATTCTCGGATTATTGTCCCTCATTATCTGTCCACAGATGGCACCGTGAATCATAACCGAAGGGAATTAAAATGTGAGGTGCCAGCATGTAGTTGCTAAGGCATTGGGGGGTGCATCCAGTCTGCTTACACCGGCAGATCTGGGAAGGGCTGGTCTGTGCACTGGAGATGAGAGTCTCAGCAGCAGCTAAGTGTCCCCAGGAGACCAAGCTCTGGGTTTAAAAGCAGACTTCAGTGTTTGGGTCAGCCCCATCAGGAGTCATGGATGGGCTTGCCACGTGGGCAAGCAGTATCCAGAAAGTGCCAGAAAGGCCATGGAAAATTGGTAGCTAAGACCTGGAGGTGTCCTCCAGACCCCCCACAGGGGACTCCTGAAAGTCCTTAAAAAAAAAAACTATCAAAATGTAGTTCTTACTGGGGAGTGCATCTTGGGAGTGAAGGACATACTGCCTAGGAGGTGCCTGCTGCAGCTGCCAGTCACTGAGCTGAGGTCCTTGCCTACACCCAGCCTCCTGTGCTTGCTTTTAAGGCACCTGCAGTATCAAAAGGCTTGGTTGTGGACAGTCCCTGGTCACCTTCTTCCGCTCTCCAGAGAAACCCTGTCTCAAAACAAACAAAACAAAACCAAGGAGGAGGGGACAAAAAAGAGAGAGAGAGAAAGAGAGAGAGAGAGAGAGAGAGAGAGAGAGAGAGAGAGAGAGAGAGAGAAAGCAAATTGAGCAAACCAGGGGAAGGGAGCCAGCAAACAGCACCCTTCCATGGCCTCTGCCCCTGGGATCCTGCCCTGTTTGAGTTCCTGTCCTGACTTCCTTCGGTGATGAACAGAAATGCTGAAGTGTAAGCCAAATAAACCCTTTCCTTCCCAGAGATGTCAGTTGTCCTTACACATGGGTGAAGGGACTCAGGTAGCTGCTCTTGGGATTGTTCTAGCAAAGTAACACCTTTTGATTAAAAAAAATTTTTATTTAGGTGTCAAAATGAAATTCTCAGTTATTTAATTGTGTGGTATTTACGTCACATATATTCCATGTGTTCTAGGGTAGGTGGGCCCTGGGGATCCAAAGAGGAAAGGGGTGGGAGGAGGAAAGGAACTTGGGTAAAGTTCCTTTATTTAAGGAGCTTACACACTGATTTTGGGGCTCATTATACGTGTGATTTTTTTTCCCCAGAAGGCCCCGTCTCCTTGGATTTATTTGTAAGAACTAGGGGTTTGTTGGGATACTGACTGGTCATGGGAGGAGGAAATGGGAGTGAGTTTTGTTTGAGTAGGGATGGCATACTACTGAGAGAATCAAGGAGTCTTAGAATGGTGAGCCTGTCACCCTGCACTCGGGAGGCTGAGGCAGGGGATGCAAGAGTTTGAGATCTGCCTAAGTGACATACAAGACCCTGTCTGAAACACAAAGACAAAAGAGAAACAGAATCAGCTTAGTCACCTGTGGTTGAAGGACCTGCAGCTGCCAAACAGCAGAGGGTTTTCAGGGGACAGTTTGGCTTTTGTGGATGAGGACAATTTTGGTTTATATTTTAGAGGTGGTTCCCCAATGTGGCTTGTGCGTATTGGTGATTTTTATTAATCTATTTTTTTTCAGTTACTTGTAGAAGCTGATCTAATAACATCCCTTCAAAACTCCAGTTTATATGTTCGCAGATGGACCTTATTTTAGGCTTCAGAACTTAAGTCTTTTTTCCATCACTAAATGATGTGAACTAGTTTGTGTGTGTGTGTGTGTGTGTGTGTGTGTGTGATGTAAAGTAGTTCATGTGTGTGGTGTGAACTAGTTTGTGTGTGTGGTGTGAACTAGTTTGTGTGTGTGTGATGTAAAGTAGTTCGTGTGTGTGATGTGAACTAGTTTGTGTGTGTGGTGAACTAGTTTGTATGTGTGGTGTGAACTAGTTCACGTGTGTGATACGAACTAGTTCGTGTGTGTGTGTGTGTGGTGTGAACTAGTTCATGTGTGGTGTGAACTAGTTCATGTGTGTGTGGTGTGAATTGAAAATAGTAGCAGTTGCCCCTTGTAGGTGATTTTAGTCACCCATACTCAACCTCTGCCCAAAACTATGACATGGACAATTCCAGAAATAGGTCTCAAGTTTTAAACAGTGGGCCACTCTGCCTGGAGATCTTATACCCCACACTGAACTGCTCCATCCCACTAAGGACACAGCCATTTCCCTTGTCCAGAATGTCCCCATGGTATATGCTACCTGCCTATTAGTCACTCAGTAGCATCTTGGTTCATGGCAGAGCTTGTGTTCAAGGGGCTCTTGTTTCATTTAATCACAGCCCCCAAACACAGGAGTAGTGAGGGATGCTGGCTCTTTGGATGTGCCAGAGTCCTAGAAGCAAGTAAGTTCTCTTGAGTGAGGAGTGAAGCTCTCAGTGTACATGTGGTGTTGCACTGTCTGTGTTTTTAGTTTCCCATTAGGCCTTGCTGCACAGCTCCCACCAATGAGGAGGATGACTGCAGGGTCTGTACCTTTGTGCCTTGACCTTTGCAACATCGGGCAGGAAGAGCAAATGATGGTGTTGTCTCTGTAGCTGCGTTGCTCTAACAAACTGCCTGACTAAGGTAACTTAAGGCAGAAGAAGGAACTCTGGCAAAGACGGCAGCTGGCCACATCCCACTCAGGAAGCAGAGAGAGATGAACACTGGTGCTCATCTTACTTTCTTTTTCATTCTTTATTCAGTCCAGGACTCTGGGCTATTAGATATTGCTGCATGGCCATGCTCAGGGTATGCCTTCCCTCCTCAGTTGAACATCCGGGAAACATTCTCACAGACCTGCACAGAGGTGTGTCTCCTAGGTGATTCCAAATCCAGTCAGGCTGATAATGAGGGTGAGCATGATAACGTGCTCTATCATGTGGCTCAGCAAGCTAACACATGTGCATGCATGTGCATGCTCACACACATACACGTGCACATACATGCACAAACACATGTGCATGCACACACTTGTACACTGATCTTAGTTGTCACTTCTCACTTTTGTCTTAAGAAAATGGGGCTGGTTTCTACCTCTGAAGCAGATCTCATCAGTTGCCTCTTCTTGCTTCTTCAAATAGAAGGCTGAGCCTCGCCTCAGGCATTGGAAAATTTTCTGCAGTTAGAGCCCCCAATGAAGACATGCAGATGTCACTTAGTGTTCAGATGGAAGAGGTGTGCCTTTATGTAATGAAAATCCCACTTTCCTGAGCTCCCAAGGCTGTCCCAACTGCCTGTCAGCCTCCTCATGCTATGAGACCCAGTCAGATGTTTTGCTGTTGTGTGTGGAATAGATATGCGTGACCGCTGCCCTGACCAGTTAGCTCACCTGTTTGCATGGCCTCAGTGTGCCAGAGCCGGTCTAGGAACAGCTCTGTCCCCATCTCAGCCTCTCTGGGTCTTTTTCCTTCTGCTCCAAGAGCTGGGAGCCACATTTACCTTAAGGCCTGGTCGCTTGTGGATTCACAGAGCCTTTGCTAGCTGAGCATGCACTAAGTTCCCTATTAGAGATCCTTTCTCTGTAAACACTAGGGGAGTTGCTGGCTTTCTGTGGAAACGTTGGAGAATAAAAGGTGTTCTTTAAAGCCATTGCTGTGTCAGAGGAGAAATTCACATTTTATTGCTAAATATGAAACTGCATTTGGGTGATGTGAGAATCAATGATAATTAGAATAATAAACACCTCAAGAAAGTGTCCACATTTCTCTGATGTTCTTCATTGCTCTTTCCATCTCTCTGTGTGTGTATTCATAAATGTTCACACAAACACACACACACACACACATGTTACCTTGTTTGGCCATATAATAGAGCATCAGAGCTGAGCATGTTATGGCTCATCTTTGTTATCAATCTGACTGGATTTGGAATAACCTAGGAGACACTTTTGTGCAGGGTGAGCATAAGTGTGCTCACGTGCATGTGCGTGTGTGTGTGTATACATAATGTGCCCATGGAGGCCAGAAGAGGGCATTAGATTCCTTCAGATTAGATAATTATGAGTCACCCAGATCTTCTGTAAGAAGTAGCCAGGGCTCTTCTGCTCTTAACCATTGAACCATCTCTCCAGTCCCTACACCCTTTTTGGTCACAGGTTTCTCACTGAACCTGGAGCCCACCATTTCAGCAAAGTTAGCTGGTCATCAAACTCCAGGGATCTGCCTATCTCTGTCTCAACCCTAGGATTACAAACGCAGGCCACCATTTTTACATAGGTTCTAGGGAACAAATTCAAGTTCTCATGTTTTCATGGCAAACATTTATTTCAGTGACCAAGCCACACTTTGATGTTTATCCTTTACAGCATTTCCTTTGCCATGATATATATTATATATATAATTGAATGGAATTTGCCATTATATATTTATTATATATATATAATTGAATCGAATCCCCTCTGCATAACAGACCAGGCAGGTGACCACTCTCCGAGGAGATGGCAGATATCCAGGTTAGCCTAAGTTCTATATCTCTGCTGGAAGCTGAACCCTGGAATAAAAGGTAGACCAGTTGGGCCATTGTGTAGCTTTGATTGCTGGTTAGGTCACTGTGAAAGATTGCATTTTTTTTCTCAAATGGGATCTTCTAGCCCCAAGTGCTGGGCCAACAACCTGGCTCCCTTGTAATTAGGAACCTGGCATGGAGCCCAGCATCCCTGGGAGAGACGTCACCAGCATCGATGCTTACTTCAAAGCTGTCTTAACTGGAGTGTGCTGTGCCATCTGAGAAGTGTGGTTCTCGACCCCAGCTCCAGACTCCAGAGCACAAGTGACATTTGAGCCTCTTTCTTAAAAAAAAAAAAGGATTTATTTTTATTTTTAATTATGTGTCTGTGGGTGTATGCGTATGCATGTGTAGCTCCTATGGAGTCCAGAAAGAGGTGTCAGATCCCCTGCTATTGGAGGCATAGGTAACTGAGATGCTGGTGTGGATGCATGAAGCCTAACTTGAGTCTTCTGTGAAAGGAGGAATTCTTAGTCACTGAACCATATCTCCAGCCCACTGGGCTTCTTTTTGATCCAGGTGGCCCAGTCACCTTTGGTTTCCTGTGGCACATCCATGTTGCATGTGGCACACAGATAATTTTGGACACAATAAGGTGCAAAATGCAGCCCACTCTGTCAGAGTGGCGTCTCCCTACCGTGCCCCTACCCTGTCCTATGTGCTAGATATGGTAGTGTTTGAGGTCCAAAGCCAGTCTCGGGAAGAGAGGGAAGTTTGAATTTTGCTTCATGGAAGTCGATCCTGAGGTCACTTTGTACAAAAGCCAATTTGGCCTACTGGAGGATGGAGGAAGATAGGTGAGTGCAGGCCACCTTGGGACCCACCTTGAGGCTGGCCTGCACCTTACAACTTTGCCACCCTCCAACAGTCAGTCACATGAGCAAGCCCAGAGTGACAGCCCTCTTCAGAGTGACGTCCCATAACTTAGTGTGGCAGCCTATTGTTAAGGCACATACTTACCCCTTGATGTCCATGGAGGATCAGTTCCTGCCATGTGCCAGAACCTGTGGATGCCAGAACCTGTGGATGCCAGAACCTGTGGATGCTTTCACTAGGCTTCCGGGAAGGAAGTGATAGAATGGGTATATATTAGACTGGCTTACATGATCCTGTCTGGGTCGTCCAGCAGTGATTTTCTCCTGCTGTGGAGGCTGATAACCCTGTAGTTGTTCAGTCCACAAGGCTGTGTGTCTCAGCAGTCCCAATTCTGTGCTGCGGGCCTGGAAGATTCCTAGAAAACTGTCTTCAGTCCGTAATGGGAGGCCAAAGAAGCTGCGTTCTGACATCTCAAAGGACAGTGATGGCGGCGGCGACAGCAGGACAGACACACTCACCAGCCAAACACCAAAGCAGGAGGCAGCAGGCCTTCTCCCAAGACCTCCTTCTCTCTGGACTGCCCTGGGAAAGCACTGTCCACTCAGGGGGAGGCTCACCTCTCTTCAGTTAATCTCTCCAGGAAATGCCCTCACAGACCCGCAAGGGTGCATCTCTTAGGTCTTTACAGATCCAGTTGAGTTGAAGACTGAGATCTGCCACCCCAGTGCTCATGTCCTTGTAGAGAAGGATGTGGTGTTGAACAGGACCTGCATGGCCAGGATGTTTCAGATCCCCTCTAGCTGACCTATGATACCTGTCAGTAAGTAAATAACATGGAAGTTGAGTGTTTAGGGAAGGTGCTTATGCGTGCTCCTCCACAGATACATTTTCTTCTGAATTTTATGTCTAATAGTGTGCAGTATATGTGCGCGTGCGTGCGTGTGTGTGTGTGTGTGTGTGTGTGTGTGTGTGTGGCCAGGGTCTGCATAGTAGGCTCCATCTTCTTAGTCCTGTCACAGTTGTCCCAGAGCACACAGGACCTCTAGGCCCTAAACACGGCTTTTCAAGCCCCGGAACATTATCGTCTAGGCCCTCCAGGCCTTAGCCTAGGGATGGGCAAAGATTCCTGTGGAGCTTGTCTGAGGTGGCCAGCATTTCCCAGCTTACCGTTCCAGGCAGCATTCAGCTTCCCCACCGACCGAAGAAGCTCATGTCTAGTCCTCTTCACCCGACTCCCAGGTCTTTAGGTATCAGCTGTGTCCCAAGTGCCTGTCGGTGTCTGAAACAGAGGCTGTTGTGTCAATCAGGAGGACAAGGGATGAGATATGGCTGCCTTGAGCTTCCCTCTTCCTCTCTATAGGAGCTTTTCCTCAATGATGAGAGGGAAGGCAGGATGTCAAAGTCACCTGCTAGCTGCGACACATCCTCCTGAGCTGGAGCAAGATGGAGTACGCAGTGACTTTCCTATGTGCTCTGGCTGTGGGTCTGGGAGGAGGCTGTTGAGAGGGCAGTGAGAAGGGAGCCATTGTGGCCTCGTTTGGGCAAAATCAGATCCACAATTCACAAGGGTGAATGCCCCTTGGTACACAGTAGCCAGGCAGTAACCTCAGGGTGCTAATTGCCCTCCAGCGGTGGACCCAGGGAATAAGGCGACAAAGGCCATGGGTAACAGTCTCTCTTATTTACATCTTTGTTGATGCAAAAGATACTCAGAGAAAATGCTTTGTTATCTCTCCCAAGCCATGGCCAGGATTGTTAGTTGGTATTTGGTGGAACTCTGTATTCTCCTACCGGGTATGTGGGGCAGAAGGGGTATTACCTGAGAGACTTACTGGCATGTGAACTGCACGCGTTAGATGCTTGTAGCTCTTGGAGGCTGAAGTCGAAGGACAGAGTGTGGCCTTCATAAGCACACTCCTCAGGGGCAGTGCCAGCATACACACTCATCTGGCACAAAGCAAGTTTGCAGTGACCCTAGCAGGGAAACAGACAGGTGCCCTGTTGAGGGCTGGGGCGGCAGCTAACACATCTGTGGGGTTCTGAGAGGATAGCTCCAGCTGCTGCATTGTCTCCACCCCTGGCCCACAGCACATCCGGCTTCTGTGCACTCAACAGGGCTTCCTGCCGAGGACCCACACAGTCCTCAGGCACTGTCCGTGGTGCCCTGATTCCTCCCACTGCCTCATTCTTGAGTCTTTGGTTCTAGGGCTGGTAGGGTACACTGTACCAGGGACATCAAGACGAGCAGGACCTCTTATCTCCCCACAAATCCCGTGGGGGTAGGCACAGGTCCCAGAAGGTGAAGGGATTCCTTGAAGCCATAACAATGAGAAAATTGAAGCAATCATGAGCCAGGAGGGAGAGAGCTGGGACTTTGAGGTGTTGCTTCTGGAGGCATTCTGTCTCCGTGGGTAAAGTACTGAAGTGCTGCTCTGGGGGTGTATGGAGGGCTTGCCGAGGACCTGCCTGTGGTGTTTCCCTGAGCTCTATGGAACAGGCTGGCGTGTGTACATGCTGCCTGTGACAGCAGTGTCGTCCTCCCCAGGCGTGGTCTCAGCCTCACCCACGAGGCTGAGTGCAGTCTCTTCCTGTGAGCCCGACTCCTCGTAGGGTGTGATTGGCAGGTTACGGATTCTGAAGCTGTGCCTCAAAGAGCGTGAGACGAAATTAATGTTAAGTGTAAGCGTTTGAGGCGCCACAGAGAAGACGGTTGTCAGTTTCTGAGGTATGAAAACAGATGACACATCCCTTCCTCCCCATAGCTAGGGGATCCAGTGACGTGGGAGCTGCGCCTTCTCGGGTGATTCATTTCCTGGATGCTCTGCTGGCCAGGTGGCTTCGTGAACAGGAGCCAGATAAGCACCTTTTCCTGCCTCAACAGGGGGTCCTGTTGGAGGAGGGGGTGTCCCTGCTCACTGAGTGTCCTGAGTCCTCAGAGTTCCCAGAGCCCCTGCATACAGAGGGTAGAGCCCCTTTGGGCTGGGTCTGATATACCCTGGCTCTCCATGAAGGAGTCTCACTGACTGTCTCTTTGGGGGTGCCTGGAGTATCCTCAAAGGGTCCCCACCTACTGTGGACAGCAGAGGGACCTCATGCCAGGAAAAGACAAGATAGAGAGGGCTGGTAGTGGGAGTGAGCACCAGCCTGGTACTCTAGCAGTCTGCCTTGTTAAAAGTGTGGCCATGGTCAGGAGTGTCAGGACAGGAACTCAAGGCAGGAACCTGGAAGCAGGAACTGAAGCAGAGGCCATAGAGGAAGGCTGCTTACTGGCTTGCTCTCCATGGCTTCCTCAGCCGGCTCTCTTATATAATCCAGGACCACCTACCCAGGGGTGGCATCGTCCACCATGGCCCGGGCCCTCCCACATCAATCATTAGTCAAGAAACTACACCACAGCTTGCCCATAGGTCGGTCTGACGGAGGCGTGTTCTTAGTTGAGGTTCCTTTTCTCAGGTGACTCTAGCTTGTGCTAAGTTGATAAAAACTAGCCAGCACGGGCACAACCAGCTCTGTGATGGACAGGTCACCTGCTCCCACTCTCTGTTCCCTCTTCTGCTGAGCAGCTCAGCGGTGTGTGGGACAAGCGTCGATGACATTGTGCTGCTATTGAGTTATTCTTACTGGCAAACATGGCGGAGACCAAAGAAGACATTCTCCTGCCCTCTCTCACATCTAGCCCTACAGCCTCAGTGGGCTATGGAGCTCTGCCTTGCTTTTCTCCCTCTTAAGACATCTTTGGGAAGCATGAGAAGGTAGTGATGGAGGGGGTTGGGTGGCCACTGCTTCCTGGAGGTTCCCCAGAGAGAAACTGGCAAGTGATTCATAAATATTTACATCAACTTCATTTGCATAGCAGACATAATTACTTCACCCAGAACCGAGTAGAGGCCCCAGCCTTGGTAGCTGAGGTAGCAGCAAGTTCATGTCTTCTGTCCCTGTAATCCCATGAGTGCTAACGGACTAAAAGCAGTGACATTCCTGACAAGTGCTGGCTGTTCCCTACTGCAGGATGAACGAACTCCTCATTCTGCCCACCATGACAGGCTGCGAAGCTGCCACACCTTCCATCCTGTGTGGGGTTTTTTTGTTTGTTTATTTGTTTGTTTTGTTTTTTCCTGTCTGGTGGTCCCATGCTGTCCTTTGCTTGACACTGTGAGCAGTGGGAAGGGCAGTTGCTCCTTCACCACCATGCCCAGAAACTTCCTCATCTTGATACTCAGTTCCATCTCCTGCCAGGTCCACCTTCCACAGAGAGCTAGAATACATTTCAAGCAAGCTGTGTGCTACTTTAGAGCGGGGGTGGCCTTCCCAAGTTCCCCTAGTGTTGCTCCCTCCTTTCCAGCTGAGAGCACGCCTCTATTGGCATCTCCATTAGTGTGGATTCATTGTACAAAGTAATGGGCTTCGCTGCGGTGTATCCACACATATACATGTTATAGCTTTTGTCTTCTTCACTTTCCCAACCTCGTTCCCTGAGCCACTTTCCCTCCTCTTCCCAAACACTCCTACTTTCATGCTAAATCTATATCTAAACATACATATATACACGTTTTAAGTATGTATAATATAGCATACATATTGAATATGTGTTTAATATATTGTCTAGGTTCTACAGATAAGTGTTAAGAAAAATCCTCTTTGCCAGCACACAGAAATCCAATCAGACCAAATTAAACCGAATTAAAAATGCACATGTTTTAATAAATGCAGTACTCTCAGGTGGCCAAGGGCATGGCAGGGGAGAGAGAAAACTGGGGAGCACATACAAAACCCGGGACCACATGTTCCTCCTCTGGGCACCCACTTAAATGCCCTGTGGGAGTGGTCCCATGGGAGGGGTCAGGACCTGGCATGCTGGGATTTGGAGTCCAGACCAATGCAACTCCCAGGCCAGAGGGGGCTGGGATGGATGCCAGGGATTGGCATCACATAAGAGAAAATGAATCCTTGTAAAATTTATATTTTATATATACATATATTTATATACATATATTTATATTTATTATATTACAGCCTTTGCAGTCTGTAAGTTTCAAAACCATCCATACCCCATTCCCAGTCCTAAATCTGTGTTCATTTGGGATTCTTGATGGACAGAACCAACAGAAAAACACACGTGCTCACATGCATATATGTGCACACATACACACCACACACACACACACACACACACACACACGGGAAATGTCAATGAAATGTACAGTCGTTTTGAGTCAGGGTCTCACTACATAGTCCTGGCTAGCTTCAAACTCACAGAGGTCCACCTGTCACTGCCTCCTTCCTGAGTGCTGGGGTAAAAGCATGTTCTATCAAAATGTCAGACAAAACAAAACTCCGCTTAAAATAATCTAAAGAAACCACTTGAAAGAAACTCAAATTCCTCCGGGGTCAGCACTTCTTGGAACCAAGATACATGCCCAAGGTCGCACTCTCTGCTCCAGACTGCGCTCTGCTCTTCAGCTGCTCTGCGTTAAGTTAGCCGGTCCTGTAGAATGAGAGGTGGAGCAGAAGATTCATATTCACTAGAAATAAAACCCCAGAGGGCCCTGCTGAAGAATAGCCTTCTGCAGAAGTAAAACTTTCCGCCTTGCTGGAATACTTATTACTGTGTGGTCATTTTCTTAGACCTGTCTTGAGGTTACTGTTGCTGTGATTAAACACTATGGCCAAAGCAACTTGGGGCAGAAAGGGTTTATCTGTTTTCATCAAAGGAAGTCAGGACAGCAACTCAAGCAAGGTAGGAACCTGGAGGCAGGTGCTGATGCAGAGGTCATGGAGCGGTGCTGTTTACTGGCCTGCTCCCATGACTTGCTCAGTCTGCTCCTTTCTAGAACCCAGGACAGCTAGCTCAGGGGTGGCACTACTCAACAATGTACTGGGCTGTCTGTCCCATGTCAATCACTAGTTTCAAAAATGCTCTACAGCCAAGTCTTATGGAGGTATTTTCTCAATTGAGGTTCCCTCCTCTCTGATGACTTTAGCTTGTGTCAAGTTGACAGAAAACTATCCAGCATATGATCCCAGACCTATTTCTTACACCGAGACATATACATCTATGCATGCTAGTGAGTCTCTAAACTGGAGAGAGATTCATTTGTACAGAGAGTTTGGAGGAGGGGGAAGAGAGAGAGAGAGAGGAGGGGGCTTGACTCAGCTTGTAATTTTACAGCTTTGAAGTGGTGTGAATGTCACAGGCATTCAGCACCAAGCGTCCTTCAGATGTGGGGATTTGATCTCTTTCTGGGGGTGTGACATGGACTTAACAGCTGGGCGGCAGCTTGAGCTCAACTCCCATGCAGCCACAGGATCCCAGGGGTGAACCTTGGCACTGCACCGTGCTGCATGGCTGAGCCCTAATGCCAGCAGATCAAACATATCAAATTCCCTTCTGACCCACCAGGTTTTCAGCTTGTGGTGTTCATCTTAAATCAGCAGGCATCTTTAGGGTGTGTATAGAACAAGCCTTTCTATGGAGTTGATCATGTGATTATGGGGTGGGTATAAGTAGAAATCTGTAAAGAAGCCAGTGCTACAGCCTTGATGATTGCTTCTTCCTAGGGAGTCCCCGATCCGCAGGGCCCCCTTATGTTGCTGCCTGACATCATTTCAGAGTAGGCGTGTATAACGCTGAGCCCGCATCTCAGGGGTTTGCTGTGGGTGCACTTATGTTGGCTTCATCCCAGAGGCTCTAGAGCAGTGTAGGCATTGGCCAAGGGATCTCTGGCTTAGTCTATTCTGGATCCAGAAGCATACACTGGGTACTTGGTGTCACCTGCCTGGCTGCTCCTGAGTACCAGGTGACAGACGCAGAACCACAGAGCTATGCTGGGGTGGCTTCCAGTTAAGGCTCACTCTTTCTCTCTTCTTTTCCCCTTTCTTCCTGACTTCACTCCCCTAACTCTTTCTATCACAGGGTGTACTGTAGCCCAAGCTGGCCTCAGACTCACTATGCAACTAAGGGTGACTTTGAACTTCGGATCCTCCTGCCTCCACCTCCTGGGGTTATAGCTTGTTCCACCACATCTGCTTGAGAAAGTGCTAGAGGTGGAGCTCAGGGATTAACACATCCTAGGCAGGCTCTGTGTACATAGGCTGTGTGTACGTCTCGGGGTGGAATAGCTTGTGCTCAGGGAGCATTAAGAGCATTTAGAGGCTGTCTTAATTAGGTTTCTATTGCTGTGAAGAGACACCATGACCATGGCAACTCTTATAAAGGAAACATTTAATTGAGGTGACTCACTTACAGTTTTAGAGGTTCAGTCCCTTATCATGATGGGGAGCACGGTGGTGAGCACGGGAGCATGCAGACAGACGTGGTGCTGGAGCTGAGAGTCCTTACATATTGACTCAGAGGCAACAGAAAGGTGACTGTCACACCGAGGGAAGTCTGAACAAAAAAGAACTCAAAGCCTGCCCCCACAGTGACATACTTCCTCCAACAAGGCCACACCTCCTAATAGTGTCACTCCCTTGGGGAGCCATTTTCTTTCAAACCACCACAGAGGCCTCACTTTTCAGTTTGGCGGACTTGTGTCTAATCAGAAAGGTGGGACTATGAGTTGCTTTTGTCATTGCTGCCACAGAGCGCCTGGCAAAAGCGCTGTAAGAGGCAAGGCTCGGTTTTGACTCAGGTTGTGGATAAAGCCCATCGTGATGGGGAAGGCATGGTACCCGCAGTCAGGAAACAGAGATGGATGCTAGTACTCAGCTCGCATTTTCTTTTTTGTTCTGTCAGGGATTCCAGCCTGTGGGATGGTGTAACCCACATTCATGGTGGGTCCTTCCACCTCAGTTAACCCAATCTAGAAACTCCTCAGACACGCCCAGAGGCCTGTCTCCACAGGGGTTCTAGGTTCCCCACGTCATGTTGACAATCAGAAATAGCCCTCACTAAAGAACTCTTGGGTATGATGTAGGTGGGGTAGCAGCCCAGCCATCTGAGTTCATAGGGCACAATCCTTAGTGCGGAGTTCACAGACTGAGCGTCTGTTGAACACTCTCCCCAACCCCACCACCACTGCAGACAGTTCCCATGCCTCTGGACAAGCAGTCTCCAGGCCTCTAGACAGACAGTCCCCAGGCCTCTGGACAGACAGTCCCCAGGCCTCTGGACAGACAGTCCCCAGGCCTCTGGACAGACAGTCCCCAGGCCTCTGGACAGACAGTCCCCGTGCCTCTGGACAGACAGTCCCCGTGCCTCTGGACAGACAGTCCCCGTGCCTCTGGACAGGCAGTCCCCAGGCCTCTGGACAGACAGTCCCCAGGCCTCTGGACAGACAGTCCCCAGGCCTCTGGACAGACAGTCCCCGTGCCTCTGGACAGGCAGTCCCCGTGCCTCTGGACAGACAGTCCCCGTGCCTCTGGACAGGCAGTCTCCATGCACAAAAGCCGCAGTGGGACAAGAATTTCCTGATGAGGGCACTGAGTACTGATGGACATGCACCCCTTGGCTCAGGCCTTTGTGATGGTTGGCTTTGTCAGTTTGATACAATTTAGAACCACTTGGGAAGAGAGGCATTAACTGATTAACTTGGCTTGTGGGCCTTATCTTGATTGTTAATAGATATGGAAGTCCTTGCCTACTGTGGGCAGCACCATTCCCTAGTCAGGGACCCTGAATAGTATTAAGAGTCAGGACATTGAGCTCAGTAGAGACAAGCAAGCGTCCATTGCATTTATTCTCCTTCTGCTCCTGATTGTGGATTGACGCTTTAAAGTTCCTTCCTCAGTTTCCCCCTCAGTAAGAGACTGCGTGGAAAATATAAACAAAAAATGTATTTTCTTGTCTATCAAATAATTAAATAAGACAAAACTACATTGAAAAATTGTAAAGAAGCCACTTGGCAGAAATTCAGATTCTGTCTTGGTTAGCATTTCTTGAAATCAAAGTATGTGCTCAATTTTTTTCTTTCCCTAGAAACTGCACTATTAGCCAGGCAGGCGAGTATGAATGTGAAGCTGTGCTCTGGCCTCTTGGGTAAGGCACAGGATCCCTTTATATTAGGAATAAATATAGGACTCTTGTTGCTTGCTTCCGGGGGAACAGCTTTTACTCAGCTGAGTATTTTGGATTGTGTGGTCATTTTCTTGAGACCCATTTCTTACAACTGTAACCTAAAATTGTAAGCCAAATAAACCCTTTCTTCTCTAAGTTTCCGTCACAGCCACAGACATGAAATGAGGACAGCTTCTGAGAACAGAAGCACGCTTGTGCAGCTGACATTGAAATCTGTGATTTCTCACTCTGCAGGTGGCAATAATAGCGGGGAACTTTGAACTTGCAGAGTACATCAAGAACCACAAGGAAACAGACATCGGTGAGTAGGCTTGGTGAGAAGCCACAGCCGTTGCCATCTGAGATCCTCCTGGCACTGCTGCAGAGCCAGCTCTCAGCAAAACTTCCCAGAGGCACCAGCACCAGCGTGCCTTGGGAGCCCTTCCCTGATAGCGGGGAGGGTTGTGAAGACCCTGGGAACTGTGCAGTGTGCCTCCCTTGAAGAGTCCCACTCTCCTCTCTCCTGATAGTGCCTGCTACAGGGACGTCTGAATTGTCTAGGTCCTCAGGAGCAGGGATGCTTAATTCTGCTGGGGATTGGTCTAGGGTTCCCACTTGATTCAGATCTCTTGATTTTCCCCCAATATTGATTTGAAATGTTTGCTTTTTACTGTACATTTCTGCAGATAGTGAGGGTCTAGCAACACTGGCAGATGATGCTGATCCTGGGGGAGGTGGTGCATGCGGGAAAGGACTGGGGGTATCGCCATACCTTTCTCTCAAGTTTGCTGTGGGTCCCAAACTGCTATAAAACCCAGTCTTTTTAAAAATCTACAGAAACAAGTCAGGGAATCAGTCTGGGTACCAATCAGGAGACGTGGGAGGGGGGCAGGAAACACATGAGGGAGCAGGAGACACATGGGGGAGCTGGCTTAGATGTGCTCGTTTGAAGGCACACAGATTCATATGTAGCTAATGGGTGGTGACTAAGGGGAGGAAAATGTGGGGTCCTCTCTCCCACCCTCCCGTCACCTCTGCTTGGTGTCCCCCTCCCCTTTCTAGTACCCCTTGTGCCAACCAGGAGGGCCATCTCGGGGGCTCCTCCCTGCTCTCACCGCCCTACCATGGGCTGGGCCCAGTCTTGCACAATGGATGAGCCAGCTGGCCTGCGCCCTCCGGCACTGGGCTTCCACAGGACCTGCAGCGGGGAGCAGTCCCACTGGAGCAGCAGTGGTGAGCCCTCGAAGGTGGAGTTGCCCCATTGAGGGGCTCTGGGATGGGGCTCCTTGGGGCCCTGTGAAGAAGCAGATGGTATCTGCCTCTCACTGCCTGTGCCCTCAACCTGCTTTGGGTGTCAGGGGTGAGTGACACCATGCCTTGCTTTCACGTCTTCGCCATGTTGAATGTGTGTCTTACATGGAATGTGGCTGGGACCTACCTTGCACTGGGGAGGTTGGATCATGATGTGCAGTCAGGCAACTGGTTTGCGTCACCTTGCACCCTGCCCTGAGCATCAGCATTGTTGGAAGAGGGATATGTGTATAGCTCAAACCAAGCAGAGTCCTAGGTTCTCAAACTATTCTCTATGCTTGCCTGCCTCAGCCTCCTACTAGCTGCAAGCAAGTTGCTAGTGTCCTACCTGATACAGATATCTTGTCCTGCTCACATTTATACATCTTCACTTAGGGCAGAGGTTCTCAACCTACGGATAGAGACTCCTATTGGGGGGGGGTGTCACATATCAGATATCCTGCATATATCAAATATCTACAATACAATTTCTAACAGTAGAAAAATTGCAGTTATGAAGAGGCAATGAAATAATTTTATGGTTGGTGATCACTATCACTAGAGAACTGTATTAAGAGGTCACAGCATTAGGAAGGTTGAGAACTACTGACATCGGATGCCAAGTGAGTTCACCTGCAGAAACAGTTGCCCTGTTCATAGGTCCTGGATTCATGTTCAACTTCTCCAAAGATTTTACCATTTCAGAGGGAAATGGCTTCCCTTTGAGAGATGGCAGGCCTGGGAATTTATCCCCAGAGTGTCCATGAGGTCAAAGTCAGTGCTATTCCAGCCAGCAGGACACCTCATGGGTAGGGTACAATTGATACTGTTCTGTAGAGGCTGGGAGGGAAAGAGTCCCTGCTGGGGCTCAGGAAAGGGGAGTTTTGACTGTTGCCAGAGCCCCAACAGGACCCCAACAGGAGCCTGTGTATCCTAAGACTACAGCCTGCTACAGGGCGCTGGAGACTCAAGCTGTCTCCTTCAGCACACAAAGTCTGTGCTACCCTTAAATGTCCACAGGGACCAGAAACACAGAGGGTCAGAAATGCCTGGGTCAGAGCTCACTGCCTCCAATATGGTCTTCCCTGACCACCCCTCCTAGGAAGACCTTGGCAAATTAGTGGGTTCATAGGCGCCCCAACCCAGGCTCTTTAGAAGGTGGGGACCTCAGAGACTGATGGTTTCTGTGTCCCCTCCCTCACCCCAGGCTCTAGAAATTCTGTGACAAGGATTGTACCCCCTTAGTAGTCCTATGAGTTGGACCCCCTTAGTAGTCCTATGAGTTGGAGATTGGTGACTGCTTAATGGGAAAAGACATGTGACTTTTCAGAAGATGAACCTTCAGTGCGTATTGTCACTTGGGCTGTTACAATGCCTCCTCCTCCTGAGTCCTGGTCATTATTAGTTCTAGATTTTTTTTGCTGTCCCATCACCCCCAAACCTATCATGTCTTCTGCCAGGCTGACAATTGATCTTTGAGGAGAGTTTGGGAGCCACTCCTTCCTCTCCTTAATGGTCGCTGTTCTCCACCCGTCTGCGTCAGCGTTGCACAGTGTGTGTTCAGTATGGGATGTACTTGGGTTTCCCGAGAGCTTGTGTGGAATGCAGACACCCTGGCAACCACTGGAGGCTGAGCCCACAGGTCCAGGTGCCCCTGAAATCACTGTGCTGAAATCCTCTGGCAGTTTTGAACTGGCACCCCCCTTTGTGTCTCAGGACTCACCCTCATGCATTTAAACCATAGGATTGACCACATGTCAGTTCCCACAGATGACAAATAACCGCTTTCTGAGAGGTTTAAAATAATAAGTTTATTCTGCCATTCTGGGAGACACAAGGTCAGAATCAAGGTGCTGGTAGCTAGGGACTTCCTAGGGGCTGCAGAAGGGTTTGTTCCAGGCTTGTTCCACACTGCTAGGTGCTGCTGGTGGTCTTTGGCCTCCATGGGTTTGCAGCACATGGTTGTAGTCTCTGGTCTGTGGTAACCTGACCTGCTCTGTGGTTATTGAGATTGTTAACTTTTTTTAGAATTATGGACTCCGTCCTCTGGGCATGTCTGTGAGTAAGATTCTGGATATGGGAAGACCTCCTTGAATGTGGGCAGCAGTATCCCTTTCTCTGGGGGCCCACACTGGATAAAAATGAGAACCCGATCTGAGCATGAGCATTTGTCTCTCTCTGCTTCCTGACTGTGGATGCGCTGTGACCAGCTGCCTCATGCTCCTGACGCCGTGCCTTCCCTGCTGTGACGGTCTGTGTCCTCAGGCTGAGTCAAATAAACCCTTCTTTCCTCAAGTTGTTGCATGTCAGGTGTCTGTCACAGCAATGAGACAAGTCACCATCCAGTATGTCTCAACTTCATGCCTTGTCTTAAGATGTCAGTCTGCTCCTATAATCCAAGACCACCTTCCACTGAAGGTCCATAAGCTGACCGTTCAGGAGAGGAGCCATTTCCAAGGTCACAACTATAGGGGCTTGGACCCATCTTTCCTCCTCCTTCTCCTCCTCCTCCTCTTCCTCCTCCTCCTCCTCTTCTTCTTCTTCTTCTTCATTAAAAATTTCCACCTCCTCCCCTCCTCCCACTTCCTTCCCCTCCCCTCCCCCACCCTCTCTCCTCCTCCTTATCTGTTTGGATGCTCACCTTCTTTTTTCTTCTTTATGACATGTTCTTTGCTTTATGGCTACCTGTCTCCCAGTCATTGCCTCCTCCAGGGCAACAGTATTGAACTCTGCTTGCCCCACAGAGTGTGCTGAGTGAATGACCCTCCCCCATGCTGTTCAACCAGGGACAACCCTTCTGTCACCTTCCTTTCTCAGCATAAAACCCTGTTTCCATACTGGTCTTAGGCACTGAAGGGGTCTTAGGTGAGTTATACTCTGTGGGTGGTCCTGAGCTTCAATGTTACAACTTTTTGTTGTGTATTTCTGTGTGTTGATGGCTGATGGTAAAAGGGCCTCTGTCCTCATGCATGTGGAGATCAGAGGACCACTTTGGGTGTTGTTTTTTAGGAATCATCTACTTTTTGTCTGAGACAGGGCCTCTCACTGGCCTGAAAGTTCACCAGCTGACTGAACTAGCTGATCAAGGACCCTTCCGTCTCTGCCTGCCTTGTCACCGTCACTGGGATCATGAGCGTGAACCCCTGCGCCTGGCTTTGTACATGGGTTTTGGGGATCCAAACACAGGGCCTCACACTTGGGGCTGAGCCATTGCCCTTGCCTTTCCGTGTTCCAATCTCATATTTAAGCTCTACTACCACTGAGGAGGAACAAAGGGGAAAACGAGAAACCTGTCCCTAAGTGTGTCCCCATTCCTGGGTCTGCCAACTGTCACCACACTGCTCACAAGCAGAGTCCTGAGTGTTGCGTGGGACCGAAATGCAGTCCTGGAGGAATCTCAGCCAGAAGGAAAGGAAGGTAATCTCCCCACCTGTGTTGGGTCGTGTCAGGGCACATGTCGGAATTAGGGTAGCCTGAAGTCCTCCACATTCCGAGTTGGGGGTCAGTAAAAGTGGGTAAATACTCCTCTGCCTTTTCCCATGGTTAATCAGGGAAATCCTTCCTGTTAAGAAGTCAGATGCCCCTGCTTTTGAAGGGGGGAGTCCGTGTGTTCCACACTTGCTAGTGCACTTCTGGGAAATCAGAGCAGATGTGGCTTTCGCGGAAAGCCGCCCTAACTCTGTGGTCAGAGCCATCTGGCGCATGGATACCTAGAGGTCTGCAGAGTTCATGTGGTCGCAGCTTGTCTCCCCAGCAGGCATGGCATCGTAACGTGCGCATTGATGTGCTAGCCTGTCACGGCGTGCGTGCTGCTCTTGTCTGATTCTGCGCTGCTTTTTTTTTTTAAAGCCTCCCCCCCCCACCCCGTAAAATATTAAACGTGACCTCTGATCAGGTTGCTGTATCTGCCAGCTGGAAGGAAGTGCAGGCTGGGAGAGGCTGGGAATCGCGAAGTTAATCCCTGCTTGTTGTCACCCACAGTAAACTGTGGCTGGGCAGATGAGCCGAACCGGCTTGAGGTGCCTTGACCACAGAGTACTTAGGATGACTTCTATAGCATGGCTTCCCTTAAAAGCAAGGCCAGGGGGGAGCTGGGAAGCCCACGTCCGAAATAAGCATGCAAGTATTAAGCATGTGGCACGCTGATGAGCCGCGAACCCGGCTAACCTGTTTTCCCCAATCTTTGCTGGTTTTGTTCTTGCCTGGCTCTGAGGGGAGATGCGCTGTCAGATGGATTAAATGACATGGGTTGTGCTTCTTCAGCGGAACAAGGTTTGTTTTCCTCTGTCTTGTCCTTCCGCAGCTATGGAGAGAGTCGCGAGAGGGGTGTGTGTGTGTGTGTGTGTGTGTCAACGCAGCAGCCCATAGAGCTGAGGTGTGTGTGAGTTTGGTGCCTGCTTAGCTGACTAAGGAGCACTTGGATACGGTTGCTAGGTTTCCAGACCGGGAGCCTGTATCATTACTCTGTGGATTTGCATAGGTGATGGATGGAGGAGAGGTTTTCAGATTTCTTAATGTAATATTTTGTGTGTGTGTGTGTGTGTGTGTAGGGGGTGAGAATGTGAAATTCAGGCTTATTTTGACTGATGGTTCTTTGAGAATATACCTGTTTGGAAGATACCACCTGCTGGGAAATAAAATAATTCCGACCTGAGAGATTTCTGTTTGCCTGGTGTTTTCACTGTGAAATGTGCTACTTCCGATGAAACAGGCAAGGTTATCTGAAGTGAGCCCTGGGAGCCTTTGTGTTCGCCAGAGAGACTCTCCAGCAGGTCTTCGGGAAACCCCAAACGCTGACCTAGTTCATTGAATTTAATGGGATGGATGGGGGCCCCTACTGTGGAGTTCCGTCTTTAGGGTCCTCCCCAAGGAAAGGGAGAATGATACTAGAATCAGGTGGCCATCACACAGTTGTCTTTGGATTCCCACAGCATATTTTCAGAACAAGTCGTTCAGCAGGAGTGGGGGACATAGAGCTTCAGAAACACTGCAGTTTCTAAGCAAGCGGTCTATGACCAGGCCAGTGGGGCTCATCTTATTCTTGCTGCCCTTGGAGAGGATGGGTAGAAACACATGTAAATTTGTGTAAGTCTGGTGTGTGTGTGTGTTCATGTGTGTGCATGCGTGTGTTCACTCAGTTCTTGCATAGGGCTCATTGATGGCTCTATCTTGTTATATCTGGTTCAGGCCTGTCTGTGACTGGGGTCTTGGTTGCTGTCTGCCTGTTGAAGGCTTTGGTCTAGTGGTTCGTTATGGTTCTGTGTTCGCTGCCTCTGCTCCCATCCAGGAGTTTTATCCCCAGTCATAAAGAATAGCTATGCCACCTGAGTGACACCTTTTTTTTTTGGTGACATCCTTGTGCTGTAGATGTGTTACATGGGGATGATGTTTTAACTTGGGGGTTCCTAACGCCAAAGCCTGGGTGAGGGTCCACTTCTAGTGCCATCCTTGACCTGCCCTATGCCAGGTGCACCGAGCTCCTAAGGCACTGTGGTTTTTGGTTCTAGTAGGATGTGGCAGTAGGCTTGGCCTTCTGTCTTGCGTGCATTTCCATGTGATTTGTCTTTGTGGTCTCTGTCTGTCCACGTGCGCTCCCATGTGCCTTCTAAGCAGTTCTCCATCTGTTCCAGCTTGCTGCGCCTGGTCCCCTCTCAACCAATCAGAACGCCTCTTGAGTGAGGGCTCGGTGAGGGCATGGTGTGTCCTACTTTGGTCCCTCCTTTTTCCAGGCCATCCAGGCCATACCTGCAGTGGACATGTGTGGCTGCTCCCTCCTGCACATAACGTAGAGAGATGCCTTTGAGTTCTGGGTTGATCTGAAGCCTTTCCTGGCTGTGACTTCCAGGTCCTGCACGCCCCGAATGCCAGAAGCTCTGGGGGCATTGCCAGTGTCCTCTGCTCTCACCCTGTGGTCTCTCGCAGTTGCCTTCAATGTGGAACACTTGTTTCTCTGGCCACAGCCTGTCAGAATGGGGTCCCTTTTGTGGAAAATGGCATGCATTTGGAGTCAGAATCTCACTCTGCAGCACAGACTGACATACAACCCCTGATGTAGCCCAGGCTGCCCTCAGACTCATGGCAATTTTCCTGCGTCAGCCTCCTGGGACTTCAGGGCTTTTTATCCAACTGGGATGGGAATGTGCTGTCCTTTACTGTCCCCACCCCCATCCTACCAGTGACTGGAGCAGAGGAAGGCTACTCGTCCCAGCTATGGGTGAGAGCAGGAATGGGCTGTGGACAGAGGTCTGCCAGACCAAGTGGCTCTTAAACTTGGCTGTAAGATTCCCCCTACCCCAGCAACCATGGTGAAAGCTGTGCAGATGACCTTGGTATGACCTTTGGGGCTGACAGGTGGCTGTCACTGGGATCGCTCTCTGGTTTGCATTCAGTTCCTTGATCGCTATGGTCTCAGATGTAGAAAAAACTGACATGCGACACATAGACAGTGTACTGTTACACACAGACAGTGTGGCCCTACTCAGGGCTGGAGCTGTGAGTCAATGCCATTGTCTGACCAATCAGAGCCCTGAAGTTTTAGCTCCTGCTGATCCTAAGAGGCTGCCCGGCTCCCAGTTCAAGGGTGCAGCCCAACATGGTGGGGAAGTGGAGATGATAGGTGCTTGGAGCGGCTGGTCAGACACAGAGAGTGATTAGAGCCCCCTTTCCACTCCCAACACAGTGGTTTATTTTAAAAAAAATCAGTTTATCCAGTTTAATCCCAGACTAGCTAGGACTGGGCTCAGGCGCTGTTTGCTATCCTCAGCTCCTGGGTTTTGCACTAAAGACCAGCTGCTTTGAAAGTAGGTGTCCCACTTACCCCTGGGCTAGATGTGCACCAGGGACCAACTGCAGTCACTCACTGTCCTCAGCTCCCAGGCTTTGCCCTGAAGAACTGCTTGACAAATAGTTGCCAGGCAGGAGGGATGCTAGTCCTGCCAGAATCCCCAGCTCCTTGTAAGCTCTGTTCCTTCCCTGTCCAAGTGCAGGCCTGGATGTGACTACAGCACCCAGGTTGGTTCCAGTTGAGCTGGTGCCAGGAGAGAGGCTCTTCCCGTGCTTCTCTGTGAGAACCCTCAGCCGGCAGTAAGTCAGGGGAAGCCTATGTTCAATATGAGGATTCAAGGGCCTTCCTTCCTAAAGCCTCATACCCGCAAGGGCTGCTGGGTATTGGGACTGAAGAAAAAGCATTAGGCCAAGGGCCGGAAAGGGTGAGAGTCCATCTGGAATTGTTTGGGTGATCTTGGAGGCCCAAATCTTCCCCTTTACCCCTCACAGCTGCACACTCGACTCTCTGGGTCAGAGCTGAGCCCAAATGCAGGAAGGACGGCAGCAGGAGAGGTGGTAGCAGGGGTGAGGTGGGGGTTGGGGTCCTACCCTGTGCTTTATGGCCGTCCAGATATGACAGTCGTATGGAAGGGGCTGTGAGGTAGGCAGGATGCGTGTGGTGGGATTAAACAGAGCAGAGGGAAGGTTTCTAATTCTGCTCTAATAAGCAGCGATAGCAAGACTTCACCGGGGCTGTAGTGAGAAGCGGGAGGGTTCCTCCATGCGTATACCTCCACAGGGCTCACTCTAACCCGTGGGAAAGAACAAGTCAGAGCTCAGCGAAGTGGCAAGAATTATCAGAAGAAAATGCAGGGATGAGCAATCACTGCTGGTTTTTGCAGCTCTCCTGGGTCCTAGCTTCTGAGGCAGCCAGGCCGGACATGAGGGACTCTCATATCAGCATGCCATCATCCCCTGAGACCATGGCTAAATGGGCTTTGCTGGCCAGGAGATGCCAGTGTGGCTGATAAAGAGCCCTCAAAATATTTTGCTTCCTCTAGACTAGACCCATGGGATGGCCATCACGGTTCTTGGAAAGAGGCTGGTGTCACATGATCTGAAGGGGTAGGGAACTCAGCTGAAGCAGCAGGGAGGGCATGAAGGAATCAGTAGCCTTCTGCAAGTGGGCTTTGTCCAGTTTGTTTCTTTGTGGCACTGCCCAGGCTCCTGAGAACCAGTGGGAAAGAGATACTTCTAGCTGTGAGAAGTTCCCAGAATCAGGAGGCTGCTTTGACAGGACAAGAGAAACTTAGCTGCACCTAAGAGACATGCTCGTCAAAGAAGAGGCTGACCCTCTGCTCAAAGCCACCCTCACCAAGGCCACTCTGGTCACATGGTGTGATCAGTAAGCTCTCATACAGCAGGAGGCTGCTAGAGGGTGCCATGCAGGCCTGGGAGGACCCAGCATTCCCATGGTAGGAAGGTGGTTTTCTGTGATTTCCTGAGCGCGGTCTTTCTGATAGAGCAAATCCTCCAGAAAGCGAGCTGATGTACAAGCACTGTGTCTTTGCCCCCATCTCCTCCTCCCAGCATGGGGGAAGTTGAGGTTACAGGAGGAGGAACACTTAGCTCTGGGGTCTGTCTGGCTTTGTGCCAGTCCCTTCCAGAGACCTGCCTGATGTACTTGGTCTCCAGACCACGAATTCCATCCTCTCTTAAGCTCCATCAGCTTGCTGGTTAAATGCTGGCTGCTGAGTTTTCTGCGTAGCTTGACACCTGGCTGAAGCAGTGCTTGAGGTTTTAGGGAGGTATAGATGGGGTGGCCTTTCTGTTTTCTTCTTCACTCCAGGCCGGCTGCACTTTCTCCTTCTTCTGGGGCAGGTACTCAGCCTGGCTTCCCTGCTCCTCCAAGCCACTGTGTCCACCAACTCTCTCCCTGCTTGCCTGTCTGCCCTGTCAGGCTCCATCAGTCTGTGTTCTGTACCATTCCCAGCCAAGATGGTGCCCAAGACCCCATGAGACTCTCGGAACTACTCTTTGAATAAATAAGTTGCCAGTTCATGCCTTGGAGGAGGGTTGTCCTTCTTCTGTAGTGACTGTTCACAGAACAGAAATTCTTTCCTCCATGTCACCATGGGTGACTTCATTTAAGGAGAGCCCTGGTCCTCACTGGCCAGACAGGAGGCATCAGCATGTCTTCTGGGAAGATGGCTTGGGCATCGACTCATCCAAGCTAGTCACAGTGGCCACCGACATTCATTTCCCATTCTCCTCAGATCTGAGAAAGGCCTAGAGAAATGGTAGTGTGTCGGAAATACTCATCCAGAGCAGACAAGATGGCCCAGAGGGTCAAGGAGCTTGAGGCTAAGCCTGACAACCTGAATTTGGTCCCCAGATCCCACATGATGGAATTAGAACCAACTCCCAAAAGTTATCCTCTGACCTTCACATATGCACATGGCGCAGACGCGTAACTTCAAACAAACAAAAGATTCCCAGCTAGGTCTGGAAGAGTAAAGAAGGCACATGGCAAGGCTGGAGGGCAGAGAGCTGTGAAGTTGGGTCTGTGCCAGGCCCAGATCACAGTGGCTTTCTTCTGTGTTAGGTCAGTAGCTAGTTCTAGGCCACATGGCCACACTATAGTCTGCCAGGCAGAGGAGGGTGCTGTGCCAAGGAACAGGACAGAATGGGACAGAAGGGCAGGTGACAAGTGCCAACAAATACAGCAGACCCAAGGATTCTGTCTCAGGAGCTCAATGTGTTCCAGGAGTTAACACCTTCCTCCCACCCACCCCCATCCCCACTGCCCAGCGAGCTCAGGGTGTGGGCCTCATCTCTTGCCTCTGATCTTGTATTTACTGTACTATCTGGTTGCACCAAGAGGCTGATGGGAGGGACTGGGAGATGGCTCAGTGGGCAAAGTACTTGTCACGCACATATAAGGACTTGAATTTCCACTCCCAGAACCCGCCTAAAGCTAGATGTGATTGTATATATCAGTAACCCATGTTCCTCAGGTATGCTGGGAGGTAGAGGCGGGAGAGTTCCTGGAAGCCTGTGGGCCAGCCAGCCTGGTACATGCATGCATCAGTGAGCAAGAGATCCTGCCTCTAAGGAGGAGGAAGGTGAGGCTTGACACCCTAGGGTGTCCTCTAACTTTTATATGTACCTTTTGGTACATGAACATGTATATACACACACAAATGCATTCAGAGGGTGGGTGCCCTGTAAATACAATGTGTCCTGTCATTAAGCACCACGTGTCACTGTTTCTAGGACCCTCAGTTGCCCACAGTCTCAGCCACATGCAGGCCCTCAGCTGTAGCCCCGATACAGGTTTAGTGGGCGCTGCACCGAGCCCTAAGGCAACTCTCCTACGCTCTGGCTGTGGAAAGAGGCAGGCCTGTTTTCTTCAGTTCTGCCATCCTGGGGCACCAGGTAAACCTGCAGCCAGTGCAGACGGCAGGACGGGAAATGTTCAGTGAGTGCAGACTTCAGCGCTTGCGGAAACTGTCTTACTGAGTTTGGGGGAGACCTTTATTTTATATACACTGACATTTATTCTTTTGTAGTGATTCATTTAAATACAAATATGTGAATCAAGAAAATAATGCTCATTACATGACTGTTACTAAAAGTGATCTTGCCCTGTGGAGGAGCAATGTGAGACACATCCTCCGTGGGTGTCCCCCTGGGGGGAATGCCCGAGGTTGAAAATGAGGGCATGAGCACATAATACCTGGCCCAGTGCCAGGAGATACTAGATGCTGTGATGTGATTGTGTGGATGGTTGCTGACCTATGATCTTGAAATGTTTCACTCTCTGATGGTGGGGACCAGAGGCCCTTTAATAGAAAACGGGGTTTGGATTTGGGATGTTCTTCAGCTGGCCATCTGTATTCCAATCTCTGTTTCTCTCTAGCCCTGGGAATAGAACCCAAGACCTTGTGCATACCAGACAAGTGCTTTGCCATGTGTTACAAACCCGGTTCTAATATACATCTAATCAAAACGTCCTGGGTCATCCAGCACGGGTCACAGTGTATTGGTGTTTTCTTCCAATTGTGGTCACTTCTCATCTTATTTGCTCTTCAATGGAATGTTGTCTCCCACAAAACTACCGTGATAGTTACTTGACAGTTAATGCTGTTGGTCTATGCCCCTTCGTGTTAAGCGAGCTTTTTGATAAGGCACGATCAGCTTAGTATAAATATTCCATCTGCTTTCACCCCAGGTGAGTCTGTAACATATTGAGTTCTGGAGATGGCTATGATAATTTTGAAACTTTTTTTAAAAAAATCACATTCGTTTATTTGTTTACATGTTGTGCGCGTGGATATGTACATGCCACCGGTTTCATGTAGGGGTCAGAGGGCAGCTTGGGGGAATGATTTCTTCCTCCTACCACCTGTTCTCTATGGACTGAATCAGGCCTTCATGCCTGGGGGTAAGTGCTTTTACCTGCAGAACCATCCTGGCCCTCATAATCATTTATTTTAGAAATAAGGATTCATTTCACATCTCAGAAACAGCTGTGACTGTGGAGAATGGTGATGTGATGTCTTCCTCTCCTGAGCCTCCCCACTCCTCCTACTCCTCAGGCTTTCATCGGAGGTTAAGGCATTCAAAGCAGAGTCTACCCAAATCATTTGAGAAACAAAACTTACTGTCTAGCATCTCAGAATAGGCTCCAGTTCTTGATGCTGAGGTTGCCGTGGCAACACTTCTTTGTTTTTGGGAAACCACAGACATTATCCTATGAACTGCAACAGTCCAGATGTGGAGCTTGCCTCTGGGTTGGGGGAGGGGTGGGAGCAGGGGGGACCATGCAGCACAACTGGTCCCTGATGCTCCACTGCCATCAGAGTCATGACGTCTTTGGTATTCCCACATAGCATCTGCATAGATCACGGACAGTGAGAGCCTGCTCCTCGTGCCCCCAGGGGCTGGTTTTCCAGGTGACACAGGTGCCTTTCCTCCTAGCTAGCCAGGCCAGGCCAGGTGACCCCAGACTTCACACAGAGTGCAGGAGGCAGGGTCGCTTACTAAAGGTTGGCTAGGCTGACATCCCAGAAATCTGTCTCTGTCATAGCACTAGGGTTATAGATGTGCATACTCTGTCAACCTGGATTCTTGTTGCTTTCTCTTTGTTTTCTTCTCATACTGAGGATCCCAACTCAGGCTCTTATGTTGGTGTGGCAAGCATTTTACCAAGTGAGTCATTCCCATCAGCCCCTGCAAGTCACTCTTCAATTGGCCAAGATGGAAGAGCAGAGAGCCCAGCAGATGCCTAGCAGAGGGAGGGGACGCCTCAGAGTAGCAGGGTCCTGTTGTGTGTGCCTCGTGGATCCCACACACCCACATTCACTGTCCCCATAGGCCCCTCTGCCTGGACAGGCATGTCTTCCTCCCACCCAGCCACAGTGTGTGCTTCCACTGTCGCAGGTAGGATGGGGTTTGAATTTCTCCCAAGGCCTCACATATCTGGCACTTGGACCCCAAAGTAGCTGTGTTTGGAGGTGTTAGGGTCTTTAACAAGTAAGTTCACACCTCTCTCCAGCTCCCTGCCTTGTGTCGTGGTCTTTTCTCCTGTCTGTCCACCATTGTGATGCCTCTTGCCATGAGGTCCTTACCAGAACCCAGCTAGTACTGGTACCCAGTCTTGGAACTTGCTAAATGCTAGGCTAACAGACCCTTTTTGCTTATGTGGTTACCCAGCCTCAGGCATTTCATCATGGCCATAAAAAGGCACTCATATATCCATCTGACATGACTGCTGCTTGCTATCAAAGAAGGATCTGTGTCCTTTCCCCCACCCCCTTCCCAGCTGGTCCCGCTTCCCTTTAAAAGACATGTCTTTACAGATGTGTCTACCCTGACTCCTCTATAAACATTAAAGTCTGCACCCCTATAACCTGTGACTCTGCTCAGAACCCCTGCTGTCACTATAACAACCATCAGAGGGATCCAGGCTCCTCCATCCTGCTGCTGAAGAAGGATCTGGAAAATAGAAATTTTTTTCCCATACCTGTCAGCCTTGACCTGAACCAATTTTAAACTATTTATAGTTTTTATTTGTTGTTTCTAGTGTAGTTATCTCCGTCTTCTGCAGGGATCCTCATGCCTCTGTGACGGGATGCCACCCAGACCCATTGGCTGTGTGACATGACAAGCAACATGTTACAGAACTCCGGTGACACGCAGATACCCACCTCTGGTCTCCAGGGTTGTCGCTGTGGGTCTGTGTTGACCGAACAAAGGAATTCTTCAGAAATAATCCCTACCTTTTAGGCCACACAGAAGTGCCTTTTATGATGGTATTGCTGAAGAATGGTTCAGGTTTTGGTTTAAATGTTCATAGGGAGCCAGAGTGGGATTAGCAAGTGCCTTCAAAGGCCCTCTGAGCTAACGTCAGAAGGGGCCTGTGGCGATTTGTGGCTCCCCACTCTGCTCTGAGGAGCGAGGAGCGCAAAGCAGGCAGCGAGGTTGCACAGGCCCTGCGAGCGCTGGGTGTGTCTGGCCCTCACTGGCTCACTGTGGATGTGGCCACCCCACCCCCACACCAAGTTCATGGTCATTTTTGTTCCTCTTCTCTTCTGTTCCTTCCATTTCTTGTCCAGCTTGCTTATCAAATGCAGCAGGGGAGCCAAGGGCTCCCCTCACAGCCCCACTGCCAGGGCTATGTGACTGACAGAAGGGCTGAGAGATTCCCGAATCCCTGCTGTGCTACCCCTTAGATTCCCTGCCCTGTGTGACCCTCGACATTGGTGGCCTCAGCACAGATCCACCCATCCAGCCAGCTCAAAGACCCTCATTCTGATGTCATCTGTGATGAGCTGAATGGTGTTCCCTAAACTGAGCTGGAGTCTAAGTCCTGGATCCTCAGAATGGGGCCTTCCTTTGGACATACTCCTTGCTGAGGTCATCGGGCTAAAGGTCATCGGGTCCACCTTAGCGTGGACCCTTGTCCTCCAATGGGGCCTTATGAGCACAGGCACACAGGGGGAAGTCACCTGAGGATGACAGCAGAGATCAAAGTGAGGTTCCTGGGAGCCAAGGGTGGCAGCGGATGTTATCATAGAAACCACCCTGAGTTCATCCTCCTACTGAGGAGAGATGCAGACAGCTCCCCCTGGGACCCAGGGGTCAGCTGCAGGAGTCTGTGCTGATTGCCAGCTTTTTCCTGCCAGCTGATTGCCAGGATTTTGCTTCCTGGGAGGTCAATATGGAAGGACTAGTGTTGCTTCTTTGAAGGCAGACTATTTCTCTGCTCTGTCTGGGCCCTCCCTGGTGGCTCCACTTGACCTAGGTGGGGCTGAAATCTTGTCGAGGACACTGTATCACGTCCTGCAGCAGCTCACTTCCCCACCACCCTCGCCTTACATCTTGGTTCTTTTTAAGGAACCCCACCCTGAGTTCTCCAGAAAGTAACCATGTGCCTCAGCTCCCCATCTTCTGAGGGCTTTGGGAGGGGTCTGGGGTTGGCACCAGCATCTTTCAGGAGTATGGAGACCCATGCAACCCCTGCCTGATGGCGTAGAGTCCTAGTCTTATCCAGAAAGTGACCACCACCTGTGGTCTTTCAGCCTGGGAGACTAACACAGATGGGAGCGATGCTTGTCTGAAGGACAGGCACAGGGCCCTTGAGGCAGGGGCTGTATGACTGGAAATCTGAACGGACTCTGGGGGAGGGTAGCTGTTGCCCTTGAGTGAGTTTCAGGGATCTTCATGTTCCTTCTTCCCTAGCACTGGGGTAATAAGCACACACTATTGCACCCAGCTTTTTGCGTAGGTGTTGGGGATTGAACTCAGGTCCTCACGCTTGTGTGGCAAGTGTTTTCCTGACTGAGCCATCTCTTCAGTCCCAGGATTTGGTGTTTACTGAACAAATGAATCTCAAGGCGAACGAACCTCTATCGCACTGACGACTGGGACCATGTGTAATCATGCCCATGCCTATACCCATACCCACTGCTTTTCAGGTCCCCTGGGCGTTGTCTCTGTGGTGATTGCTCTGGGTTCACTCAAGCTCAGTGTGGACGCTGCCTGACCTTTCTTTCCTGTATAGTTGCTTTGCCTGATGAGGGGCCCAAACGCCAGGAACCATAGCTTGGAAGCAGGAATGGTGGCTCTCCTACTGCCTATGGTGAGCAGTGGTCTAACGTAAACATTCCTCAATAGGCATTTCTGGGATGATTTGGACCCCCACATGAATAATATGCTCTCTGGGTCTGTAGGGGAGGAGAGAGGGTCTTGGTATATTCGGACCATGGTAGCAAGGTACCATAGCTCAGATTAATTTCTTGTAGTAGTGGAGGCTAGGAACAAGATAGGGTGCCAGCAAGCTCCATAGACTACTAGGGACACTGACGCCACTCAGGAGGCCCCACCCCAGGACCTAAATGCTTCGAGATCTGAATGGCATTCAGATTTGGGAAACATGGGTATGGTATCTGATCTGTCACAAGGAAAGGCTCCCTATGTACCTCAAAGATTCTCCCAGCTCACACATGACTTTGCTAGGCCTCTTCTCTTCAAACCTCAGTTTCCTATCTGATGTCTGACCTGAACATCAACCAGGCCCCTCACAGTAGAATGTTCACAAGCATGGGTTCTCTGCCTTGGGGGCTCTGCCTCGGCCAGAAGAGACCCAGTCACCAGTCAACCCAAGTGGCTTCCTCATGGATACCTTTGCCTTTTGCTCTGGAGTTCCTGTCTCCCCATTCCATCTCACTCCCTCTTCAATTTCCAGATGTGCTAAACAGCAAGATGCCCAGTGGCGTTGCCATAGTAACAAAAGCCGACCTGGCTATCTGAATGTTGCCCCTCTGAGGCACCTCTTCCTCTGCCTTCTAAATGATAGAGCCCAGGAGTTTGGAAGTGGAGGAGAGTAGGTGGGATCCTGAGGTGGGGTGCCTCAGTAAGCACCTGGGGGTCATGACTCTTCCCAAGGCCCCTTGCCTAGGTCTACTTGCACTATCAACTAAAAGTACCATAAGCTGGGGGACTTTTATATCCCCTGAGTCCTGGAAATCAGAATCACAGGTGTGTCAGAGTAGCTCCTTCAGAGACCTGTCCTTAGCTGTAGATGGTGGCTTCATCCCCCAAACCAAATTTTCCTGTGGACTGATGTGTCCACCTTATGTGCTGGATTATGGGCACACTGTAACCCATATAATGACCTTTTCCGTAAATAAGGTCACAGTCAAGGACACGAAGGGGAGAACTCCAACACAGAAGGGATTTTTGTTGTTGTTGTTTGCGGGGGGAGACACAGTTCAGCCTGTAATACTTCTGCTAATTGAGGGTGTACCACATCTCATTCTTATGGTGACAGCTCCGGCTTCCAGAGACAGAATGTCTGTATGACACTGGCGGGGGGAAGATAGGCTGTGTGTTCTCAGCCCCAGGAACTTCTGCAGCACAACAGGTCAGAGGCTCCTGCATCCCAGGGGACAAAACAGCATATACTAGCAGTGCCCTGTTTGGAGGGCTGGGGGCTCATTCTAGTTCCTCAGCTTCAGGGCTTGGGGGCCACCTTAACCATACTTACTGCTATGATTATTTACACCCCAATTTTGCATTCCCTGGGTGTCAGGAGCCATATCCGACTTGTCCCCTGCCACACCATCTTCCAGGCCTGGCCCACTATAGGCCCCAAGTGAACTTGTCTCTTTGGATAAGAGGACACAGGGCTTCTCCCTTGTAGACCATTTGAAGGCTTGATTCTGCACCTGTTGGGACCATGGCAAGACGCAGATGACACAGACCACACAGCCTACAGGGTGAGCATTGGGGCTGGGTTTGCACACTGTGGTTCTGAGCCACAGAGAGTTAACTGGTTTGGAGAGGAGGCCAGCTTGGTGCAATTAAGTCTGCAATGCTTATTTGCAGATTTTTTTTAACACCAATTTTAGTCTAAAAAGCCTGCTTCTCACCAAATAAGATTTCTGATGAGAATTTTGATTGAATTCATGTGTTGTGACGCAAGTTCAGGTACAGGTCGGGCTAGGAACACACAATTATCCCACCTTTGTTCCAGAGCTGGTGATTGAAGGCTGGGTGGTAGGGAGACATTTAAATCCCCATCGTAATGTCCTTCTACAGCTGGTGCTGTGCCAGGCCTCGTTTGCTAGTGTTTTAAAAATCACTCATCCTTCACAATCTATTTTTAAGAGGACAGGTTGGAGGAACAAAAGCATTAGCAGATTTGGGACTCATTCATTTTCAAGTGGAAATGGGTATAGCCTTGCTTTGGGTTGAACATGACATGTAGCTGGAGGCACAGGGTTTGCAGACCCAGGGCCTAATTAGTGCCCTGCACAGTCTGCAGCCTTGAGTTGACCATGCTTGTTGACTGACCTGGCCTTGCAGGGCTCCCACTGCCTGAAGTGGACCTGGAGGGGCTCCCTGCTCATTTTCAACCGTAGAGTTGAGGGGCATCTGAGCTGAGCTGTATCACATCCCAGGGGCCTTGCATGAAGCTGCCTTCTGAGAGGAGCATGTGGCTCGCACAGCCGTGTTTCTTACCGTAGCTATTCCCACAAGCAGTGAACTCTGGGAAGGCTGGATTGTGCGTGGCTTGTCCTCATTACCACTTCAGGGCCCTGGCCCACAGGGTACTCATTTGGCTATACTGAATGAATAGAGAGGATGGGTGATGCTTTAGTTAGGTTTCTACTGATGAGACAAAACACTGACCAAAGCCAACTTGGGTAGGAAAGAGTTTATTTCATCGCAAAACCCACATATCATACTCCATCACTGAGAGAAGCAAGGGCAGTAATTCGAGGCAGGAATGTGAAGGCAGGAACTGAAGCAGAGACTGGGTGCTTGTCCTGGGTTAGGACCCTGTATAGTGATGGCTCTCAGACTGGTTCTCTCTTCCCAGAGACCCTGATTGCCTGCTTTCTTGATTTAAGAATTAAGGTTCTTAACTTCTTCAGGGAGGTTTCCTGGACTCTATGTTGGGAGTGATGATATCTATTGATCCACCTAGAACACCTGGATGGGTGGTGGCTCGATAGATAATATTATCTATTTTTCAACAACTCATGCACCCACCCAGCTGCTCACCCATCTAGCAACCATCTACCTACACATATAACTACCCACCTCCCTACCTCCCCATTCTCCCACTTGGACATCCACCTCCACCTGCCTATTCATTCACCTACCTGTCCACTTGTCCACTTACAAATCTGTTTAATATCACACACACACACACACACACACACACACACACACACACACACACACACCTCTACCTCTACCCACTAATGCACACATTTTTTTTAACAGACAGGGTTTCTCTGTGTATCCCTGGCTGTCCTGGAACTCACTTTGTGAACCAGATCAGGTTGACCTCAAACTCACAAAGATCTGCCTGCCTCTGCCTTCTGAATGTGGGATTAAAGGCGTATGCCACCACCGCCTGGCTTGCCCACTCATCTTACCTACTCACCCATCTACCTAACTCCCTTTCTGCCTGCCCATCTACCCATCTCCATATCCATCTACCCACCATCCCACTCCTCATCTCCTCATCCACCCACACACGGACATATCTACCATCTTATCCTCTCAGCTACCCATCCATACACTCACTCACCTACCCACTCCCCATACTGGTCCATTTATCTGCCAACACACCTGCTTACCCATCCCCACAAACACATTGACTCATCCAGACAGAAAGCTTGTGCTATGGTGAGGAAGGTCAGCAAAGGTCACAGGAAGTGAACTACCTGCCAACAGAGAGCTCAGGGAAGGCTTTAGTGAGGGTTGAGTCAGGACCAAGAGCTGTGCATTCAGAAGAATGAGCCACTTGAAGACAGTTGGGTGGCTTATTTCAAGCCCCTCTTTGGAGCAGAAGTTTCTAGAGATCTCCTGGGTCCACAGACAGCAAGATGGTTGCATAGTCCGTGAGAAGAGGTAGAAAGTGTAGGTTACACAGGGTACCAGGTTTCTGAGTCTCATAGTTGAAAAGCAAGGTCTGAACTCTGTTCCATTATTAAAAGTCTTAGCAAAGTTTTAGCAAAGATGCCACTACAATTTACATTTGTGTGTGTGTTGTAGGGTATACATACATGTCCTTCTTCAGGAGCTATCCAATTTGCTTTTTGAGAAAGAGTCTCTCACTAGGACCTGGAACTCTCTGACTAGTCTGGGCAAGTTGGCCAGTGAAACCTAGAAATCTTTATGCCTCCACTTCCCCAGTGCTAAGATGAAAAGTGCATCCCATCATATGTAGAATTTTTTTTTAAAAAAAAAAACGTAGGTTCTGGGGATCAAACTCAGGTCTACATGCTTGTGTGTCAAGCACTGAGGCATTTTATCTTCCAGCACTGCAATTTACATTTCTAAGATAAGTGCATTGCCTAGGGTGTGAGCCCTTGCCTTTAGGGGGATGAGGGAAGCATGGCTCCTAGCTGCTGGGGATGGCATATGCTGGATTATATTTAATGTAGTCTACTGAGTCATTGATCAAGACTAGAAGAGGAAACAGGCTCTGACGGGTGCAGGCCAGGCATACAATTTAGGTACCACCATTATATCCTCCGCCCACTTGGCATAGCTGAGGTCAGGCTCAAGTGTGCTAGCAGCCTACCACACAGCACCGTACAAATGTGGTGCCAGTTACCATTGGCACTGCACATGTTCATGGCAATGAATTTTGATGGCCCCATCTGAGATGGATTATGAATGGGATAAGGAGCAGATGCTCATGGTGGCCTTTGTACATCCCGACACTCTTTCTCAACAGAGCGCAGGCGGGGTACAGCCTTCCCCCTCATTTTAACTCCTAGCACATTTGGGCTGGGATGGAAGCCGTGAAAAAGAAGCCACAGCGCACTGTAGCTTGAATAATTTCTTTTCTGAAGAGTGCTTTGCAACTAGCTGCGGCCCAGGGAATCCACTGTGTGCGGAGCAGGGGTTTCCAGACAAGGTGGCGGAGGGCTCCCTGACAACCTCAGGCACTGGTTAGCTTAGGTCTCTGATCTGACTCCATGAGGCTCAGGCTACTGAAGTGATGTGTGTGCAGCTCCCAGGGATGACTCATTGCTGTCACCTCATGGGACTCCTGTGATTGGCCTTCTAAGGAATTAGCTCTTTGAAGCTGTGACATGGTTCTCCGGTGGACAAGTCCCTTTCGCTGAACGCTGGTGCTCTATCAGTTCTTGGAGGATGTCATATCCTGGGTATTTGGGTGCCCTGTGCTCAGTGTTCCTGAGCAGCGGGAGGCGGCCATTGTGTCAGGTGACTTTGAGCCCAGGACCACATTGGTGTTCTCTTAGGCTCTGAGCAGGTCAGCTTTCCTGAGGTCTGTGAATCACATCAGGGGCTTTATGAGGAAATGAAGCTCTTGAGGAAGAAGGTAGGACTCAGCAAGGCTCAATGTTGCCACTGAGTGTGAGGCTCACAACTTTCCTGTGCCCAAGAGCACAGGAATACACAAGGAGATCTGCCTCCAGCCTGTGGGTCAAGCTCAGATGCTTCTCTGACCTGTGGCAAGTAGCCACAGCAGGGTATTGTTCACCCCCAATTGTTCACTTTTAGCAGCAGCGGGTGCTGATAACACTGTCCACATCCTGTGGGAATCCAGCCCATCCACTGTTCGTCAGGCCCAAAGTCCCCAGAACCCCTTGAGGATTTTGCAGTGTCGCCACCAGATCTTGAGAGTGGACCCTGGCCTCTCAGTCCTGCTCCTGGGGAATGCTCTCTTCCCTACATCCTTGTGGCAAGAACCTTTAGTTATAGGCGCAGGCTGCTGTAAAGAGACCGATTGTTAGTGATGGCTATTAATTCCCAAACAGATCTGAGTACCCCATCAGACAGAGGCCAGTGACAAGGCAGTCAGCAGACAGAGCATCTTGTGAATATTCAGAATACTGAGTGATGCTGGAGGCTGGGAAGGCAGGCAGAGCTAAGCTGAGTTCATATGGATCAGCTATGCTTGGATCCCAACCCCTTCATGGGTCTGTATGTAAGGTCCTTAAACATTCTCATTCAACAAAGCAGGAATTTGATGTCTTTCTTCAGGACTGTTGAAGTTGTTCTGTAAAATATTACCTAAAATGAGGTAATCCACTTATTTGTCTGCCCATTTAACCACCCATCCATTTATCTACCCTCTATCCATCATATATCTAGCTAACTAGCCATCCATCCATCTATCTATCCATCCATCCATCCATTCATTCTTCCTTCATCCAATCCATATCTCTAGTGAGCCAGATAGCCAGCTACCTATCCATCTATCTACCAATCTACCACATGCCCATATAAGTGGCCATCCACCCTCCACTCACCCATCCATCACATCATCTTTCCATTCATCAGCATCCACTTATCCACCCACTCACCCAGTCAGCCAGCTTCCTGTCAATCTGATCCATGCAGCCAATCATCCTTTCCTTCCCCTCTTTACTATTTTAAATCTGTTTTGGTGAATTTTTCAGATCCCAGCCCCACAGCACTGAAGGAAGCTTCCTTACCCGCAGAAATGGCAATTTATCTGCATCCACTGCCCACTGCCAGGTTGGGAGCAGAAAGGATTTGAGTGTAATTGTTTCTAGCTAGCACTGAGTCCTGCATGGCTCGGAGGCTGGTCCTCACAAGGGCCTGTCCTCTACTTACCCACACCTGAAGAGTCTTACTTCCTTTCCAGCCAGACTGGAGTTTGTTTGTTTGTTTGTTTGTTTGTTCTTTTATCTACAATCAACTTGTTGATTCCTAAGGCCTTCCCAGCCACTGAGTCCTCTGTGTTGATCATAAGTTTCTGCATGTGTGCCAGCATCCTGAGCTGCCACCTTTCTCTGCCTTGGGTTTGCAGCCTGTGGTACAGACGAGTGTCAGGTTTGATTCCATTCTGATTTGCATATTGGCATCAGGTGAAGGGACCAGCTGAACCTCTGCCACAGAGCGGAGGCAGAAAGTGTAAATGGAGGGATTCTGCTGGCACAGCTGCAACACACCAGGGACTCCCTCATGAGCTTGGCAGCATCCTGGAAGGGTGAATTCTGGGTCCTGTGTGAGCGTAAGTTCCAACTTCCTGTTAGGACCAGGAGCCTGGAGAACTGGAGGGCTGGTGCAGGGCAGCCATGAGGTTGACGTGGCTGGCATCTACAGCTGGTGGAAAAATGCCTCTCAGCCTGTTGGTGACTGCCACCATCCTAGTCGGTATACCTCAGATTGTCCCATCTTGAGAAAGGGAGCACGAATTTCCTAAGGGTGGAGAAAGTGGCCAGAGCTTGTGGAAAGGTTCAGGTCAGACAGTGCATGAAGGAGAGTCATAGGAAGGTAGTTGGGGCACCTCTGTTGTTTGCCTACTGGCTAGAGGACCTTAAATGTGTTGACAGATGTGTTGGCAGAAGCAGATGTGTTGGGAGGTCAAGAGTAAAACAGATGACTGGCTAAGGGAGACCCTGTCTGGAGGAGGAGGGCAGGATTGGGAAGGGAAGATAGGAGGTTTTCACTTCTTCTGTGTCCCAGACAGACTGAAGTTGTTGGCCATTTGCTCAGGACACCAGCCTTTCTGACCTGGAAGCTTGTGGACACAAAGCTTGCTCCAGTATTCTAGGCCAGTTCTTTCCACGAGGAACCAGATTGGGTTTGGGAGGGGACATACTGCAGTGGGAGCTGTTTTTAATTAGCCCTCATGGTGAAGTCGTAAGGAGCTGTGGAGCCTGCCAGAGCCTCCGGGGCACCTGTTGGTGGCTGACCAACTGGCTGTCCTCTCACATCACTGGGTCACCAGGAGTACCAAGGGGCCAAGACCAAAATCTCCTCACTCAGATGACAAGTTGTGCCCACTTCTATAGGCTGTGGGTGGAATAACCTTCTCCATGGTAGATTCAGGGCTCATCCCAGCAAGGAGGGCAAGGCCAGGGTGCCCACATCCCAGCAGTCAATGGGACATGTCCTCAACAGCTCACAAGGGGGCCTTGACTCCCCGCAATGGTGACTGTTGACACAGACACTCTTCTTCCCAGAGTCATCCTACACATGTTGAAATGTAGCTTGTTTGGAAACAGTTTTGTGGACTCAAGTTAGAATGAGTTCATATTGAATTAGAGAGAGCCCTAAGTCAATGACCTCTCCTTCTACACAGAAATGGTGTGAAGGGGTGCTTTAGGTGTAGAGACCACAGAATCCAGTGGAGAGGATTCATGTGAAAATAGAGGCAGAGTTAAGGGTAACACAGTCACAAACTGAGGATATGTGGAGGCTCTGGAACTGAAGGAGGTGGAGGGGATCTCTGCCTGAACCCTTATTGGGACCTCAGCCCGTGTATGACCTGGGCTTATAGCTTGTAGACTTGATACTATACTTCCTTGCTGTTGGGAGCCGGAGCCTGGGGCCATCGTTTAAGTCAGAGGCCTAGAGGCCCTTTGAAGATCACTCCACTGTGACATTGCCTCCTGCCTTCCCAATGAGAAAGCATGTAGTTGTCAGGGCTCACCCACAGGCGGCAGACTGCGGGTCACACGTAGGAGATGGCCCACTAGAACGCTCTACTGTCAGACAGGAGTGGTGCTGCCGGACTGGGGACCAATGTCACTACAGGTCCCTGCCTCTTTACTTCCTTGCAGGAGGCTTTGGCAAAGATATACGGCCTCGTGGGACCCTCAGGGACTCGTTGATCCTTGGGGTATTTGGAGGAGTGCTCAGGGCTCCATTCTCATCTCTTCAGGTCTTTGAATATTATGCTCTGAGAGCTGAGACCCAGGGGGGCACCAGCACCCTTGGTTTAGTCTCTTCGGCTATGCCTTCCAGTTTGTGTTTCTCTCCCCAGCTGCAATAGGCTCTGTGAGGTGCGAACACTCTCCTCATATATCCCAGGACCCCCTGAATCGGCCTGAGGCCCCTGCTTCCCTAGAGCAGGACTGTGAACAATCCAGCACCTCCTTAGGCGGCCCAATGGGTCAGGAGCTTTCAGCTACTCTTGCTGACAACACGGAGATCCAAGGTCCTCTGAGGTGACTCCTCCCTGGGCCCCACCTGGCCTGTCTTTATCATTCAGCTGTCATGGACCTTGGGAGAGTACAGTACCCCTGAAACCCAGCTTCCTAGAACACAGCCCTCCTGCACAGGTGTAGTCCAAGTGGGTAGCCCCGACTCAGCCAATTCAACTATATGGGACACCAGTACATACTCTTTAGCCAAGCCTTTTGACCTCAGTCTTCAGCTCCAAGTAACCAAAGGATCAGAGAACAAGAATGTCTCCGTTCACTAAAGGAAAGATACCTGGTGCTGAAAGTTGGCTACTGTGGGTATATGAGTTTCAGACATGGTGAGCTCTGGGTTTCAAGTTTGCAGAGGGAAAAAACGAGGCCTGAATCCAGGATAGACCAGTCTGTAGGCCCTTCTCTTCTGGCTTGTCTCCACCAGCCCCTGGCCTAGGAGGAACGGATTTCTTCTGTGCCCATGTCTAGCCCTCAAGCACCGTGAGATGTGGTGCCCATGACTGGTGGAGGGAGTACCAACTATGGGTCTGAGCCTTCATTTCCCTTCATTCCCGCCCTCCTCTTGGGATGCTAACCCTCGATGACAGCACACTGGATGCTCCAAGTATGACATAACAAAGGCTCAGACCAACTCCTTGAGAGGCCACCAACTCCTTCCTGGTTCATGCTCAGTTTCTCCTAAGAATCCCATGTATGGCTGCTGGGCAGAGGGCTGAACCCCTGTCCCTTGTGGGCTCACTGGACTGTTTGCCCATAGACCTATGCAAGTCAACAGCCAGCCAGGTGCAAGTGGCCTGGGGTGAGCTCACATCCCAGGCTCTGAGGCTTTGGTTCTGAGTTCGAACTTGTACCAACACCATTCAAGGCATCGGTCATGATTGGGATGCATGTACCTCTGACAGTCCCTTAAGCTAGGCTCATTCCTACTTGTTCTTGACATTCTAGAGTCTAGTGAGTTTCACACTACTCTGAGAGACATGGGTCAGGGGTCAGTGCTGCCCACTCTATTCCAGGGCTTCTAGATGCATCATGATGTACTTGAAAATATGTCCGGTCCTGATAAGTCCCATAGTAAACAACCACCTGACTTCATATGACCCATGGAATCCGAATGACACCTTCTGCTTTGAGGGTATCCAGGGTTCCATGGAACTAACTCTGAAAAGCTTCACCAAGGCCACCCACAGCTGCATTGGGAATGCTGGGCTTGGCAGGAGTACCCCAATAGACAGGGATGCCTGTTTGACCTCTCTGGGCAGAACAAAGAGAAAACAAGCCTTGAAGATGCCTATCTTTCAAACACCCAGCTCCAAGTCCTGGTGGTTGTGGGCAGATCCTAAACTGTAAGGGACATTTGGATTTCAAAAAAAGGAAAGAAGAAAGAAAAAAGAAAAGGAAATGATTTACTAGTTTTTAAAAATTGAGAAATTTCACATGACAGCCCAAGCTTCTGCCTGCCTTTTTTAGGAAGTGGAAAGGATCTTGCCGTCACCAAGACTGCACAGGGACATGCTGTCCCAAGGGAACCTCCTTCTCCTGTCTTCTTTACTCCAAAGTGGAAACCAGTGGGTCTTAGATTCTCTTAGCCATTAGGGATGGGTGTAGACCCACCCTGCCTGCTCAGCCTCGTCTTCTGTCATGATAAGAAAGCCATACCTGGCCTAGGTGACTGGAACTCCAAACTGTGCCACCCTGGGGTCACCTCCCTCCAGTCAGTTTCTCTACCAAGGGCAGTCCCTGAGCCTGTCCTAGGCAGGCCCTGGGCCCATCCTAGAAGCTAGATTTCAGAGAACCCAGGCAGAGCTGCTCTGAAGCCCATGGGTGATTGCAGCGTTGATCCCTGCTGGTGAGTTGGAACTGTGGGCTGAATTAATCGGAGGCTGCAGCTGGGGGTTAGGGACTTCGGGGCACAGAGGAGGCGTCTGGTAGGGGCTGCTGTTGAGCATGAGGGAACACTCTGGCAGGTTCTCAGTGCTGTCCCCTTTCCAGAGCAATTTAAAATTAATTAAAAACGCTGGTGTGAGTGGGGGCTCCTCACAGGCAGCCTGGCAGCCTGGCACAGCCCCGCCCCCCTATTTTTAACACTGACAGCAGATTCGAGGACTGACGGCTGTGCTTCCTGGCATTTCTCTCTTACTTAAAAACACAGCGGAGGCCTTGCTGCTGCCAAACCTTCTACCACCCTGCTCGGCAAGGCCACATTTGGGGAACCCTTCCTCAGAGTTTCATCATAGTCCACTGATGGGTGTGAACATGACTGTTCTTAGATCTGATGGAGGGACAAACGGCCTTGGTACTGTTGCCCAGCTGAGGTCCTGTGCGTCCATCTCCCTGGGGTCCTTATAGGCCTGTACCAAGCAGAGAGGGTGCAGGGAAGAAAAGGGTCCAGAGGGAGACTGATGAGCTTATGGGGTCCCAAATAAAGCCACTAAGTTCTGGAAAGGGATGTGAGCAGAGTTGGACTCCATGCCAGAAGTGAATTCTTGTTCAGTTTCATGTGGGTAGAACTGTCCTGGTCCTTAGATGTCTCTTGTTCCAGGTGGGGAGGATCCCATTCCAACAGTCTCACGGATGGTAGGAAAGATGGTATAATGGTATCCCCAAGAGAAGACTGTGGAGTTGTGGATCTGGGCCAGGGTGTTTAATCTCTCAAAGCTAAAGTCACCTCTTGAAGTCATGGCATGACATCATGCCCTCCCTTATTGGGTTGATGTAGCCATTAGACAGGCCAACATTGGATTGTCGCATTGTGGATTTCAAGACAAGGGTGATCGGTAAACAGCTGATCCACATTGGCCAGAACATGTGACCAATATTTTCACTATTAATCTATAGATTAATGAAATGCTGAGATGCTGTGGTTTCAGAATCCCCTCCATACAGAGTACCCAGGAAGGATGGGGTCTTTGCTCTTTGCCTCCTTTAAAAGCCCCCACCATCTTTTTTGTCTCCTTTGTGCATGCTGGCTCTGTCAACCTGAAGCGATGCTGCAAACACTGACTTGCTGTCCTGCTCTGCCTCCCAGAGGCAAAGGCCCCAGTGCTGGCCCCAGTCTCAGTCATTCTGCATCTGGCATCCCCGAGGCCACCCTCTGCCACAGGCTTTTCCAGGATGTGTGTGGACTTTCCCAATGTCTTTTGTGGTGAGGTGTCCCCTCCTCAGTGGCCCTCCTGCCCTCTGCTCTTGATGCTGTCTGACTACAGAAAGCTCACAGACAACTCCGCCCTGTGGCGTCCAGTCTTCTCCAGTGGGTATCTATTTTCAGCCCTGCAGCAAGCAGCTGGGACGCTCGCCTCCCTGCCTTTGTTCTGCTCCTCCTGTTTCCCAACTCTGTAATTATGGGATATGTTTATTCATTCACGAAGGGCCTGCCTGTGATTCTTAATTTCATGGTGCCCCTCTATGTTACCCGGAACATAAATGTTATTCTGTACTGGAGTCCGACCTCATCAGCCCCACTCTGCCACCTGCCATCCTGGTTTGGGCCTCTGGGAACAGACCATATGAGTGATAGGATCTTACTGGATCCCACCCTTGTCCATGATCACCAAGATAGCATCCCACCAAAAATCCATCACGGTTCCCTGAGGTCACCCAAGGGGACCAGAACAGGCAGCCAGTCAGTAAATAGCACCTTCTAAGCTGGTGGCTTGCTGCTCCACTTAGGGAGGTTCCAGAAGCAGGAAAGAGGAACACCATTCTGATATCATCGGGGTTATTGTTTCTGGTCTTCTGCTAGAAGGATGACCTCTGGCTTTGGCATTGTTACTGGAGCTGTTAGGGTTAGACCCTGGGCTCTCTATAACAGTTTTAATAGCATAGGTTTGGTGGTTCATCCTCAGTAGGCCAATTAAAGAGACAACTAATAGTGAAAAGCAGAGAGGAGAGTCACTCTGTGCGGTCACACTGGGAAGAGGGACAAAAATCCAGAGACTTCCAAGTCTGTCCTCAGGGTACGGACATGAGGTTCAGGGTTAAGCAGAGGGCAGGAGGTATGCATAGCTAAGCAGTCCTGGTCAGGGTGTGGTCCTGCCTGTCACTGACCCATCACTGTCAGTTTCAGGCTCTCCTGTAAGGCGGTCTGATGAGTTCTCAGAACTCTGTGAGATCTCTCTGGATGGCACCAGGCTTCAGCCCCTTTTCTATTTCCCAGCATGAGACTCCTGCAGGAATTCCAATGCCCTGGGGTTCATTGTTTCAGTGGCCTGACAGGTTAAAAAAAAGGGGGGGCACAAGCACCTCTCTGGAATATCTTATTTTTTAAGAGAAAATTTACTCTTTCTGGCTAATTAGTTCTTCCAGAAAAGCGATTTGCCCTAAGCATAGGCACATTTGGGGTCCTTTGGCTTGCAGCGTCCTTCTTAGAAAAGGGCAGACTCAGAGAAACAAGTGCCACAGGCACAAAGATGTCCTGGCCATGCTACTGAACAAACAAAGAGTCCAATTGCTTCTCACCCAGCTCTGAGGAACCTGGCCTGAAAAGGACAGCAAGGAGCCTCTAGGGGCATTATATAATGTCACCCAGGACAGCACAGAGCTGTGGCGTGGGGCCAGATACTCTTGGCTGTGCGGGAAGGAAAGGCGAACTTCAAGGTCTGTCCCTCTGCAGGTGCTGGAGCTGTCCCGTGCTGCATATGGGGCTATGTCAGATGCAGAGGCTCTCGTCGCATGCTAACTGGCTCCCTGGTGATACCAGCGGGACCAAGCTCAGGGGCACGAAACTTCACGTCCCTCCCCATCTCCTTGGGACAAATGTGTGGCCACATCAGCTGGCAGTGAGCAAGGAGAGTGAGCTTTCTGGTTTGTGCTGCTGACCCAGATAGGAAAATGGAGCGCTCCTTGGGGTGTTGGTATAAGCAGAGTATAAAGGAGTGGGACTGGTGTAGTGGAGGCCCCGGCAGCTAGGACACTGGGACCGGGAGAAGGACTGGCTAGAGGTGGGCAAGGTGTGTGGGTGTACACCCTCGAGAACTTTCACCCATGGAGACCTGTGCTGTTGTCGCAGAAGTACTGGGCTATGTCTTCAAGATGAGCTGGAATGGGATGAGGCGTCAAGGCCATAGCTCATGAAGAGGAAGTTCAGCTTTTGGCTTCAACACCCAGTCCAGAACCAGAGTCTCACCTCAGAGAAATGAACCTACATCCTATATATAGGAGTGAGTGAGCATTCCTCGCCCTGCCTGGGCTGTCGGAGAAAGCACTTAGCCAGGGTCTTCAAATGCGTATGCCCATCACCCCATACCCCAGAAGTTAGCAGTCTAAGATTGAGGCTTGCGGGGCTAACTTCTCAGGAAGCCTCCCTCCTTTTCTCATGGTGTTTTCTCCCCCGTGTTCTCATGTAGCTGTCCCTCTGTGTGTCCCTGTCCTGACCTCCTCTTTGTATAAGGACCCTGATCATATGTGACGAGGGCTCAGGCTAGAGACCCATTCTAACCCAGTCACACCTGTAAAGGGCCTGGTTCAAAATGGAGAAGTCAGAGATTGAAAAATACGAATTTGGGAGGTTGTTCACAGTTTTGTGTGTGACATTACCCCCATTTAAATGCTCTCCCTAGGTCACAAGAAGCCTGTCCAGCCTCCTCTGCGGGCCTCTCCAGTGTCCATGACATGGTACCTTCAATGCCAACTGTCAGTCCCCACTGTAATGTCCTTTGTCCCTCAGTACCTGGAGGCTCTGGCCCCTGCTCTGAACTTAGACCTGTAATCTACAACTTGTTAGACCCAGTCCTCCATGTCCAACACCTGCTGGGGCAGGCTGAGGCCCATGGAAAGGACGTCCGGATCCCAAAATGTTATCAGGAAAGCAGCAGAGGACACACTAGCCCATCATTCTCAAGAACCCCAAATGCAGGGTGAAACGCAGCCAGGGAGGCGGAAAGGCTCCTCTGCCTGCCCACATCTTCAACTGTTGTCAGGGAGACAAGGTGACACAGACTCTATCTCTGTCATTCTCCATGCCATACTGTTCCCACTTCATCCCAACCCCGTGCCCGTGAGCAGGGCCATCCCACTGAGACCCCATGAGAGTAACCAGGCCCAGACCTAGTAACCAATACACCAATGAGTCCAGGACTACCTCTGAAGATGTCCCATGGGGGACACCCTCCTAACGAGTGTTTTTAGAGTGTCCCTGGGTGCATCTTCCTTGTAACAGTTGACTGTCAGATGGTTTTGTTTGGCTGCAGGCCTTCCTCCTGGACACTGGCTGGCAAGGAGTGTGTGTAGCTTGGGGGAGAACGTCTGGTAGCATCACATGAAGGACACCCCTCACCTGACTGTTGGATCTTGCTGGCTGCTTCTCTCCCAGGCCCCACAGCAGTGTCTCTTTCGGCTTTAGGCATGCCTTAGCTTCGTCCGCTAGCTGCATGGAGGAACCGGCATCTATAAAACTCAGATTATAGCTTCTTTGATCCTAGGGTCCCATTAGCTGGGTGGGGGATGGTAGCCCATACTCCACCTCTGAATGCATACGAGCTCCAGGTACAGTCCTGCAAAGCCACAACTGTGCCCAGTTCTCCGTGGCTCCTAAAGCCAGAAGAGACTTTACACAATGTGCTGCTTGTCTCATTCACCATGAAGATACAGAGGTCCAGAGGGAATAATGACTTTGATTCATTATTCATTGTGACAGCTGATCCTTGTCACAATACAAACCTGGATAGGTGTCCTGCAAGACCCATGGTCCCTGCCTTGGCCTTAAGCCTCCAGACCATCTCTGGGGCCCTTCTAGAGAGTATTTCAGCCCCTGTGTAAACCAGAACTCTCCAGTAGCAGAATGTGTATCAGGAACACACACGTGTCTGTCAACTTACTTGACTTTGCACTGTGTAATATGGGGGGGGGGGCTTCTAGGTGAGTCATAATGAGTCTACCCAATAACTTCCCTGTGCAATGGTTGGGACGTTTCTTGGCTTAACATCCCATGGTGGTGGAAGTGAGTCCAGCTCTATTGTGGGAAGCCACTGCAGGAGGCTGGGGCCAGAATTTCAGTAATAAAGTCCAACCCCACAGCACCGCCCAGTGTGGGTCTATGACCATATGGGCACGTGCCCTCCCTGCCTGCAGACCCTGACTGTGCAGGGTGCTGATCAGACCTCCCATGTCCCCTGTTCTTCCCTGGGCTTCGGGATTTTCCTGATGCCAATGGCATCTAATATTAACCAAACCACGAGTGCAGCCCGGAATTTGCTTCAAGGTTAAGTCAGTCATAGTGCCTCTTTAGTTCCCAAAATACAACCGGGCATTTGCATCCAGTAAGGACAAGTTGATTTGAGTCCCAGAACCAGTTCCCAGGAACTTCAAGAGCATTTCTGGGTATCTCTGTACTGCAGGCTCATTTAGCCCAGGCTAGCCCCAAATTTGCTGTAGTGCTGGTTATGATCTTGAACTCCTGATCTTTTGCCTCTACCTCCCAAGTGCTGTAATTACAGGTATGTACCACTATCCTTGGTTTATAGTTTCTGTGGAGCCCAGGGCTTTGTGTGTGTGTGTGTGTGTGTGTGTGTGTGTGTGTGTGTGTAAGCACTTTAGCAACTGAGTTACAGTCCCTGCCCCACCTTAATCTTTGATTGACAGACACAGTGATCAGAACAGCAAGATCGCCTTCCCACTAGTCCCCACTCTGGTCTCCTGGGTCCCTTGGGTAGGAAGTAGTTGGATTCATTTGTTGCAGTGAAATCCCCTCCATGGCTCTGCTCTTTCTTGGTGATGTCAGAAACCTCGTGGCAGGAGCAGAGGCCCTGGGAAGGCTGTTTCCCTGCCTGCCTCTGTGATTGGAAGCCAGGTCACTCATATCAGATACCTGTACATCTAGGAACAGTGACGAGGTGTGCATTCATGCCACTTGCCACTCCTGAGTAGCCCAAAGTAGATAGAAACAGAGGTACTGGGTCCCCGAGGGAAGGGAAGCCCTCAGGAGAAACCCTAATCAATAGTGGCATCTCACTGGCTTGATAATTTAGGATTTGGATATTGGGGTCAGAGTTCTCTAGATGGCTAGAAGTAGAAAGGGGAAGTTTCTAGAAAGAGGAACACCCCTAAAATCTGCACCCAGATTTCCCTCCAATCTCTGACAGGCTTTTGAGCTACCATATATGTGCAGGGCAAGAAATGAAGGGGCCAGTGGAAACCAGCAACTTGAACTTGAAGTGTCCAAGGAGATGTCAGGGCTTTCCATTGCAGAGGCAACAGTGGAGAGGTGAGTCCTGCCTTGAGCTGTCTACAGGAACCCTGGAAGGGAGGTCAGAGTCAGAACTCAGCCCAAGACCAAAGCAATAGACAGACTGCCCCCCCACCCCGCCAGAAGAATCCTGGAACAGCCTTTATGGGACAGGACATTCTGCCAGTGATTTTACTTGCTGCTAGAAACACTCAACACTCTCTGGAGGAAGATAACAGAACACAGTGTGTGCAGCAAGAACACACACAGTTTGTGCTGCATCTGATACAGCATTCAAGGAGGAATTGGAAGCCACCAGATACACAGAGAATAAGAGCATTTTGCCATGTGTGAGCATTCATCTTGACCACCAATGTGGAGAGCAGCATCTAGGAGATGCCTCCATATGCCTCTGGGAGGATTGTTTTCTGAGAGGTTTAACAGAACAGGAAGACCCACCCTAGATGTGGCCGGGTCCAGAACTTAATGGAAAGGAGAAAGTGAGCTGAGTACCAGCATTCATCTCTCTCAGCTTCCTGATTGTGGACAGCATGTGAGCATTGCCTCACATTCCTGCTGCCGAGTCTTCCCCACCAGATTGGACTGTACCTTAAGCCAGTGAGGCCAGATAAGCCTTTCCTTCCTCATCTGGCTTCTGTCGGGCACCTACATCCATGGTCTGGCTCCCACCATGCCAAGCGGTGGGCTCATCCAGAACTGTAAAAGGCCCCTCTCCACCCCAGACCTTCCAAAAGGCCCCAGGTACAGGAAGAAGTATTCATGATGTGAAGAATTCTAGAAATAGTCAGCTTTCATAGTGAAGGGCTCAGTTCTTATAAAGCCCAGCGTGAGGTGGGAGAAAGCCTTCATTTATCTACTTGTTTATTGGATAAGCACTTGAAGGCATCTCTGAAGGCAGCTGGGCTCAGTACAGTGAATAAGACAGACGCTTTGCTGAGGAAGAAAGGCAGGATGAAGTCTTAAGTAATGGGTAGGACGGAACGTAAGATGGTTTCTGTAGTAGCTTGTCCGTGTTACGCGCAAGATGCTGGAGGCAAGTTTATAAAGAAAAAGAGGAGGATTATTCAGCTGACAGTTCAGAAGGCTGGGAAACCACATGATACAGAAGTGGAGGGAGAGCGATCCTCTCTGGTGTCTTGTCTTAGAAGACCATGAATCGCGAGTCCCCTTCTTCGTGGGCTCACCTAACTCCGACCTTTCCAGCAACCCTGTCTACAGATACCATCACACAAAGCATCAGGGCTTCAGAACACAAACTGAGGGACGTTAGCCTTCAGTATGGAGGCCAGGTTTTTCTAGTTATGCTTGATGGTCGCAGCTGCTGTGTGGGGCTGTCGCTTGGTGTCATGCAGTCACAGTGGCCCCGCAGTGTGGCCCTGGCTCCTACAGTCCAGCCTTATTCTCCAGCATATGGGGAGGGCCTATGAGGAGGAAGCAGTGGTTGTGTAGGTCAGGGTAGCTCTTGTGGCAAAGTTCTTCCTAGAGGCCTCTAAGAGTCTATCCAGAACAATGGTGGCCAGAAAGCCTCAATTCATTCTCCTTAGTAACTGAGAGCTGGGTCTGTGTGCCACATATGGAGAAGCTGGCAAACCATGTGATGGTCAGCTCTCTACCATGCTGCCCTGGGCAGGATGCAGCTACCTGATTATATGTTGGACATGCAGAGGAATACCTGCCTGAGCCTCTGGAGTCCCTGAGTTACCTCGTAAGACTTCCTGCCAAGGAGACTGGTGGCAGGCAGCCCATGCCACATGCTTGTGATGGGAAGATGCTGAGCTACATAGTTTGGGTGAGCTCAGCGCCCGCTCCCCATCTCCAGAAAGGCTGAGGGTGAATCCAGTCTCTCCGGGTCTTAAAGCCCTTCCCAGGCTTTCTCTCCCTCAAGACACTCAGGGACCTTAGGAGGCAGAACTGGGTGGGGGGTGCTCCCACAGATGAGGAAACTGTATCTTGACATCCCACTTTGAGCCATACATTGATCTAGGATGCCTGTCTGCTAGCCTCAGGCTCAAATTTTATGAATTCCTAGGAGTTGGACAGAAGGACCCATCAGGGCTAGAAGCTGGGGAAGGAGGGCGGCTGTACGGACTTGGCTCCCAGGCTGAGGACTGTCCTCTGCTAATCAGTGCGGCTGGTAATTGTCTAACTCCCTGCAGACAGCTATCTTTGTCTCTCTGAAGTCTACAGGGGACCTTCGAGCGTCCTTCCATCTTGGGGGAGGGGTTCCTGCGGGAAGGCAGGACTCTAGGGCTCTCCTGGGGGAGCCAAACAGGTGGGGTCTTCTGCTCCTTGTAGAAGCCAGAAACCTGATCCTCTGTCCACCAGAAGCTTCCAGGGCTCAGAGACAGACCTGTGTGGGAAAAGACTGGGCCTGATAAAAGGATGCTAGCTAGGTCCAGAGGGGATGTGGAGGTGATGTTTGAATCCAGAATGGGGTCAGAAAGTGAGTTTTACCAGCCTTAGGGGCCAAGTGTAGAGCTCCTGAGCAGGCAGGGCAAGATTGGGTCTGACTGGTGGGGCACCATTTGACACCTAGGATCCCTCTGAAATGTATCTCAGTCTCTCTTACCTCTCTCATCAGCCCACCTCAGGCCCAGAGGCCTTGCGCTGGCTGTAGTCCTGGGCATATAGCCCAAGGCAGTGCCAGGTTACACGCCAGAGGCTCTTCCCTGGCTCCCACCTGGCCCCTCAACACCTGTCCCCAGACTAGTTCCACTCCTTGGCGACACCACTCACCCCAGCTGCCATGCATCTTCCAAAAGTTGAGCCCCTCAGAGGCTTCTGCCAGGAATGGTGCAGACGCCGCAGACACCCACATCTTTGTGCAAAGCTAACCCCATGTTACTGCTGAGACGCCTTTTAATATCTGGCCTTATTTATATGGGTATGACTCATTCACCAATTACCGTGAGATGGAGATACTTTGCCTACTAATATTTAAATTGCAGTTATCTGAAGCTACGGGAAAAGGAAGCAAGGTCTGCTGGTTTGCGTTTGGCGGGGATGGGTTAGAAGATTCGGGCTCTGGCCCCTACCTGCCCAGTTGCCTCTGCCTCTGCCTCCCTGCTCCAGTCAGACCCTGCTGACTAGAGCGTCCTATGCCTTGGGTATCTCCCTTCTGACATTTGGTGGAGTTGGGGTCTGATGGATCACTGAGACCCTCTGGAGCTTCTCCTAGACCTCTCAGCTCCCAATGGGTCTCTGTCAGATCAGGAAACAGAGCAGGCTCTGTGGCAGTGTTGAAAGCCGTTCAGGTACTCCCCTGCCTCTACAGCCCTGTCTCTTTCTGTTTTACCCTCCTCCCCTGGAATAAGGACCAGTGGAACAGAACCTCAGGAGGCTTAGGTGGGAAAATAAGGATTTTCTCAGGGAATAAGGGTGTGGTGTGCCATGACTGGGAAGTTTGACTGGTGGCATTTTCTTCCCTTCTGGTGGCACCATAAGGCTTTGCACCCTGAGGTCTTTTTCTGGCCTGAGTTGAAGAGAAGCATGGAGCCTCACGCACATAGCCAGCTTGCTCTCAGTGCCAACCCTCGGTGCATCCTCAGAACACAGCCTTGAACTGGCTGAGGCAGGTCTCTCTAGCGGAGGCTCTGGGGGTATCACATGTACAGTGAGTGAGGGAGCACCCTCCTGTCTTCCATGAGGGCCTAGTTGATTACCCCATCGTTGACATATGCGGCCACTCAACTTTTTAGGAGACCTGGAGACCTTGAAACCTGCCCCTCGCACACCCTGAGGCCTGTCCTTAGCACATTTTCACAGTAACCTCAGTGATGAACAGCCATGTCTAGCTTCATGTATGATCATGTGACAGCTACTATGTGCAGTGTGAGAGCTCTGTGCTCAGCAGGTAACTCACCCCTGCATAGGCCCCCAAAACACATTGGCTGGTGGTTCAGAGTTCTGGGGTTTAAAAACTTTTCTGTGGCTAATGCAGTGCTCTGGTGACACTTGGCCCCAGGAAGTCCTATTACAGATGTGAGAGATGTACTTGGGGTCCATGGATCCGATTTCCCTCTAGTAGCCAGGGACCTTGAGGACAGTCTGGCCTGGGATCCAAACTCCTGGACTTCCTCAACCAGAGCCTTGGTTATCAGTAAGAGGGCACTATAGCCAGGAAGGCAGGAGACAGGGAGCTGGACAGGGGATGATGGTTAACTGGGGGGCAGACCCAGGACCCTGCTGCCAGCCTGGGCTGTGAACTGCTTGACAGAGCATCCACCCTGCAGTCCACAGATAGGGCAGAGAGTTGGAAGCAGTGGCACCAAGTAGGCTCCATGTGGAACCTGGTTCTGCTTCTGCTACTGCCTTACAGGACGCTCCCCATATCAGAATATTCTTTACTCTGAGAATCAGGTGGGTGAGTCTAGGTGGCATTAGAAGCTAAGGATAGGCCCTGGCTTTCTTGCAGCAGGTACTATAAGGCTTCAGGAAGCTCTACAAATACTGTGAGGATTCTGGAAATTGAGTTCTAGTGCTTCTGTTCAAGTGACAAGGACAGGGACATCCTTAGAGCCCTCTAGGACAGGCCTTCCCAGGTCCCCAGGTAGCTCCTTGGTGTGGCAGTGTGGCATGCCTCAGCTCAAGCCCTGGGTAGGGGTGGGGTAGAGCAATGGGTCAGCTGTGATTCATGTCGCTTAAATAGGACCGGAGACAGACTAGCTTGTTGTACCTGGAACCCAGTGGGTGGGAACTGGGCTCTTCACCCATTCATTCAGTTTCCTGTATGTTGGGAATTCCCAGCTCCCAGTTTCAGGGCAAGGGGAAGCACTGGCATCTCTTAGCACCATGAAAAGCCCGACTGTTGCACTGGGAATCCTGAGGGGTAGTGTCTCCAATGACAGGCTCAGCCAGGGAGATATCTTGGAGGCGGGTAACACCCTGAAAGATAACGGAGGTATTTGGACATGCTAAGGTGGGTGTTTGGCTTTCAGTGTGGGGGAGGGGCTTGCCCACCGTCTTTCCACCTGCTGACTTGTAGTGTGGTTTGGTTGGGATCTTGTCGTTTTGAAGTAGGGTATCACGTAGCCCAGTCTGGCCTCAGACTTGCTGTGTGTAGTTGAGGATGACTTTGGAATCCTAATCCACCCGCCTTCATCTCATGAGTGCTGGGATTGTGGGTGTGAGTTATATCAACTATGCCGGCTTTGTGCTGTGCTAGGGATCGAACCCAGCCAGGGCATGTTAAGCAAACTGAACCATGTCCTCGGATTCCATTACACGTTCTAATGACCTATATTACTCAGCCGTCACTGACAGCACTGTTGCAAATAGAAGTGCACTTGAACCCCTACCACTCTCGATGAAACAGCTCTGGTCACGTCCTTTTATACAGAACCAGGAGTACAAAGAGTGGGGGTGACTTTTCTGGAGTCAGAGCCTCCCTCCCCACTGGGTAGTTCTTCTCCAAAGGACTGTACGTGGGAACACCTTGCTTTGTCCTGCAAACATGGACTCAGGTAACCCCACAGCCAAGTACTGGGAATCTCCTAGTTACTCTGGTTCTGCCTGGCGGGGAGGGGAACCGAGGGTCAAGGGAGTTCCTGACCAGGCAGCCCATGGCTACAGAGTACAGTGCCTCAGCCCACATTGCCTGGCTCCCATACCCCTCACTGAAGGCGCATCTAGGGGAGACACGCTTGTCATCAGCAGCAAGCACTTCCGAGTCTCACCACGTGCCGGTAGCACCTGCCACATCCTCCCTGCCAGGACTTGAGAGCCTCAAAATGTTCTGATGCACGGAGAGCCTTTTTTTGTACAAGAAGTAAAATTATTTTCCAGCCTGTTGTCAGGCAGCCGTCAAAAGACATGGAAATGCAGGGCTTAGTGGGTCTCTGAGAGGAAGTCCCATGGCCAGGGATGGGTGTAGGAATGCAAGCTGTTGGCCATGCAGGCCGTGGAGTGATGATTTGGGGCTCATTCAGGGGTCACTGTGTCACTGTCTTCCTGAAACTGGTTCCAAGGGTATAGTCTGATTTTTTTCAAGTATGCATGGACACTGAGTGGTGGCAGACACTAATGGTACCCACCTTCTGCAGGACGGGAGTTCAGGTAGGCAGCTCCATGGTTGTGTTCCTAGACAGCTGCTCTCTGCCATCTCTACATCGTGTACTGCCCTGTTCTGCCATCTGGAATAGAACCAGGTTGGTGGATGTAGATGTAGGATGCTTATAGATGGAGGAGTGTCCACTCAGAAGGCTGAGGCAGGAGGAGGGGGAGTTTCAGGCCAGGTTGAGCTACGGACTGAGACCCTGTCACTAAAGGCAAAAGAGAAAACCAGGAGGAAGTGGGTGCTTAGTGCCCTTAGCTTTTAGACTGTGGTATCGTCACGCCTCCAGGACCCAGGCACCCTGCACAGCCTCAGAAAATCTCTAGAGAGTTCTACGGCTGCTCTCAGGGACCCCAGGATGGGGATGCTCCCAGAGCATTCCAGAAATCTCAGACCCCACCATGAGAAAACGTACTGTGAGCAAAGAACCTCTAGCAGTCCTAAAGAGAAACAGCTTTTGGATTTATCTCTCCTTTAATTTTAATTTTTAATTCCCACACTGTAGTTTCCGCTGTCCTTAAGGATGGCATCAGTGGTGCCCAGGGGTCTGCAGTTTGGTACCAGCCTCAGTCAACACCACCACAACTTTCCACAGAAGCTTGGGTCAGCACTGGGGACCTGGGCCCCCATGGTTAGGAGGGAGAAAGACCCCAGGGAATAGAGTGGACTGCGCTGTTCTAGGAGAGGAGGGCCTGGGCTCGCTGTCTGTTGACAGACTTCTAAGCACAGAGCCACAGTGGTGTAAGCCAGACCACGACTGCTCACATGGGCTCCTTATTCACACTGATGATCATGGCTGATGTCTTGCCAGCCAGGCATGCTGAGAGGTCACTGGCTGTAATAGCATCATAGGATGAGGGATAAAATAAACACCCTGTGTTCATTTGTTGTCTGAAGCCAGGAGAGATTCAATGGTAGGGGTGGGGTACAAAGCTAATATCTCCTTAGGGTAGGGATGCCATGTCCTTCCTCTGACAGCAAGAATCACCGCCTGCAGGTAGAGACCCCTTTGTTGCTGGTGTTTTTCAAGGACAGCACGATAGGAGGACTGTATCAGAAGTGGCCCACTCCCAGAGCAGGAATTCTCAGGGTGTACTATGAGACACCCCCAGTTCTCCACAACCGAGTCTACCCCAGACCGAGTAGCCAGGACTCTGCCTGTTCCGATCTCACAGTCCCCAGCTCACCTGTCTACAGTCCCACTTGCCACAGCCACAACACAGGGTCACCCCCACTCCATGCTTGGCTGCTCTCAGCCTTGTCGGGGAAGGTTCTTTTAGCAGTGGACGATGGTAAATGCAACCTCGCAACTGGTCGGTGCTGAAAATGAGTGGCAGTGAAAACTTGGCCCTGCGTGGGATGTGGGACCTCTATCATAACCCCTCTGCACCTCCCCCACCACCGAGGCTCAGGGAACACCATGGAAGGAAGAGCAGACGGACTGTATCACGAGAGGATATGTGGAGGCTTGTGAAATACTGTCGCTTGGACATGGCACAGTCGTTGCTCCGCGAACTCCCCGCAGCAATGGTTGTGGCCTGTATAAGACCGTTATAAGGCCAAGCTAGCCAGAATTGCAGTGTGGATGGCAAGGAGCTCATGAGCTCCCTCCCTGCTGAAGGGCTATTAGCCCTGGATGGCTGCTGGGTGAGGGAGAACCATTTTGTTAATGAATTTTAACAGGGAAAAGAAAGACCTGATGTTGGATGTCCAAGAGAAGATAGTGGGGTCACTGGGGTGAATATGACCAAAATGCATTGTAAAGGGAAAAGAAAAAAAACTGTCTAAAGGTGTCTGGAGAGAGCATCCATTGGTGTGGGATCACAATGTGTGTGTGTGGGGGGGTCCTTTGTCACATCATTTTCTGTCTGTAGTGTGGCTATTTCCCCTGACTGCACGTGATATCCATTGCTACACCTGTTGCCCTCATGACCAGCACAGCTCACTCTCCACAGACTGATGGGACGTGGAATTCAGGCTTGGCTCTGGCTGCCACTGAGGGAGCTGGATAGAGACACTGTTCTGCTTGGTAAAATTCCCAGCTCTTCTCCTTGGATAGCCCAGGGCCCTGCACATTTCCGCAGCAGTTTCTACTTGCGAACAAATGCACCCAAAGGAGCAGCTACCTCATGTATGACTGGCGGTGATGGCAGCTGGGGACTTGGTATCTGGGCCATGTGACACTGCTACCTGGCTGGAGTTTGGGACTTTGGAGTTCTACTCTAGGGAAGATGGGACAGACACCTGCTTATCCCTTGGTCTTTTGACATATCTGAGACCCAGGATGGAAAAGAAGGTTCTGTCATGTTCTGTCATCTCCTTGATTCAGAGAGGGTATAGCGTGTCCAGGGACGAGGTCTCCTTCCACCTCCACCCAAGGTCAGTGTGAGATGTAGGATCTTGGAGTGGGGGCATGACTGGCACAAAGCCTGGCCTCTGGCTTCACAACACAGTTGTGGGCACACACTTTGTATCACACAGTGGCCAAGGAGTTGCCAGAGCAGTGGGTGGCAGGGAAACTTGGCTTGGGTGCAGCTTTGCGCTTTCTGGATGATATTGATCCCCAACAGATGGAACAAGCTCTGAGCATCGCTGGTGTCCCGGAGAGTTCCCAGTGCTCTGACGAGCCCCCTGAGTCCATGTGCTGAGGGGCGTGACTGGCAGGGTCCCTGGCCTGTGATATGGGGCTTCCTATATGCGTGGACACTGCTGTCACCACCCCAGTCTGGCCTCCAGCCAGTGTTCCATGATGATCTAGAAACCTCCATGTTGAAACTTTCCTACTCTATCTTTAGTTCATCCCTTGAAGCTGCGTCCTCATGGGTGATACTGTGGGCAGAGGTCCTCCTGGAAGCTGCTCAGCCTGGCCCAGAAGGTCCAAGTGGCTGCAGAAGCCACATGCATGATGTTGCAATAAGCACTAGACAGCTGCTCCATCTCTAAGCCAGCACAAGTCTCAGGAACCCTTGTGATGTCACCCGACTGTGACACTACAGGGGAGGATGTCACCCAGGCGGTTTTGACATGGCTGACGACCGTGTGGGCCCAATGGAAATGATGTTTAAATGCTCAGCCGACATGAAGCTCACACACAGACACACATAGTGAATCAGGCAGTCTCTCCCTTCCCAGAACCCAGACAACGCCTGGCACAGCGTCGGCCATCCTGAGCATGCTGAGGAAGGAAAGTGCCACTGCTTGGGCATACCAGCCTGCTCTTCCTTACACCGCCATTTTTGTTGACATAAACTGTGTCAGCCATATGGAACTGAATTCAGTGCTCCAGTTGCTTTTTCCTGTCTCTTCCTTTTCCTTTTCTCCCCCACCCCCCTGGGTTTGGGAAGCTGTTCTCTTAGCAACCGCAGAAGCTCACATTTAATTACTGCCCCAGTGGCAGATGCACCCCCTGCAAAGTCTGACCCTCACACTCGCTCCTGCTTTGGAAGCACCTTCACCCTGGCGTGGACATCATTCCCCACCCTACCCATCTTTGCTTGCTCCCCCACCACCCATCTCGCTCTGTTTGCTATACAGATAGAACTTTCTGAAGACAGCAGTTGGGGAGATCTTCCCTTGCTTCTAGACTTCTGTTGGGGTGCGAATGCCAGAGGCATGTGGGGAAACAGCTCTGAAGGGCCCACTTTTGCCAACTGCCCCCCCCAACTAGGGTGCTTTGTCTCTGACTATCTGGTCAGTTATTTTTTCCCATTCCCTCCACCCAAAAAGCAAATGTAAGCAGTAGGAGGCGGAGCCCCGCTTTCCTAGGGTCATTATCAGAATGGGGAGGGCCAGAGAAGTAATGCCACTTGTGTCTGTTTCTTTCAAAGGGAAATAGGTCACTGTCAGGATTCCTGAATCCTGCCATGCCTACCCAGGTGTCAGGGATCTTTTAGTGGCTTGTCTGAAATGCAGATATTTTCCCCTTGACTTTCTTACATCTGCTAGCTGACAAATAGATTTGGCTTCTTCTTTTAAAATGTAAAAAAAAAAAAAAAGAAAAGAAAAAAAGAAAAAGCACAGCACTTTATATTTAGCCACAGGCGCACGGAGCACCCGGCAGAAGCCGGGTTTCCTTGGATAACTGGGGCTCCGGCTCACAAATGCCTCCCGGTGTCTCCTGGACGCCAGCTCGCGCGCAGTCGCCTGCTCCATGTTAACCCTGCGTGGTGCTGCTTCCCCGATGCCCTGCTTGCTCGCCCAGCAGAGTGGCATTGCTCACATGAGGATCGCCGCCAGAGGTAGCCGGTTCTGAGAGCAGCCTCAGTCTGCGCACAGTTGCTTCCCAGCTGACAGACAGAATATGGGGTGGGCTTTGTCACCAGCACGCTGGGTCTGGCATGCCCAGCGATGCTTGGGGCTGCAGAGCGCCCAGACGCCCGCCACTGCTCGCCGGGTCCCAGCCGCGCCAGCTCCGAGGGGCCGGGCTGCGCGCCTAGCCTTCCTGCCCGCCGAGAGGGTTATATAATGAGCGGACTGCTGCCAAAGTCACAGGGAAAATGAAGTCTTTGTTAAATGCCTTCACCAAGAAGGAAGGTAAGGAGAAAGCTGTAGGAAGCGTGGGGTGCCTAGCGAGCAGCTGTGGGCTGCTTCTGTGGGGAGAGGGGACTCGGGTGCCTCCTCAAATTGCTGGTTGTGGTTCATCGCTCAAGGAATAATTGCCCCAGCTTTGTGATTTGGTTTGGCTTTAGCCGGGTCTGGAAGATTAACACAGATGAAGGTGCCTTTGTATTTTAGTGTGCTCCAAAGCCACCAGCCTCTGGTGGAACTGCATTCCAGAACATCTCATCCAGAGAGCCTGTGCCAGAGGGCACATTGGGAAACTAGGTCCTAGGGAAAATAGAAGAAGTTTTGGCTTTCATCCTCCAGGGCACCTGGAGAATGTGAGCACCTGCTAAGGAGGGTCAGGGCACATGGCTGGGTGCACCCACGGCATCCTCTTCCAGTGCCAGTTGCCAGTTCTGCCTGGCTGTCCCTGGCTGCGAAGCCATGGGGTGCATGAAGAATCCCTCTTTATCATACCTTATATGAATTTTATTGTGGGGAAGAAAAAAAACTGTATAAATAAATGCATGTAAGACAGCTAAGAAAATATCCACCCACCTAAGGGCTTGCAGATTGCCTGAAAGAAGGAAACCGTTGGGTGGCATATTAATCATTTTCAGACAGGAAAGAAGCTATTTTTAACACTTTATGAAAAAAAAAACATCCTTTGCGTGTATGGTCCCAGTCAGAGAGTTTTGTCAGACGGCAAGCTCTTTCTCTGATGAAACCAGGTTTCCAAAGAGGTGACTTTAAGAAAATTAAGAAGCTCACTTTCCACCCAAGCTCACTGTGAACTAAACACCAGAGATATTTCAGCAGCTGAGAAACTAATTTGATGAGAGGTTTGGCCATTAAGCAAAGCGATTTTCATTAAAACGTTCACCCTAATGTCACCTGTGTGGGTCCATTTGACTCACTTGCCTGGTCTTTGGGGTGAAATGTGTATAAATGTCCCGGCTGTTTTATTCTATGACCCTGCCTGCGTGGTCTCGCCTGCGTGAGGACATCCTGCCCCCTCCTTCCTTCGGAATGGAAATAGAATAGACTTGCTTCTTTTTCTAATGAGGCTTACCAAAATTCTCCATGTGGGACTTCGATTTTTAGAACCCATAGATGACATGAATCGCAGAGTGTTAAATAATGCTCTCTCTTTTCTGTGTTTCTATGGACTTTTCTTTCCTACAGAGTTTATCTTCCCAATGGGCAGGACATCGAGTCCCCTCCCCATTCCACTCATTTTTCCATTAAGGGTGTTAATACCTTACTGGTTACACAGTCAGAGAGGCAATCAACTGTACTGTTAGGGATGGGTGTCTCTACAGATGCACAGTCTCAGGGTACCATCATGTCCAGGTCTTGGAGCCGTGTGATACCCTCCAGGTGCCTCGCCCAAGGGGTACTCCTGGAAGCCCCAAGGTGCAGGGACCGTCTTATCATCTCCATATCTGCCAGCCTTTTGGCTTTCACACCAAAAGAGTATGCCCGCCCCGATCTCAGTGATTGACAAATGAGGCCAGCTGGGATAGCAGGGTCGCCTGTCCTTAAGGCCTTTTAAATCCCTTGCCTCTGTAAGTCCCAAGAGGACCACAGACTTCCTGTTGGTAACAATTATAGGCTTCATGGTGAACACTCTGAGACTTCTCAAGGTTCTACTCAGGGTAACGTCATCAGCAAGGTTTCCTTTGTGCCCAGCCAAACACACCTGATGGCCTGACCTGGCTATGATTCATTTGGGGGTGGGCTTCTGGGGCTCTATGCCTAGCTCTTCAAGAGCACAGACTCTTGGTCTATCCCCGGCCAGCCCCTGTGAGTCACATGCTGGAGAAACTGGGAGTTAGATAGCACATAGCCATGGCTTGGTGAGCATCTTCCCCCATCAAAAGCTTGCCGAGGAAGCAGGTTGCATGAGACATGCCTCTGTCACTGGAGGGATGAGGACTCTTTTCTACATCAAATGACCCCAAGCCCAACAGCTTCTTCCCCTGCCGTATGGCTTCCCACTTGGCATCTAGCTCTGATTCTTAGGACAGAGAAGTGTCTTGAGTCACAGCTGACCTGAAAGAGCACTCTCAGAGCCACCTCTGTCCCCGTGAACTATGCTGGGGCTATCTCTGTCCCTAGAAGGCCTGCCCAGGCCACTCAGTCCCCATGAGCAGTGTTGATGCTACCTCTGTCCTTTTGGGTTCTTTCAGTACCACCGTTATCCTTGTGAGTTTTGCTGGGATCACCTCTTGAGCTATGCCTGGGTCATCTCTGCCCCCATGAGTTCCTCTAGGGATACCTCTGTCCCTGTGAATTGTGCCATCTCTGTTCCTGTGAGCTCTGCAGGGCCATCTCTGACCCCGTAAAGTCTGCCAGGGCCATTCCATTCCCATTAACTGTGCCTGAACTACTTGTTCTAGTACTACTTATATCCTCATAATTCTGATGTCCAGATGAGTAAAAGGCTGTGGACTCTGTGATGGGGCAGAAATCTTAGCTCTCTATGAGGTGCCCACCTCTGACTTCTGACCTTGGGCAGCTCATACCATAGGCTGTCCTAAACTGTGGTGTTCTGCTTCTCCTTTGATTTCAGGGTTCTTACCCAGGTCAGTTCCCCGGAAGCCCTGGTTCTCTGGTTTCACAGGGTCCTGTCTGCAAAACGGAGCCCTAGCCTTGGGCAGCACAGGCTTTAAGGATGTAGGGGCAGAAATTCTGTAGCAAGGCTTCCCTGGGCATCAAGAGGCTAGGAGATGCACTGTGTCTCTGGCCATCAAGGCGAGGACAGCTACTGTCACTGTCATTGTAGCCTGGAGGGCCGCTCCTGAGAGACTCTGTAGAGATTGATTTCTTTTATTGACCAAGCAGCTGAACGCTCTGGGTGATATCAGCGTGAACGCCATCCCTTGAGGTGCCCAGGTTTGCTTTAGCTGAGTTGCTGGGTGTGTTGGACTCGGGAGTGTGAGGACCCAGCTCTGTCTAGACCTTTTCATGAGACGCTCAGTGAAGTGGGGCTACCTGCTACTGCTGCATGGTGCTAGGCCCCACTTGCTGGGAGAAGAAAGGGAAGATTCTGAGGTGTTGTGGTCTCCTTTACCTAAGTGATGGGGGTGGGGAGAAGTGACTGGCTTCCCTTGCGGGGAAAGCCGTGACCAAGGCTGTGGGCCCGAGTGGTTCATAAAGATGAAATGCCCCTTAGTCCCCATCCTGGATGTTGAATGCCCAAGATTAAAGTGACACAGGGCTGATTCCCTGAGGTCTGTCTGTGATTTACAGATGTCTTCTCTGTATCCTATGTCATCCTCTGTATGTCAGGATCCTAATCTCTGGATTCTGATGATTGCCGTTGCATGAGGTCATCCTAGTGACCCATTTTAATGTAGTCACCCCTGTAAAGGACTTCTTTCCACGCATAGTCACCTCCCAAGGTCCTGGTTTATACCCTGGTGTATGAACTTTGAACACACAGCTCTGCCCATTGCAGAGGTTTAGTCCCGTTTCTAGGGGATGATCCTGATCCGTGTAGTGTCTGAATGCTTAGTGACATGGGGAAGCCTGTCCTTACATGTGTCATGGCTGTGTCTTCCTGCTGAAGGCATGGGCTGGCCCAATGGAAGGCCTGACCCTGAGTCCCTTCCATCGAGGTCCTGGTTTGAGTTTTCATGTGCCTCAGTGTTCCTCTGCATTCATGTCGGGAGTGAGTCAGGCTTTGGGGAGCTCAGCAGCAGATCTTGCATCAAGCCTTCAGACCCATCACCGGTTTGCACGAGGGCTTGGATGCATGCACACCTGGCCTCCCTGTGTCTCTATTCCCTGGCATTACTCACCTGCCTCTCTCTTTCTCTTCTTAACCCAGTGCCCTTCCGAGAGGCCCCAGCTTATTCCAACCGCAGGCGGCGGCCCCCCAATACATTGGCTGCCCCCAGAGTTCTTCTGCGTTCCAATAGCGACAACAATCTCCATGCTGGTGCACCGGAATGGGCTGTCTGCTCTGCAGCCACCTCCCACCGAAGCCTCTCACCCCAGCTGCTGCAGCAGACACCCAACAAGCCCGATGGAGCCACGAAGAGCCTTGGAAGCTATGTCCCCGGGCCCCGGAGTCGCTCCCCCTCACTCAACAGGCTCGGTGGCACTGGCGAGGATGGCAAGAGGCCACAGCCACATTGGCATGTGGGGTAAGGAAAAGCTGGGTAATGGGCATGGGCTCCCGTGGGAGACAGCCATATATGTTTCTCAACTCAGGCTACCCCAGAAAACACAGAGGTTGTATTCTGCTCTGTGGGTCTGGGGGCTCTCTGCTTAGCCTGGTACCCTTAATGGCTATTCTTCAGCATGGGGGAGGATGCTGAGCTGTGCAGGGGCCTTATGCCCTTTCCAATGCCTTGACTCCTTGGTTCTTGAAGTGGCTTAGGGAACCAGGATAGAAAGTACAGTCTGTGGTGTCATACAGCCTGATGTACAATCACCACTGTCGTGCGCACTGTGTGCGCTCCAGTGACCACATGCTCACAGCAATGGGAAATCTCAGCCTTGCGGAAATCCCCGAGCCGAGGCTCAGAGCCACATTGCAGCACTAGAGACCAGCCATGTCCCCAGCAGCCTTGGCTTATGCCAAGTGGTAATTGTATCTGTTCAGCATGGCAGGGGCTTAGAGTCTCTCCACTCTCCTCTGAAGCAAACTAGAATGGGGCAGGCAAAGGGACCAGTCAGGGTGTCACAGCCTGGACCTTCCCTAGGAAAGGGGCTTCCAACCTACACAGCCAGGAGGGGACCTGCATCCCTATGTCCAGCTCTCAGACACACCACTGCCTTCCCGAGTTTCTTAGCCAAGAGAAGAGACTCTCAGGATTCAGGTCATTATGGAAGCCTGGAGGCCATGTTTGGTGGCCATCAGAGAGATTCAAGGCAGCAGGAATGGATCTTCTGGCTTCCTGTGATCCCTATGGCAGGCAGTGAAGGATGGCGGGATGCGGACAGGCACCTGCCATGGTCCTGTCTTCACTGGAGGATCCCGTTCTCCTTTCCCCAGTATCTTTTGTCTCTCTTTCCTCAGTCTCTTCCCTTTTGATTTTCTTTGCCCTGTTCTACCTAGTACAGTCTGACCCAGAAAGAGTGGGAAACGGTGTGCTTGTCCACAGTCTCTGCCCTGGGTCTCTGTGCTCACCTCTCCAGAGACGGCACCCTCTAGTGGCACCCAGAGGCACAGCTGAGTCACAATCCTGAGCCTCTTCTGGAGATTTGCATTTACCCTATGGAAACCCTAGGAGGTGGGTGGGGCAGTCCAGTACTTCCAGGCCTCTCTCAGCTGCCCAGATGTGGAAGAGTGCTTAACATCACAGGCTGATCTAGCTGTACTCGTCATGGGGACATTCCACTACTGTCTTTCCTGTCCTGAGTGACTTTCGCTTTGGCAGGGAGAAAGGCCTGGTGCTGGTGAGATCACTGGGGAGACAGTGGTATCCTTGGCCCATCACCAGTTGTGCTCATCTGGGTCAGGTTGCCTTTCCCAAGTCCCACCCATCTCTGGGGTTTCAGGTCGTGAGGTGAGGATAGTGACATTGACATCACCATCTATTCCCCCAACAAATGCCACTTCTTCAATTGGTATCAGGAAGGACACCCTCTTGAGACAACAAGGATCTCACATTGCAGAGCAAGGTGCTCAGAGACCATAAAACATTCTAGATGAGCCATGGACTTCAGAGCACCCAGGACAGTCTAGTATTTCCCCTTTAGGCCCTAGGAGATTCTGGGGTAACCACTTTGTCCATTCCAGCCTATCAGACATGGGTGTGAAGGTGACAGATTGCCCCGTGGCTCTGGTCTGTTTCTACCCATATGTTAACCCTCTGGATCCATAGGAACATGGGGATCTATCTGCACACTAAATCCTGCCCTCGGTGGAGCAGAGACATGGTGACCTCGGTGATGAGGAAAAAGGGCTCCCTCCCCTGCCTTGCATCCTGATCCCTGGGCTGCTCCAACAGAAATGGGAGGAGAGGGAGAGGGATGAAAGAGAATGAGGGAGGGGGAAATGAGAGAGGGGGGATGAAAGAGAGAGAGGATAGAGAGGAGAGAGAGAGAGAGAGAGAGAGAGAGAGAGAGAAGAGAGTTTTAAGTCCTGCTCTCCCTGGCCACTTTCTTGTCACCCACACCTAATGTGTGGTAGCATGTCACTCAGACACCATCAGTACAATGTCAGTAAGATACCAGGTTTATGGTTAGGGTAAGTGGGGCCCAATGAAGGGTGATCTGCACAGGGCAGACACATCCTGGCTGCTTGTGTACTCCGGGTCCAGATACCCCTTCTCCTTGTGTATTCTGCAGAGTGCAGTAGTCTGTGGCTCCTCTGGCAGGCCACACCTCCCTGAGTGCAGGAGTTAAAGCCCTCTACATTGGGCACTCCCTGTGTGCAGGGGTGTGTGTGTGTGTGTGTGTGTGTGTGTGTGTGTGTGTGTGTGTGTGCAGGTGTATGTGTGTGTTCCCCACCTTGCACGGGAGGCAGACGGGTTGATAGCAACACTGGCTTCACATAAGATGGGATTCAGACCTGGGGAGAGCTAGGGCTACTCTCTGGAGAGTTGGAGTCATCTGATAGAAAATGAGTGAGTATCAAGAAGGGATGAGACCCCATAAGTTCGTCAGAGAATGGGAAAACATGGGAAAGAACCTATGTTCACAGTAGCCATTTTCATAGAGTGAAGGGCTCTGGATTTGGGGTGAACCTAGCCTTATACACAGGAAGAACCCTCTCCCACCCAACTAGAGCCACCTGGACAAAGGAGGTACTCTTCCATGGTCAGCACAGTACTGGTACCCTACTTCCCACTTCATCCTCAAAGATACAGTGGGTCTGCCCACTGACGGCTGGTTGTCCTGCCTGTATCCTAGCCCCTCCTGAAGCAGTGTCTTCCGACCTGTTGAATGATGGCAAGTCCTGGGGATGGGCAGCTGGATGCAGGGAAAACTAAGGTCCTGGGATAAACCTCCTATGCTTCCTGGTGTGGTGTGTTTCTTCCTCTGAGTCCTAAATGGCCAGGAAAGAGCAGGATGGCATGGGTCGAGTCTGTAGGCATAGCAATGGTGGCTAACATGGCTCATCCACAGCTAGTGCTCAAGCCCCTGTATGCCATCTGCTATGCCCAAGCCCCAGCTAGCAGCACTTACAAGCTCCATTATCCCAGCCTTCTCCCTGAGAGACACTGATTTCAGCCTCTGCTCGGTGTCTCTTCTTGGCCATATCTGGATTTCTTTGGTTCTGCGCATCAACCCCATCCCCATCTTCCCAAGAGCAACCACAGTGCCTTCCTCCTTATAGAATGTCCCACCTCCATCCTTGGACCACTCTGGCCCCACCCTACTGCCAGTCATGGTGCCCTAATCTCTGGTTTGCCACGTGTTCGTCCAGATACCTTCCGTGGCCTCAGTTGCACTGCCTGACCCTCACCCTAGCTTAGACAGGGTGTGTGCACTCAAACCTTGACTTTGGTTGTCAGCCTGGTCTTAGCAGAAACATGCCTGGTTGGAGTGTGCTCTGGTTCACTCTGTGTGGCTTTTCCTGCCGTCTGTGCTCAGATATGTGTGCTGCCCTGTGATGGGCCACCTGGGAAGTTATAGATGAATGAGTAACTGATGGAGGAGTGAATGAATGGAGAGAGCTCAGTGTGTGGGTAGTTCCTGTTCACACAGGATAGCTGGGAAATGGCCCAATTTACCCTTCCCAGTTACCCCCAGAACAGAACGTTGGTTTTCTGGTACTGAATCTCCAGCAACCTAACCCTCAGACGAAAACAAGTCGGCTGGTACTCCATCTGGCTGCTCTTGGCCAGAACAGGAAGGAAACACAGATGCCAGGGCTGGGGAACTGCTGAACCATTCACACTGTGTGTGTCCTAGCTTGGCCTCTCAGGCCTGCACGTCGGAGACTGCCACTTACCTGGGGCTATAAAGGGGCTGTGACGCTACTGTTGCTCAAGGCAGCTCTAAGGAAAGCATGGCCCCTGGGCAGGAAGCGCCATTCATAAGACACCTTCCCTTGATGTGCAGACTTTCCTGTCTTTTACTATACTGCAGGATAGAGCATCAGGATGCGAGGGTTGCACTGACCTCCCTCCATGCGAAGTCATTATTTGTGGAACCTCTCTCCATCTGAGAAATGGGTTCAATGCTTCTACTTGCTACCTTGCGGGGGAGTTCATGACATTCGAATTAATAGTGATTATTAAGATGCTTCAACACCTACTTGGGACCACCCATCACCAGTGAACCTTTTACTGTGTGTGCGCGCCCTGATCCATGACCAATGATCCCTCTACCCCTGTTCTTGGAGACTTCTCAGGCCTCCAGACTGAGGGCTCAGAGCTAGCTGTCTGTAGGGTGAACTAGAAAACAGAGAGCCAGGACTGTGTTTACCTTGACTTCTGTGTCTGGAATAATGTTCAGGCACTGGCTTGAATTAGCTAGAGTACCCCATCACTCTGTTAATCTGCTTTGCAGTTTGCAGTTGCCATAGCACTGTGCTGTGGAGTGGATTCTTATTGATTCACTTTCATCATCACTCACGATGGGGAAACTGAGGCTTTAAGAGATTCACTGACTTGTCCGATATCTGATAATAGGGGATCAACTGGGCTTCGGGCAATGTTTCTTCAAATTTGGGTGTGTGAGTGAAAAGATGGTATTGGGTTATGCAGAAAGGTGGGCAGATGAGTGGATGAACAGGTGGTTGAGAAAGACTAAGTAGATGGATGATGGATGGCCATGTTGGTAAGTGGATAGGTGGATGGATGGATGGATGGATGGATGGATGGATGGATGGATGGATGGGTGGGTGGATGGATATGTGGAAAGATAGATACATAGATGGATGGATGGATCCATAAAGTCCCAAGATGTGGCTGACAAGGCAAAGAGAGGCTATGCAAGGAGATGATGCTAAGGTCGTACCCTGTCCTCTATCTCCACCTTACCCTTGGCATCCTTTTGGTCACATAACCCACTCAGGTACCTCTGCCTCCAGAATTCTGTAATGACTGCATCCACGATTATGATTTAGAAAACCCTGAGTGTGTCAGGGGTGCACTGCGGGGGAGGACCCCAGCTACATGCAGCCTTCCACCTCCCCCAGTGTCCACAGAGCCCAGGCATGTCTCCAGGCCCTGCACCCATTCTTTAAGAAGTCAGGAGGCCTGACCTTTTTTTCCTCTTTGTTTTACATGGATGAAGGGTAGATCCCGGCTCTGGGGCAGGCAGGCCCTGAACATTCAGTCCCCATCCATTCTCACCAGCATTGTAAGTGAGATCCTAAATTTAATATGCCACAGCCCCAATTTCAAGTCTGTAGACTGGGTCCCTCGAAGACGTCAATCAGGGTCCAGTGACTGCATCCCATGGTGATTCCGGTTGGAAAAGTAAGAACCCATGGGTTATTGACCAGATAAAGTAAGAAGTACAATTAAATATAACGGATCACACCTTTGCAGTTCTGTAAGAGTACCCCAAACCACAGGGCCTGTGTACACATGGGCAGTATAGCACAAAAGGCAACTGGGAAGACAGTATCCATAAGGGATTGCTTAGGTAGGGCTGGGTAGGCATGCCTATGAGGAATGTCTTCTTACTGCTTTACTTGATATTGGAAGACACACCTAGGCTTGGGGTCCCGGGCTGGATGAGAGAGGAGAAAACTGGCTGTGTTCATTTCTCTAAGCTCTTGACTAGACGGGTTGTGCTAGCTGTTTGAAGCGCCTGTCTTGACTTCCCTGCAGTACTAGACTGTGACCCAGAATCACAAGCTACATCAACCCTTCTTCCCCCATGTTGCTTTCTTGTCAGAGTGTTTTATCACACAACAGAACTGAAACTAGGGCAGAAATTCACCTTCGCTAATCAAAGAGCATCCTGTCAGCTTTGAGAAATTCCCCGCAAGCCCGTTTTCCACTGGTCCTTGTGTTAAGTGACTCCTTCCTTTCCTTGCATGAAGCTCAAAGCCACTCCTGTGTGTTTGGAGGCCACAGCATCTGTAGGTCCAGAGACCAGAGCTGGTGATTTGGGGTCCTGTTCTCACTTTGGAACCCTCACTTATGCTTTAAATGACCACTTTTTTCCCTTGGTCAGTACCCTCCTGGAAGGTTCCAGCATTGTGAAGGTGCTGCCTTCCTGGCATTAAAGCTTTGGGATCTTGTCCTGACATCCTCACATGTTTCTTTATGTGGTCATGTTTGTGTCCAAAAAAGTGACAGGAAGCCACTCTGAGGCAATACCTGCTTAGGACGTGGGTGAGCACTTGTCCCCAGCATGTGACTGTTAGTCCATCACCTGTTGGAATTCACTATGCCTCACGGTGAGGATTCCACAGATTGCCACAAGTGCGGACCCTCACCCTCTGCATCCCATTGTTGGTAAAGAGTAAGACTTCTTGCTATTGGGGGAAATGGGCCTGGAACATGAATTCAGTACAAACTGCTGATGTAAGAAAGTGGCCAGAAGGATGTCCATGATCATAAGCACATTTGGTGGAAGATTCCATGTGTATCCTAACCAATATGACCAATACTCACAGTAAATTGGAAAGACACAGCGAAGCAGCACCTCACTTGCTTTCATTACTGTAGTAAGACCCTCACAAGATTTCCTGTCTTCTCTACTATCTGAGCATTCTGAAGTCATTCTCACCATGCATCTCCAGAACCTTCCATCTTCTCTGTGAACCATTGACACTCCCTCTTACTGTCTACCTCTATGGATCTCACAGTGGGGACCACATAGGGATGAAATCACACAGCTTATGGTCTTGTGTGACTGCCTTTGTCAAGAATCATGTCCCCAGGGTTCATCCCTGTTGTGGCACATGTCAGAACATCCTTTTACTGACTGAATAATGTTCCATTGTGTGCTGTTCATCCGGCATCCATCTGTGGACACCTGGGCTGTGGATGATGCTGCAAGGGACGTGAGGTGCCAATGTCCCTTTGAGACCCTGCTTTACGTTCTTGGGGATGTACCCAGCAATACAACCATTGGGTCCTCTTGAGTCTTTTCAGCACAGACGCCGTCACTGGCCCACATCTGTCATTGCTATCTGGTCGCACAGGTACCAGCAGGGCCACTCTTAGCCTAGTGTTTATAGATTGCATTGACTGTGATTGACAAAGTGTGACTTTCTTCTATTTTATACCTTGCTGCCTGATTCAGGTCACCCTTCACTCCTGGTGCCAACAAGGACTCCCTCTCAACCTTTGAGTACCCAGGGCCCAGGAGGAAGCTGTATAGTGCGGTGCCCGGGAGACTCTTCGTCGCCATCAAGCCATACCAACCCCAAGTCGACGGCGAGATCCCCCTTCATCGAGGTGACAGAGTCAAAGGTCAGTCTTTGTCTTCTGCTTCTAGAGAAGGCAGGGCCTGTCTGCCTCCGGAAACAAGGTGGTGAGTCTTCTGAAGTCAGGGCAGAGTTCAAGCATCAGTTCAGCAGGGTCTGCTATGGGAAGTGTGGACTCTTGGGAGAGCAGAGAGACTCTCACTGGTCCCTGTCATTCAGTGTCCCCAGTACTGGGTCTTTAGGGATGGAAGATGCCCACACACTCCTGGGTCCCTTGTAGTAAGTACAGGGAAGAGCCAAACTGGGGCCCGGTGAGTCAAGCTTCTTTCCAGCCTGAAAACTCCATGAGAAAGTGGGTTTGGGGCAGCCCGTGGCGTAGGTGTAGGTTTGATGAGCAGAGGAAATCAACCAAGTGAAAGGAATTCTCCAGACAGGATTCTGAGGACTTTTGTGGACAAGCTGAGGAGCCCAGCATTCTCCCAGAAGTCCTAGGGATCTGGTGATCGCTCCTGTACAGGTGAGGGGAGCCTATGAGCGCGACAGGAAAGCATGTATAATGGTAAAGTGTGGAGAGAGGAGGGGGGTGACTTCAAAGCCTGTGGCTGAAGGTCACAGAGGGACCTGGAGAAGAGTCAGGTGGGGACTTCAGGGGCCACATAGCGGAAGATAAAGCAAGAAGGACCTTTAATTGGCCAACAGGCCCAGGCCCCAATACCGGACACAAGGTGAAACAGAGGTGGACGATGACTTCTGACCCTCCCCTCCCCACCTGGTCATTGTTTAGCCCACAGCAAAGGATACATAATCTCTTTGGTCTGTGCACTCACCTGGGGCTACTGTGAGGTTCTGGGGAGTTCTGGAGAGTGTGTACCCCATCCTTTCCCAGCCCGGGCACTCAGCTTCCATGCTTCTGTGCCTCTGAGCCTCTAACAAGTCCCTAGTGCCCTGTTCACTTCTTCAAGTTCACTTACTCTTTCCTCCGAAGCCCCCTTCCCCCATCTCGTTCCTCCTGTGAGGTTCATAATTTCAAAAATGATGTTTTCTGCACTTTTTGAGCATCAGCTTTAAATTGCTTCTTTCTCATTGCGGCGCCTTCTTAGGACTCTGCTGGGGTTTCTATTCATTGGCTACATGTGTTGTTTTACAACAGCAGCACCGTGGCTTGGCGTACACACGGCGTTAAAGATCCCAGTGTGATCATTCCACCAGCAAGCACACGCAGGATGTCTACACTCCCCCACCCCATTTGCTTTTGCCTTTCTCTCAAGGACATGCTTTGTTCTCCTCATTCACGTACCCAGTAACTTTCATTTGGGTTCTAAACGTCAGCCCTTTCCCTGACATGGACTGTCCTCACTGTCTTCAGGGTCTGGTTCTAGTTCTAACTTTCTGGTTCTTCCCAGTTCTTACACTGTGGGTTTTTCTCTACACTGCTGGCCTCATTGTGGGACTCTGCCCTGCCCAGTATGGAGCTGGGGATATAGGGACTCTGGTAAAGCTCTCTTCGTGCTGTTGAGGCAAGGGAGCATTCCCCTAGAGTCCGAGGGCCTCTGCAAGGGCTAGGCCCTCCTGATGGTGGCTGTTTGCATTATTAGGCTTTGGAATTGTTCTCTACTCTGGGGTCTCATAGAATCCTTCTTCACTGTGCCCATAAGGTCCCTGGACTGTGCCAATGTAGTTTAATGCAAGAATTAAAATCTTCATGTGGGATATGGTTCTAAATTTCAGCAATACCACCCACCAGGGGTCAGGTCCTTTTCCTGTATAAGTCGGTGATGTGAGTTGATCTTCCAGCAGGCACACGGGGTGTCAGACTCACCAGCAATACACGGGGTGCAGCGTGCTGGCTGCTGGACGAGCGGCTCCTTGACAGCTTCATCTTTAGCGTTCACTCAGTTCCACCACAAATGGTACTTCGAGCATCCTTGATGGGGCTGGGGCTCCAGCCGAAAAGTGTTTCCTGAGCAAGCAGGAGGACTTGAGTTCAGGTCCGCAGTCCTCATGTAAAAGGCCAGGTACAGCAGCATGCACCTGAAATCCCAGCTCTTGAGGAACAGAGACAGGTCGATCCTGGTGCCCCTTGCCAATCAGTCTAATAGAATTGGGGAGCCCCAGGTTTCATCAGAGACCTTGTCTCAAAAAGTACTGCAGGAAGGTGAGTGAAGAAGACACCTCATGTTAACCACACAACCAGACATACACAAACACCACAAACACACACACACACACACACACACACACACACACACACACACACACACGGGTGCACATATGCCCTTACAGTGTGACCCTTCCTGGACTAGAGCCTATTTCTAACCCTATCAATATAGCAGGTGCATAGATAGCTCTGGATAGATGCTGTTCACATCAGTACTGTGGCCTCTCGAGACGCACCTCACATCCCCTGACTTTGCAGATTGCAGAAGAGCATTGTAGAGATGCCGTGGGGAGGTTTCCATCTGAGCTGGTAGTGTCACTAGCTCCACGGCTTGTGTGACCCTTAGATCACTTGTGTGGAGCTGGCAGAGTTAGGCCAGAGGCACAGAGGCCCACGAAGCCCAGGTTTTGAAGACCTCCCACCACCTCTGTCCGGCAAGCCTGTCCTTCCCAGCCTGTGCCTCTCGTGGCCATTCTCTCAAGTACAAAGCAGCTGGAGCCGTTGCCAGGCATGGCAGTATTTGGAGTAAACTGGTCCTTGGCACTACCCCAACTTACTCATCATTGCCTGGGTAGCACTGGGAGCCAACTGGATACAGCCCCTGCTGATCCTGGACAGGCAGCCCCAAGGCAGCAGTACCGGCTGTCCAGGAGGTCAGGGTGACTGAACATCCAGGCTAAATCCAAGCTGAAGGGGGCGTATGTGTGGATTGGGCCTGGATGTGTCCCAATCACCCTCCAGGTCCTCACTCCTCCAAGCTCCCAGCTGGTTTTCACACCCAGGCAAGGCTAGGAGGGGAACTCCCACCCCTGCACACCTGTAGAGAGGAGCCTTCTGTGGGGGCTGTTGTCTGGATAGTGAGACTGGACCTGTAGAAAGTGCTCCCACTAGTGACTTAAAGGGCTGTGCTGAGGTAGATGTAAGGTTAGAACGGTCCTTCCTTCTAGAAGGTTCTGAGTGCCAAGTGCACCCCTCCTCAGGAGGGATTAACTGGCATGCAGTGTCTTCATCCTGCCCTCTTTCTGTTCAGAAGTGCTGGTTCTTCCCTGACCCCTTCCAGGGCCTTTAGAGGCAGCTGTTCCTTGCCCTCCCAGTCTGCTTCTGTCTCCAGGTCTGGCCTAGATGAGACTCTTCTGCCCAAGTTCATTACTCCGAGCCCAGTGCAGTTTCTTTGTCTGCGGTGTAGGGGAGACTCCCTCTTCTATACCCATTGCCTTAAACAAGGAGAACACACTTTGCTATTCTGAAATAAGTCATTGATTCACAAAGAAGCCAAGCCTGACTCCCTCTTTATTAGGCAGGCTGTGTCTGATCCCACACAGACACACCCACTTCCATAAGACACGCCCTCACAGGCACACCCACTTCCATAAGACACGCCCTCACAGGCTCACCCACTTCCGTAAGGCACGCCCCCAAGGCACACCCACTTCCGTAAGACACATCTTCACAAGCACATCACTCTTACATGGACATGTCTATTCCCACACAGGTGTATCTTACCTGACTCTCCTGGCATCCTGTAGTTTCCTTGTCCCCTATGTCACTAAAATGCCACAGAGAGCAGAGCTAGTAAATCCTAAAGTGCCAGAGGTGCCTGTCAACCTCTGTATGCCTGCCTGTACTCACTGGATTTTTGCCTTTTCTGTGTACCTCATCCTGTGTGCCATACCCAGACTGTGCTTGAGGGGAATCACCCGCACAGCTAAGTTCAGGGTTCCTCCAGAGCAAGCAGTGGGACCATGAGCTAAATAGTATTCCTCTCTAATAAGTGAGGAAACTGAGGCACGCAGTGATTAAACAAGCCATCCCACATATGGCACAGGTAAGGTGTGGCATAGCAGAAGAGGATGCCAGTCCGACCTTAGCATCTCACTTCTTGCTGGGTGTTTTGAAGCAACAGGGTTGGAACACTGAAGGCTCTGAGGTATGCTCATGAGGGTGTCTTCGTAGGCCTTGCTGCACAACCCAGCTCCTCCACCCAGGGCCACACCCCAGGATAATGTCCTTGGGTCCAGAGCTCGGAGGCTAAGCTGACTGTCCTCTGGCTGAGCTGTGTGGAGGGCAGAGGCTACCTCTGTGAGTCCACACTTCGAGGAAATTGCTTCAAGCAAACATGATGGTATCAGTCAGCATGGAAATAGCTTGTCTCTTTTATTTGGGTCATTTCCTCAGATTACTGGACAAGAATTTACAGTCAGAGTTTGCTGTTCTGTTTCTTTCAAATCTGCAGCCTGGGCAGATCTTTATCTGCCATTTAAGGTCAGAATAATGAGGAAGAAATACTTGTGCTGGGAACTCTGTTTCTCCACGATAGGGCCTTGAGTCTCAAATAATTTCAAGGCAGATTAAGATGTATAGACAGGATAGCAAGCTCCTTCCCATAACCATGTCCGGACAACACATATCTGTTCTGAACAGGTCATCCCAGCTTTGCCTTCATAACTGAAATCTTTATTCTAATGGAGCTAGAGGGTACTATGAGGTCCTTGGAACCCTGCCCCAGCCCCTGGTACACATGGGTATGTGTATACACACACACACACACACAAAGAAGAAAATAAAATAGGGCTTTACTCTCCCCCATCACCCAGTAGATGGGAGAGATTCATGGGCTGGGCTGCCCTGTCCCTTGGCACTGTGTTCTCTGAAGGCTACTCACCTGCCAAGCTGCTGGCAGTGCAAGCCCTCGCTTGCTCTACCTGTTGTCTGGTGTCTCGTTGCTTAGTCCCTTCTGCCCCCATTACTGATGTCTCTCTCCTTTCTGTTACCTCTAGTTCTGAGCATCGGCGAGGGTGGCTTCTGGGAAGGCAGCGCCCGTGGCCATATCGGGTGGTTCCCGGCTGAGTGTGTGGAGGAGGTGCAGTGCAAACCCCGGGACAGTCAGGCAGGTAAGGTGGCCTCACAGGGCCAGGCCCAATCATGGGGGCTGCTTGGCCGGAGTGTGTGGCAAGGGCGTGGCTGTGGCTGCACTGTGGAAGGCCGGGTTCCAAACCCAAGGCTTCTCTGTCTCCTTGCAAATGGCTTGGCTGGTTCCGTTCTAGTGGGCGTCATCTAAACTAGAACCACTGGACAAGTTGGTGTGCAGGGTCTGTTAAAGGGCAGTCATTTGCATATCTGGTGCAAATCTGGAACATGAACTTGGAGTGTATGTCCTTGTCACCCTCAGGAGTCTCTGGGGTTGGGTGAATGTCTTTTTTTTTTTTTGCCATCAGATTGGGTATTAAAACACAGGTCGCTTCCTACTAATGAGCAGCGCTCTCCAGACCTACCCAGGGGATACCATACAATGTTCACAGCCAAACATATCCTGGCATCATGCGTTAGAGCCATTCCTCAAACCTGCCTGACTGAAAAACCTTGCTCTGATAGAAAAGCATTGCTCTGATCACAGTGCCAGTGGGCACTTATATGAAAAGGTCTGGGGGAAGCAGAGACACCTGAATCTTGGACAAAATAGACTCCGTGGTGACTTGTGATCATTTATAAGATGGTCCCCAAAAGTAGCCACATGGCCTCTGCAGATACTGTGTTGTCTATGTGGCCCCTGAACTTGGCTCAAATGTGCCCTTCATGAAGTCTTTAGAGGTTCCCTGTCTGATGCTCCACAGGGAATCCCTGGGTCCTGGTCAGGCTGCCTGGGCCAGGGTGGGTCTAGGAACACATGCTGTGTGAAGCACCCCTGTCTTTGGGCTCCTTCAAGCCTGCCTGGCTTTGGAGAGTCTGTTGGTTACTCAGAAAGCTTTTCTCTGAGAACTTGGCCTTGAGTCAGTAGGGTCCTTGTGTCCTGAGCCTCTCTCTATGGGGCTGCTCAAGTGCAACTGCTAGGTTGTATTCTGTATTATCTAACACTGGACCTTTTTGTTTGCTTGCTTATGTTTAAGATATAGTTGAGATAGTCTGACGCAGCCCAGGCTGGCCTCTAATTCCCCATTTGGCTAGGACGATCTCGAACTTTGGATCCTCCTGTCTCCTCTTCTCATGTGCTGGGGCAGTAGGTATACACTACCAGGACTATATGGTGTTGGGAATGGAGGGTTGGACTCAAGGTTTCATGCATGCTAAGCAAGCTCTCTATCCACTGAGCTACATCCCCATCCCATCCAGCCAGACCGTGAAACACAAGACTGAAAGTGATGTCGTATGGGGTGGCAGATAGGCAGTCGGTTAGCAGGTGGCAGGAGCACATTTTGCTGAATGGGGCCATGAGAGTACTACTCACCAGGGAGCAACTGATCTGTCCTAGTGCCTAACCTCCATTCAACCTGCTCTGGTCCCACCTTCCTCCTGCAAAGCAGGCTGTCCTGCCCCATCTTTGACCTTGTCTTCATTGCCTATTTCCTTGGGCCCCTGCTGTTTGGAGTGAGGACATCCCTTCCTCCCCTCCCATGCTTACCCTCAGAGACAATGGATCACCCCAACCTTTGCTTTTCATTGTAACTGCTGGCTGAGCTACACCTGAACAGGGTAGTCCTAGGCGTTACACGAGGGGTCACTGGGCAATCCTACTTCCTTCATCTTTTGGAGAATAGTGGCTTAGAACAGGCTGGAGGGTGAAGAGCAGCCTTCCCTACCTATCTGCCTGCCAACCTTGGGAGAGATTACAGCCTCTTTGGGCCCCACTGGCAGTGTCCCCAGACAGAGCAGATTGATACTCGTCTCATAGTAAGTACTTTTGGGGTGATGAAGAGATTCCTTGTTGGGCTCCATGCTCCTGCTCGGATCCACACAGTGGTGTCCTTGGTCAAACAGAGTTGTGTGCCTGGCTTGGTGCTGGCTCCAAGGTCCCCCTGAGGACCATCCTCACATTCTGATCTGTCTGGAAGCATAGAGTGGATCTTGGCAGTGCCCAAGCTATGTCATGGAGCAGTGATGTCTTGTGAGTCTGTGTCACCTCTTCCTGAGTGCCACTACCTCTAGGTCTCATGAAGTATAGAAAGAGTTAAATCACATAGCTTCCTGCCTGTTAAGATCCATCAGTGGCACGAATCCATCCCCTTGCTGTGTGGAAGTCAGGAGACTCGGGTCTCACCTGGCTTCAATAAAAACATCAGTGTGGTTGACTCCTTCCTGGAATCCCTTAGGGGAGAGAATCTGTTTTCCCACTTTCTGGCTTCTCGAAGCTACATCCTTGGCTGTGGCCTCTTTTTACTTCTGAGGCAGCAGCTGTGGGTGGGGCCACTCTCTGGCTGCATCTCTCAGACACACCCCCACTGCCTCTCTGTCACCTTTAGGGCCCAGCAGGCAAGGTCCAAGCTGCCTAATAGGCAGCTCCAAGTCCATCTGCAACCTCAGTTGTCTGTTAAGTGTCTGTGTGTCAAGAGGGTGACATCTCAAGTTCTGGGAGTTAGGTCATGGGCATCTTTTGGATAGACGAGGAACATCCTTCTCTCCAAGGCTATTGGCAAATGTGACCGAAATCACTTTTTTTTTTTTTGTAGCATAGTAGGCCATGAGTTCTGCCAGCATCCCTCGGAGAGGGAAGGATGAGGACAGTGCTCATGGAAGTGGAACTGGGCTGGGCCTCCAGGATGGGAGAATGCGGATAAGCATGGCTTCTGTTTGCCCTGTGTCTCCTAAGGCTGTGACTATTTTTCTAGTAATTTCTTTTGTTGAGCATTCAGTAATAATATACATGGGGCCTGGAAAGGATTCAGTATGTTCTGACCTGCACAATCCCGAGTCTCTTGCTGCAATAGAGATGTGTGTTTTCCTCAGCTTTCTAGCTTATGTCCAAACTGTCCACTCACAGGTCTAGACTGTCTCCCCAGAAGTCTAGACTGCCCCCTCACAGAGCTCTACACTGTCTCCCACAGAGGTCTAGACTGCCCCCACAGAAGTCTAGACTGCCCCCAACAAGAGGTCTAGACTGTCCACCCACAGAGGTCTAGAACTGCCCCCACAGAGTTCTAGACTGTCCACCCACAGAATTCTAGACTATCCACCCACAGAGTTCTAGGCTGTCAACCCATAGGGTTCTAGACTGTCCCAACCACAAAGTTCTAGGCTATCCACCCACAAAGTTCTAGATTGTCCCTACCACAGAGTCCTTGTGCACAAGATTCAGCCTCAACCTATGATGATTTAATTGGGAAACCCTAGAACCTTTAGGACATGGAGGAGGAGGGCTAGGTGGGAAGAAGGTCAATGTGAAGGCATGGCCTTTGACAGAAATTTTGGGGCCCCACCCCTTAATCTCTCTTTCCTTCTTGGCTACCATGAGGTAAACAGACTACCCTATGACATGCTGTGTAGCCACAGACCCAAAGCAACAGGGACAAGTGAGCAAGCGCCGAATCCCCTGGTTGTAAATTTTCCCTCTTTATAGACTGATTAGCTCATGAGTTTTGTCACAGTGATCGAACGTTCTCCCTGGCAGCCGTCTGGCTATCCCTCTCATCCCATCAGAAGCAAGCAGTTTCCTGAATCCTGTCACCAGGCAGGGGTTGTGTCTGTTGCTGGATTCCAGGTCTGGTCTGGACTTACTCATCCAGCCAGTGTCTGCAGTGTTGCGTTGTGGTCGCTTGCGTGTTGCTGTGTAGCATTCCCTTATTTATCGTTTTCTGTGAGCGTGCAGGGTTCTCTGCCTTCCTGAAGATCGCTGATTGGCTCCCGTGTAGGCTGCTGTAAATTAAGCTGCTGGGCGCATTGCCATACAAGTCTCACTGTAGAAGTCTGGTCTGACTTCCCCTTGCTTCCCTGGGTGACGTCACAAGATAGGTTCATGGTTAGTTTCATAGGAAACTGTTATACTGTTATATGTAGCTGAGGAAATAACTCAGTCGGTGTAGCATGTTCTGTGTGGACCTGATTTCCATCCCTAGAACCCATGAAACAATACCTGTAATCGCAGCACCAAGGAGGCAAAGACAGAGGATCATCGGCTAGACAGTGTAGCTCAGTGGGCAAGTTCCAGGCCAGTGAGGGACTGCTTCAAAAGCCAGGCAGGTAGCATTGCTGAGGATAACACTGGAAGTTGTCTTCTGGCCCCTCCATGCATGTGCACTTGGGTACCCCCTGTATAGATGTATATATGCACACACAAATATGTACTTACATGTAAGACCACTGGATGGGAGGAAGGGAGGGAGGGATGAAGGAAAGGAGAGAGAGAAAGAAAGAAAGAAAGAACACCAGTTTTTGGGGGTGTTAGCCTCTCATAGTGTCAGTCTCCCGCAGCAGCCTGGTGGGTGTGAAGTTGCTTCTTATTGTGAGGGTCGCCTGCATTTCCCCAATGGCTTTTGTGGTTAGACCCCTTCTGCATGATTGCCACATGCATGGCTTCTTTTGAGAGTTCTCTATCTGTTCCGTTGTTGCCATTTCTAACTGGAGTTCTTACCTCACGTGCTAGGTGTGTGGTGATTTTCTTGTACAGCCCTTGCTTGTCAGGGTTCTGTCAGGGCTGCTGTAAATGTGTCTCCCAGTCTGTGCCTTGCCTTTTTGTTTTCTAATTGTGTCTTTTAATGAGAAGGTTTTTAAATTTTAAATGAAGTCCAATTTGTCCCTTTTTACCCTTTTCATAGTTAGTACTTTCTGTGACTTTTTTTTCTGATACTGGAAATTTGCAGACCTTGAATATGCATAGACTCCAGAAGATGGTTCGAATATTGTTTTGGTGTTTCCAGCCAGCTCGCTCTTTCCGCACAAGGTCAGCCTTGTCTGAGCTGTGGGAGCCCTTTGTCTTTGTGCATGGCAAAGCGAGAGTGCTATTGAGCATTCCGCAGAACAGGCAAATAGCTCAAGGACTAAACCCACCAAGAAGGGGCATGTGCAGGGCACCTTATCCCTGTTGGTAGGACCGTGAATTCCTGTCACCTAAAGACGGTTGTCAGAGGCTGAGGACCAACAGCAAAATGAAATGGTAGCGCTGGTGTATCTTAAAATTATCATTGTTATTTTATGTGTGTGGATGTATGTTTATTCAGCTTACACTTCAGCATTGCTGTTCATCATCAAGGCAGTCAGAACAGGAGCTCAAGCAGAACAGGAATCTGGAGGCAGGAGCTGATGCCGAGGCCATGGAGGGGAGCTGCTTACTGGCTTGCTCCACATGACTTTCTCAGCCTGCTTTCCTATAAAACCCAGGACCACCAGCCCAGGGATGGCACCACCCACAATGGGCTGGGCCTTCCCACATTAATCATTAATTAAGAAAATTCTCTTCAGGCTTACCTCCAGCCCAATCTTATGGAGACCCTTTCTCAATTGGGGTTCCCTTCTCTCAGCTGATTCCAAGCAGTGTCACGTTGACACAAAATTAACCAGCACACTTCCCTTACAGAGGTCACTGAGTGGCTCTGGATGGATTTCTCCATGGGGCTTGTGAAGGCTTATGATGGCCAAGGGCCTGTGGAAATTATGACCGTCATATTCACATTTCCTGTGCGTGAGAGAGAGCAGCATGGCTCAGTTTACACACTCTCACTCGTTCTCACACATCAGCCTGTGGAGTTGGCAGCAGAGTAGCCCGTGACTACGAGGCTATGTGTGAGGCAGACAGCACTCTAGGACTTCCGGGTTAAACATGCACATGTCCCTCCCCCAGCTTCCTGAAGGTCAGACCCTTCAGGTCAGGAACAGCAGCTTCTTTGTCCTACATGATACATGCCAAGGACAATGTGATTGCCATTGACTCCTCATATCTATGGAGGGATAGTGTGGTGATAGACCAGAAAACATGTCAGCTGTTGTCTAGAGTCTCAAGTCTCCCACCTGTATCAGGCAGAACCATGCCAGCTGCTGTAACAAAGAGGCCGACTGTCTCAATGTATGAGACAGCACCCCCACCCCAGGGCCTGTTCTATCTTCTAAGATGTCAGTTTTCTTGTTGACTAGAAATTATGGAGTGGGTGACAGCTGGACCCTTCCTTCTTTGAATGCTGAAGCTGAACAGAAATTGGGGGTTCCCTAGAGGTGGGTGTTGAATAAGAACCTAAGATAAAGTCTACCAATCTTAGTGGCACACAGATGTCATCCCAGCACTCAGAGGTGAGACAGGACTATCACAAGTTCAGTGCCAGCCAGGGTTACACAGTGAGTTCAAGGCCAGCCTGGAATATATAGTGAAACCTCGTCTCCAAAGGAAAGAAAGAACTCCAAAACTAGCACCTGGTTTCTGGAAAGGAATCAGTGTGGCAAAGCCAGCATGCACATGTGATGCATGCTGCATCACATCATGATTCATCTTGATTCCATGATGCATCTTGCATGTAAATAGAAAACATTGCTGGCCCTATTTCTCCCCAGCAGAGTTTAGTGGCTGAGATAAAAAGTTAGTTGTTAGTTCCTCAGCCATGATAAGCCTGGGTCAGGAACCTGGCCACTGGTGACTGTGCCCCTCTGTAAACAATGGATCAGTTCTTAGGGTTCATCTGCTCTCCTGATGCCTGTGTTCCACTGCCCACCATAGTCACTAAGTATTTTTGTGGTGTCACTCACAGCGCTATGGTGTGGAGCCTTTACAGAACACATGGCTACAAACCTTGGTATCATAACAGCAGCCTTCAGTCCTTAGTTTAGATTTTCAGGTGACCTTTGTGATCTTCAAAATAAACTTGGGATTGGGGATAAATGAGGTGATTACCCCCATTTTCCACATGAAAGCTAGAGAGATGTATGTCTAGTGAGTACTGAACCACCACCTGAATATAAATAGTCCTGAATCAGAGGTCTTTCCCTTCGCCAAGAAGGCTGACGTGGCTACAGAACATCAGCAACCCTAGGGAATGATGTGACTCGGTAGCTGTGGAGTTGGGCAGTTAGGAGGTAGAGATGGTTGTGGCAGTATCAATAATGGCTGATGTGGGGATGGTGTAGTTGACAGTGATGTTGGTGTTCCAGCTAGGGCTGTGTTGATGGTGTTAAAGACGGTGGTCATGGAGATGGTGACAACAATGATGATGGTGATGGTGATATTAATGATGGTGGTGACGATGGTCGTAGTGATGATGATGGTGATATAAATGATGGTGGTGATGTTGAGGGTGATGATGATCATGGTGGTAGCAGTGCTAATGGTGGTATTATTGATGGCTGTGGTGAGGACAGTGATGATGATAATGATCACATGACAAAAGATGGCTAATGCTAACCAAGTCTGGCACTATAGCTTGGGGAGCCATGCTGTTGTGAGCATAGATTGAGTGTTCTACTCCCTGCCTGCCTCTGCCCAGCACTCCCCTCCCTTCCTGGGAGGTCCCTGACTGCTCTGTGCACTCCTAAAGTTCCATTTTGTTCTCCATTTTTCCTCTTGGTGTAGCAGGCTCCCTTGGGGAAGTCCCTTTGATTTTGCCTTTGTGTATATTAACTCTCTCCCCTGAAGTGCAAGCCTTTCCCACCTGATACATCCTTTAGGAGGTGTAGATCACCTGAGGTGACTTCAGGGACAGAAACTCCATGCCACAGCCGATGATCACCAATGTCAGTAGCTCCCCTCCCTCCGGCTTCTCTTCCTTCCGTCCATTTAAACTTTTAGAGGAAGATCTCACTGTGTCGCTTAGTTCAGTCTAGACCTCACTGTGTAACCCAGGCTGGTCTTAAGCCTGCAATTCTCCCCTCAGCTTCTCGATTGCCGGGGTCACAGGTGTGTGCCCCCATGCCCAGAAGCTGCTGTGCTCTCAGCCACTGTGTGCTTACTTCCAAGCTGCATACGCAGCGTTCATTTGATATGTCTATTTTTCTGCCCAGCGTGAGTTCGGAGCTTTGGCCCATTTATCTTTCAGCTCATCTGTTTTTCTTGCTGATTCAAGGGTCCCTCTTCACACACCTCTGAAGCAAGTCTTGGGTCAGTGATGTTCACTGGACCATGGAATACTTCCCCTCTCTCATGGCTGTGATCCACTCTGTGACTCAGAAGAGGCAGGCATGGTCCTCATGCCTCCTGTAGGCAGAGGGGCCAGCTCCACCAACATCCCATTTCCTCCTTTCTGCTCAAATGCACATGGAGGCTCCCTCCTGTCTGTGCCAGGGATTCCAGTATGCTTTTTTAAGCAAAGTGCTCCCTTCAGAAACACAAGAAGTGGGTTGGCTGTGGCTGAAAGCCCAGCAGGAGCATGGGGGTGACGGCACCGCATCCCTCATTGGGACACTTGTCCCTTCCCTGCGTTGAGGTTCTCAGGGCTGCCCGGGTGGGGTCTGAACAGTGAGACCCCGTGTGTTCCCTCCCTTTGTGAAAACTTTTCTGTCACTCTGATGAAGATCCTGACCCACATATGAACTCCAGCCTCCACTAAACCAGGCTGACCTGCAACATGTCTTATATGGCTTTCCTCTCATTCCTGAAGCAACCCCAGACTTTATCGCCCGTTGTGTGCCCCAAGAAAGAGGCCAAAAGAACCAAAATGGCAGTTGGCCTCCGAGAACCTATGGCTGTAGACCAAAGGAAGCCTTCAGTCCTTGCTTCCATTCAACAAGACCCAGCGTAGGCCAACCAGTGAAGGCAAGAAGCTGAGGAATGGACACCTCAGAGGTCTAACTGTCCCTGTAGTGACATGCAGATTTTTTAAAGTTACAGTTTTGTCTTTAAAAGGCAGCATGGGGCGGGGGAGGCAGAGCTGGAGAGATGACTCAGCAGTTAAGAGCACTTGCTGCTCTTGCAGATGACCTGGGTTCTGTCTCCATCACTCATACTAGGGAGCTCACACCTGTCTGTAACTCCAACTCTAGGGGAATCTAATGTTCTTATCTGAGTTCTGTGGGCACCTGCACACATGTAGTGCATACACATACACTCAGGCACACACACACACACACACACACACAATAAATAAATTAATTAACTTTTTTTTAAAAAGCCAGGTGGTAGTGGCACATGCCTGTAATCCCAGCACTCAGGAGGCAGAGGTAGGTGGTCTCTGTGAGCTGGAGGCCAGACTGGTCTATAGAGCGAGTTACAGTACAGCCAGGGATACATGGAGAAACCCTGTCTCAAAAAAAAAAAAACAAAAAAACAAAAACAAACAAACAAACAAAAAACCAAACTGGCTGGGTGATAGTGGTGCATGCTTTTAATGCTAGCACTTGGGAGGTAGAGGCAGGCGGATCTCTGTGAGTTGGAGGTCAGCCTGGTCTACAGAGTGAGTTCTAGGACAGGCACCAAAGCTACACAAAGAAATCCTGTCTTGAGAAATCAAAACAAAACAAAAAACCTAAATAAAACAAAAACAAAAAAAGCATAGCAGATCAGATGGGCATGGGGAGCACACTTTTAATCCTAGTACTCAGGAGGCAGAGACAGGAGGATCTCTAAGTTTGAGTACAGTCTGCCCCCCTATGGAGAGTTCCAGACCAAGTAGGACTACATAGTCAAACCCTGTCTCAAGAGATAAAGCAAAAATAATCTTCCTTGGACACGCTTAATTGGATGATGGAGGCCAAGGATCATTGTGAGACTTGCGATACCTGGGCTTCCAGTTACTCCATGTGCACCACTGAGCTGTGGGGCCCAGGCCCAGTGCTCAGAGGTCTTAGCTGTACTTCTGGGGTCCCCATTTCTTTTCACTTTTACTTCTCATGGCCCCATCCAAACCCAGTGGGAGCTCAAGTCACCATCACTGTTTAACTAGAAGCAAAGGCCGTGAGCCATGTCCTGTGTGAGCAAAGTTATAGCTTGAGCTGTTGAGAAGCCTTGCCCTGGTCATCTTCAGGCACAACTGGATCCAGGTGCTCACGTGATGTGCTCAGGGAGGACTTTCTCACTCTGGGCTCTCCTTATTTCTCCATGGAAGCCTTCTCTTTTGGTCAGCTTGGTTCTTATGTGTTCCCTGGCAACCACAAGCCTCACGTCTCTATAGATTCTGAGTCCAGGACAAAGCTATTTGCTAAGCTTAGTGCGGGTCCCGTGATGGCCTTAATGGGGCTGGTTTGACTCATGAGGCTGGTTTCTGTGGCAGGGCTGGGAGGAGGGGAGCTGGTGTATCAGGAAGGATGGCTGGGTAGAATACAGGGAAGACAGGCAGTGGAGCCTCGGTGACCCCCTGTAGCAGACGTCTAAAGATATAAGAGAACATTGCCCTGCTTCTGTAGCCAGCGTGAGTGCCTTAGCAAGGATGTGACGATGGGGGAGTGGTCCTCACTTTCTCAGGGAGGGGTTGGTGGCATCCGTTGATCAGATTCTTTCTGTTAGTCACTTAGCGTGTAAACCCTCCACAATCTCACAGTGGCCGGGTGGCCTCTTCCAAAATAGAACGTGTCTGTTATCTTTAGAGCTGTTAAAAATATAGGCAAATGACTCTATTAGCACAATTGCAATCTAAAATATTAATAAGCAACCCCAGCTAGCTTCCAAAGGAGCCACTAACTGCTCCCTAATGGGACATAAAATAAATATGAAGGCTTGCCATTCTGCCTGCTAACGACTGTGTGTTTGTTAAACAACCTGGCACACGCACACACCCACACCCCCCACAGCCCCGCCCTCTCTTTTACGCCATTTTATTAAAATACACTCAGAGTTGCTTTGGGGAAGGGGGTTGGGGCTGCTGTTCCTTAGCAGCTGCTCAGGGTTTTAAATACCAGTTTCTATGCCGGGGTTTGCCCCCAAAATAGAGTTGCGCCATCTCTGCATGATGCTTTGGGTTATGTTGAGAGGATTTGGTCTTTGGCTTACCGTGGGACCTAAGCCTTCCTCGCCTTCTCCGGGGAGCAGTGCTGGACTGCTCTGGGTTACCATGGTAACCTGGAGATACTGGCTACCAGCCCTGCCCTTCTTTCCTATAGCCCTTCCTGCCTGACACTCTGTTGGAAAGTCACCTTGAGCTCCATCACCTTACACAGGCTTCTGAGGGAGAGGTGACAGTGTGGACCGGTTTCTCATAGATGGGGACCATTCTTGGTGTTTCCCTGGACCAGAGGGAAAGGCAGTAGGCTGAAGATAATGGTCTTATTATTTAGTCTGTCTGTCCCATAGCCTGGGAAGCTAATTCCTCACAGCTCCAGAGGTATAAGTTGGGGGTCTGAGGGGCAGGCTGGTCTAGGTTAAGGGCTTCCCCAGCTGGCAAACCTTGCTATTCATGCATCCTGGTGTCCTCACGTACCCTCTCCTCCCTGTATACGAACTCCACTCTCGCAGGCATCTGACCCTCCCTTAGCACTCAGTCTCTAAGCATAGCCACACTAGGCCTGAGACCTCGACTGGGAGTAGTGCCAGTCAGGCACAAGGATAAGGGTGGTGAACATTAAGGCCAGCTATGCTCCCATAGACATCTGTAAGCAACAATGTCCCCCAACTCAGCCTTACCTATGCGTGAGGTGAAGGCGGTAACTGTCCCCTGTCTAGTGATTGCCATTGGCCAGGATGCATGCCTGTCTCCCTGTCACATTTGGAAGCCCCTTTTGGAGCTGCCTCAGATCAATGGGTACAATTTGGGTCCCCAGGCACACTGAAGAGACAAAGGTATATCTCCAGCTTTTGCTTTAAGGCTACAGGCTCAGGCACCCGAGTCTGTGTCATTGCTGTGCAACAGTGGTCAAGTTATTCAGCCTCTCTGGGCCTGTTTTCAGCTCTGCGTGGTGCTGACTGCACTGTATTCCCAGCTACTGTGGGGAGAAATGGATGGTTCGTGGAAGTTATTTACCAGGTGTTGTGTAGTCCTCCCCTCCTCATTATCCCGTGCGTCATATCTCAGATACAATGGGTGTGATGTGTGCAGAGCCTGCCCAGTGTTAGGACCCATCGAAAATCAGCCCTGCTGCCAGAGTGCCTTCACTGCTTCACGGCCAGGGTGTCTGGGGTGAGGTCCGGGGTCTCTACCAGTCAGCTTTGGTGATGTGCTTGCTGAGCTGACCTTTCGTCCAGTCAAATGCCCCCAGAAGAAGCTGGTGAGTGCCTGGATGGTGGCTCCTAAGTGCCTGCAGGTAGAGCCAGTTGATAGAGCTATGATGGCCTCCCTGACTGAAACAACCAGGAGGGTGCAGCTAGCTTATGGCAGAACTTCCCACGCCCCACATGGCCAAGCAGAGAGGTGCCAAAGAGTGGGCAGAGGATTGATGGGTGGAATAGAGGGGTAGATGGGCAGTAAGGATATATGGATAAATTCAGACAATGGGTGGATGAGTCTGTGAATAGATATGATGGATGGGTGGGTGGGATGTGGGTGAGTGAATGGATGAAGGGATGGATGGATGGATGGATGGATGGATGGATGGATGGATGGATGGATGGATAAGTGAGTAGGTGGATGGATGGGTACATGAATGGATGAGTATTTGGGTGGGTGGATAGCTAGGTAGATGGATGAGGGGATATGGAGGTAGTTGAGTGGGTGAGTAAATTGGTGGATAGATGGATGGATGGATGAATGAAAAGATGTATAGGTGAATGAATGGTTGGATGGATGGGTAGATGAGTAGGTGGATGGCAGGTGGACAGCTGACTGTACACCACTCTCTTGTCTCATTTACATGCCCACTCCAATTGTGTTACCCCCTCCCATTTTATACCCCTGCCATGGACCCATGAGATGTTTCAGAAACCCTAAGGTCTGTGTATATGATATCATATACACCCCTGCTGGGTGTATATGAGACTCTTAGGCAGTGCCATTAATCTCCCTGGCCTCCCACCCAGGCTGGCGTTGGTTCTGTGCCTAGGGTTTGTTTGGGTACCACTTTCCATCAGCTAGCCCAGGGGTTCAGTGACTGCCCACCCTACATCCCTTGCTCGGCCCTAGGGTCTGTGGCCTGCAGGCCTCACCTGTCCTTCTCACTACCCCATGAGTGTCTGGATACTGTAATGTTTCCGAAGGTAGGGGATGGCATGCGCCCACAGTGGGGAATGGGTGCTCCGCATGGACTGGTGGTCCTATAGCTATGCCATTTGTCAGCAGGAGCAAAGAGGGGCCTGGGGGTCTTTGATACCTGGGCACACGGTTCTGGGACAGTGAGCCAGACTGGGAGTCCCCTGGAGCTGGGGCAAAAACGGATGCCTCATGCCACCCCCAGAGCTGCAGATCTTTCTGGAAAGTGAAGGCTGTCATATGGCGCTCTGCTAGTGAATGGAGATGTTGTTTTTGGCTTCTCTGAAATAGACGATGGGAAACAGACCCAGAGATTATGAATAAACATTGGCTTATGGGGGCTGCGCACTGCTAATGGCAAAAACCTCCACACTTAGAGATTAAATTTAAGACATACATATGGAAAGGGACTCTGGAGAGGCCAGACTCCGCTTGAGCAAATCACAGAGCCACTGTAGGGGGTGGGGGTGCACTGTATGACCTTTGTCCCTAGCCAGGGTCATGCGCACAGGAGTACCAGGTTCCAGGAGGAGCTAGTGTTCCTCAAGACAGCCAGGGTGATGCTGCAGGAAGCAGGGGCTACCTGGGAACTGCCCACTGGCATGGACTATAAGTCAGTATACGACTTTAGCCGAAATGACTTCTGGAACCTTTAGGATGGTTAATAAGATCGAGTTGCAGAATTAACTCCACATTAACTGTGGCCTGTCAGGTGAGCCCTGGAGAGCTCTGAGGGGTGTCTGGGTGTGGCCCACCTGTGTTTTGTTGAACTGCAGTATAATCCTCACACCAAAAGATTTATCCTTTTAAACCGCATGGCACAGCAGCTTTTTTTTTCCTCCGGCAGTTCTGAAAACCTCAGCGTATCGGGTTCCAAAACGATCTAGCGCCCTAAGTATAAAGCTGGCACCCAAAACAGTCCCTTCCTTCCTTCTCTCATCAGCCCTTGGCAGCCATGAACCCTCCTGCTGGCTCTGGGCAATTCATGTCATGGAATTCATCAGAAGATAGTCTTTCACAAGTGAATTTAGCAGGCTTATCTTTCCTTTCTGTGGCGAATTCCTTTTTATTTACGTGCATACGCCACACTTCATCTGTCAATAGTTGATAATAGTTGATGGCTACTTAAGTCGTTTCCACCCTTTGGCTGTCGTGAATCGTTTGGCTGTGAACATTCAGGTGCAGGTTTTGGTTAGAGGCTATTAGTTCCAGGGGTTTCTATCTAAGGGTGGAAGTGTTGGGTTGTGTGGTTGCTGTGCTTGTGTGTGTGTGTGTGTGTGTGTGTGTGTGTGTGGTGTATGCATGTGTGTTGCTGGACGTGTCTATGAGGAGGACATGGGGTGCCATGCTCTATCATTCCCCGCCATATTATTTGAGACCGGGTGTCTCCATGAACGTGGAGCTTGACTGGTGGCCTGTGAGCCCCAGTGAGCTTTCTATCCCGGCCCTCACACAGGGCTAGGGTTCCATTGTGCATGCAGTCACAGCTAGCTTTTTATGTGGCTTCCGGGGGGTTAAACTCAAGTCCTCCTACGTGTGAAGCGGGCACTCTCACCTACTGAGCCATCTCCTCAGCCCTCTTTAATATCTGAGGGCCTGCCAGGCTGTGGTCACTTGTGACTGGCACTGGTGAGTGGCCTTGCTCTGTCAAAGCTACCCCTGTCACTCCTCCCCATCCCAGAACGTAACTCTGTGACACATATGCCCCCTCACATCTGTTAGCACAAGATTGTGTGGGCAGACACCCAGGGTGGGTGTGGCGATCTCTCCGCGGCTTCTAGAGAGCTCAGGAGGCCAAGAGGAGTATGGTTTAGTTCTCCACAGCCCTGTAAAGACGGACCTTTCCGTGGTGCTGAAGCACAGACATGGGAGAGGGAATACACCTGTTCTCAGGCCAGGAAAGCCTGGCTTCCCAGCCAGCCCACATCCACCTGCCGCTGCTTAATTAATGTTCTTGAAATTCCTACTGTTTTGGGCAAAGGCCCCCATTGTCACCCTGCACCAGGCCTCACAAACTTTCCCTCAGGCTTTGCTGTTCCCAAAGTCCCTCCGTGGTGTCTAGTAGACCTCTGGGGTTGGCCACACAGACTGAAGGTCATCTGTTCTAGGCTCTCCTGGAGCTGGCTGCAGTGCTGTCCCTACAGGCAGGAGTGTGCTGAGGAGTCGGGCACCTGGCTGCTGAGCTAAGCATCCAGCTCATGAACTTACTGAATTGCTAAACCTAAGGTGCCCTGTGCCTGCTGAGGGGGAGGGGCAGCTCTGGCCATTCTGTCCTCGCTCAGTCCTCGCTCAGATGGAGCTGAGGACAGTCACCAGGCCTCTTCCTGCGTGGTCTTTGGCTTTGATTAGGGCATTTGTCTTATACTATGTCTGTACACTGCTGCCTACTCCCCTGAGAATGTCACCCACCCTGGCGCTGTTTCATACACACCACTCACTGACTTCCACAACTGTGACCCTTGTCTTCCCCACTTGCTAGACTGAGATGTAAATTTGTCCTTCATTTGAATTCAGAAGGTTCTGACACCCCATCTCCCTGAAGGGCCCCAAGGCAAAGCAGCAGAGACTAGAACGCCCTCCCTGAGAGTCACACAACTAGACACTGACTGGAAGGCCTTTCCTGAGGACCCAGATCACCCATCCAACTGCAAAGAACTATCCAGAAGCCACACTGGTGCACATGTTCTTCTACAGCTGAGTACAGGTAGGCAGTGAGGGAGAGTATCCATGCCAGCTTCATGCTCCGTGCTAGCTAGCTGGCACCTCCCCATGAAATGCAGTACCACGGCCCTCACAGAGCACAAGATGAGAGACATTCATGCACACATTCATGGCAGGGTGCACAGATAGGCCACAGTGTATGCATCCACATGAACACACATGCATGGTGACACACACATTCATGGGGCATACATGTGTAGACACATATCTGCAGTGAATGTATGCTGGCATCACAACTGCACATGTGTCCAAGTGTGTTCACTGCATTCATACACCTGCAATGAGTGCGTGGGTGATATCACTTATACCTGCATGTGTATATATATGTATGTATGTGTTTATATGCATGGTGCTCATACCTACATGCATTTGTGTGCATACATACAGTGTGGCTACACATCATACTTGCTACTTACATCTGCATGTGTGTGCACATGGTTCACACCTGTACTTGTGTGTGCCTGTCCTTTATACCTGCACACATGTGCACGTGTATGCCTTTCTGAAGCTTAAGGCCTGCTTTGCTCAGGCTCACTGTGTCTGCCCAGCCGTCAGGTGGATACACGACTCCCGTACTATTTGGGGCTGAGCTGTCCTTGAGTTCTGGCACAGATACAAAGCCCTGGTGACGACCTGACCCAGTTCCCATTCCTGAAGCTCTGGCTTCCCTCGTGGACAGTCCTAGAAGGAGTCTGATTGCCAGGGTGACTGCCTCATTTGTCATCCAAACGGGGCCGCTTCCAAGAGCAAAGGAGAGCAGCAGAGCTGTGGCCGCTGAGGGAATCAGCTGACCCACTTTCGCCGGGAGCTGAGGTTTCCTGGCCTGCGCAGGCAGCACTCCCCCTCCAGGTAGAGAAGACAGCTAGTCACCTATCTCCTACCCTCTACTGTCCAACAGAGGCTGCTCTGTGCATAGAGCTGGATTCCAGGCAGAAGTCTGTCTCTGAGTGACATTTGGGGAAGGGTCACATTTCCCTGTGAGCCTGGACCTGCTGAAGAGGGTAATACAGTCTGCTGATGAGCCATCACCTAAGAAGACCCTGTAAGGAAGACATGGAGATACAGGGATGTCCTCTACCTTGGGGGGAGGTGTGGGGGGATCGTGACAGCAGGATACACAGTCCATTCCTGAGGGTTACCATGGCACCGAGGGAGAGGCAGGGGAGGAAGGTTTCCCTTCCTCCCACACAGGGGCTTAAGCCAGCATGGACTCTCAGGACTTCCTTTCCCCGATCTGGCTGGCCTTCCAGGTCTGTCCAGAGATGTCATGTAGATCCCTGCTGGGACGATGACAGCTCTGCCCCTGTGCTGGGATATGCCCCACCCACAGCCACCTGCAGAAAGGGCTCTTCTAGGTGGGCTTATAAAACATATCAGGAACAGAACCTGGGGCCTGGCAGCCCTAAAAAGCCAGGCTTGGCCACCCATCTTCAGTGAGCCAATTAGGAGGTCCAAATTCATAGTGAAAAGCAGGAGAAGGAGATTTGTTCAGTGTGGGCTACCCTGGGGAAAGGGACAGAGAGATGCAGGAACTCCCTAGTCCATCTCCAGCATCCTGACGTATTGGTTTAAAGAAAAGCCAGGGCATGTGCATAACTGAGAGTTGCCGAGGTCTGCTTCCCCACACATCTCAGCTTCGAGTCTCTCCTGTAAGGTCCTTTGATGAACTGAAAATTTCTCTGGGGAGCCCACAGTGCCCCCTCCCACCATGAGTGGCACCAGGCTTCAACCTTCTCCTCATTCCTGCATGATATTCCTGGGGGAGTTTCTAATTTCTTGGGGGTCCATTATCTCAACAGTCTGGTAGCCAAGGGGGCACCAACATCTCTTTAGAATATCTTCATGTCTGCCAGGCCAGCCAGAGTTGTGAGCTGAGCAACCCAGACAGCTTGCCTTCTCTGCACCCCTCCCCCACCTGCCCAGGCAGACACTTCCCCCTCCTCAGGCTTTAGTGAGAGTAAAGATGGTCTCCATGAAGCGCTCATGAAACAGAGGACTTTAGATTCCCTTAGCATTCACTTGGGGCCACCCGCAGTCACCTCACCATGAAATCACGCTGTATAGGTAGGAGCACTTGAGACCCTACACTGGGCAGACACCGGATGAAGCCAAGGCTCTCCCCCCCACCCCCCACCAGAGTATGCCATGGGCAGTTCAGTATATATTGTCTTCCCTAGATCAGGCCATGCCAGCAATGGCCTGGAGGCTCCTCCCTCATGCCTGCTCTTCTTGGTGGAGCCCTCTGCTCCCTGTCCCATGGGTTGGTCAGTGTTGCTGTCCTGATATACCCGGGGGCAGAGAAGCCTCCCATGGGGCCCATAGCTGGCCACTCACATCCTGTAAGGTGCACCTGCAGAGCCTGTCTCTGTGCCTACAACCCACGACGGATGAGTCCAGGAAGGTCAGGAGACAAGCAGGAACGGAGCACAAGCGGCTGCTGCCCATCAGCTGCTGGAAGCCCTTGATGAGGAGATGGGTAGCAGACAGCAGCATGAGGCGCATGCTGGAGCCCTCTCTCGGCCCCTCGAGCCCTGGAAACCCAGAGAGGGAACCCTGTTTTGTCCCTGCAGCCACTGCCCCTGCTTCCTCTCCACCCTGCCTTTGTCCTTTTCTTCCTTTACATTCCTTGCTGCCCCAGGTCCCCCATAGCTTTGTTTCTCCTGTAAGTGAGGTCTGCTGGGAAAACAGTTCACAAATGATCACTGTCTCTTTCTACCATATGGGTCCCAGGGATAGAACTCTGATGTCAAGCTCAGAGGTGAGCACCTTTCTCAGCCGAGCCATCTCACTGGCTCCAGTTGGAGACTATCTCTCTTGCTTTGGGGGAAAGAAGTCAGAGATCAAGCGGCAGATTGAGATTCCAAACAAAGGCTAGAGGGACAACCCCTCATAACCTGACTCCTGAGGGTCAAGGGCCCCTCACAGCCTGACTCCTGAGGGTCAAGGACCCCTCACAACCTGACTCCTGAGGGTCAAGAGCCCCTCCACAGCCTGGCTCCTGAGGGTCAAGGGCCCCTCACAGCCTGGTTCCTGAGGGTCAAGGGCCCCTCACAGCCTGGCTCCTGAGGGTCAAGGACCCCTCATAACCTGACTCCTGAGGGTCAAGGGCCCCTCACAGCCTGGCTCCTGAGGGTCATGGGCCCCTCACAGCCTGGCTCCTGAGGGTCATGGGCCCCTCACAGCCTGGCTCCTGAGGGTCATGGGCCCCTCACAGCCTGACTACTGAGGTTCAAGGGCCCCTCACAGCCTGGCTCCTGAGGTTCAAGGGCCCCTCACAGCCTGGCTCCTGAGGTTCAAAGGCCCCTCACAGCCTGGCTCCTGAGGTTCAAAGGCCCCTCACAGCCTGGCTCCCAAGGGTCAAGGGCACCATCTGTCATTGAAACACCCCATGCCTCTCTGTAGCCCAGCCTCAGATTACTGAGTGCTGTTGTGCCGTTTCCTTCCCATTGGGCTGCCCTGGCTAATTCCTCCCAGTTCAGCAGAGAGGGGAAGGAGAAGGATGAAGGTCCCTCTGATCCCTGCAGGTTCAGCATCCCTCCGGTCCTCCCAGCATCCTTGATGTCATGAGGCCTTCCTTGGTTTTTATGGCTGCTTTGGGTCACTCTTCTGTTGTCTCTCAGGAGGTAGTGGGTCTTCATCTGCCTTGACCATGGTCTCCCACTGCCAACCTCAGAGTCCTGCATGGTATCCATGCTCCAATGCTCTGCAAGCATCCATCCTGTATGTGAGCTGGGATTCACATCTGTATACCATGCTTTATGGTGTCCCTGCTGACTCTGGGAACAGCTCAGACCCCATGGTCAGTCTTCTGTTCCTCAGTACCTCATTCTATGAGCCCCTTCTTGCCAGAGTGGGTGTGAGATTCCCTTCTCTCAGGGTCAAGGTGCATCCCTCCATGCATGTTCAAGGACTCACCTGCCTGGGAGCATTTGTAGGAGGATTTAAATGTCCAGGCTTTAATATTTAGGGTTTATAATTTTCTGAGAATAGAATTACCTTGTTAAACTTTTTGAGGAATGGTAAAAAACTTTTTCATTCTAGAATATTGTGTGCTTGCATATGTGTGTGTATCTATGTGGGAGAGTGAATATGAGTGTGTGAGTGTGTGTAAATGTAGGGACAACTAGTCAACCTCAGGTGTTCCTCCTTCGTACATGTTACACATTGTTGTCTGAGACAGGATCTCTCTCTGGCCTAAAACTCATCAAGTAGGCTAGGCCCAGTAAGCCTCAGTGAGCCCCGTCTCCTCTCTGGGTTTGGGATTGAAGGTTTACTATGTAGCTCAGGCTGGTTTAGAACTTACTATGCAAGACCAGACTGGGCTCTACCTACCTGCCTTTGCTTCCTGAGTTCTGGGATTGAAGACATGACACTATGCCCAGAAGCCTCTTTTTTAAAAAGCGTATTTATTTACTTGTTTGTATATATGTGTGTGTCTTTGTGGTTTTATGTACGTCATATGCACACAGGATCCTGCAGAGGCCAGAAGAGGGCATCAGAGAACTGTAGTTACAGCTGAGCAGCCTTCTGGGTGCTAGGAACGGAGCCTAGGTCCTCTGGAAGAGCAGCCAGTGCTCTTAACCGCTGATCCCTCTCTCCAGCCACATGCTGGCCTTTTTCGTGTGGCTTCTGGGACTTGAAGTTGGGTTCTCATGCTTGTGCAGCAAACACATTAACAACTGAACCATATCCCCAGCCCCATGTTCTGGGATCTTTCTGCAGAGGTTATCACCTATGGCTGATGCCTCCTGGGCAGAGCTTGCAAGCCTGGCCTGGCACTTGTTTTTTCCCATCCATGACATAAAGGCTGTGGCACATCTGTCTACTTGTCCTAATCTGTACACTCTCCTAGGTAGGTCCTACCTGGAACCATCCCGTGTCCCCAGCTGGCACACAGTAGGCCCGCTGCAGACTACTGCCATGGAAACCAGAAGAATGGCAGTGTGTCTTAGAGACAACTAGTTATTTTCTAAGGAACGTGACACAGATTTAGAATTCAGTGTGGCTAAGAATCAGCCGGCTTCTGCCACTGAAAACGCGCTTGTCGTTTTGTCTGCCAAGAATTCCAGAAGCTTCTCCAAGTGATCACTGATGGGAGCAGAAGCATCACCACTAAAATTAGGTGATGAGATGGGTTGTTATGAAACACCAAAGAAACCGACAGGTACATTTAATGAGTGGGGAACACGCCTCCTCCATGACAGCTGCACTGTGGCTTGAGCTGTTTCTCTGACTTGGGTTTTGTTGCCCAGCATTGTGGTTGCTTAAAGTACAGCCATTTGGTATTTGGGAAAATGTGCTTTAGGCCTGAAGATGTTTTCAAGCTGATGTAAGACCAAGTCTCCCTCTGCACACAGGCCTGCCGCTCTCCCCTGCCCTGCCTCTTGCCCTCTGTCAGAATACCTGTGATGAGCCACTGGATGACCACAATGTCCCTGCCATTTGTGACACTTTACTCACAGCAGAAAAGCAGCGAGGAGCCTTGGCTTGAATGAGATAGGGTTTATCTCTCTGCTCTGTTCCAGAAGACAAAAGAAGGCAGCCCAGAGCTGGAACAGAGATGTTAAGCTTACTTAGAAGGGCCTAGTTTCTTCATTTCTTGCTGTTCAGAAATCCTTCATAAGCTGCCCTGTGGTTCAAGCTGGCTGCATAGATTCCAGCCATCACATTCACATTCTGGTAAAGGAGAAGAAAGGATAAAAAAAAAATAACATCTTAAGGACATGCGTATGTCTAGCTGTGTGTTGTCAGCCATAGTGTATTGTCAGAAGTAGGTTTTGAGAGCAGAGAACAGAGAAGGCTTTTGGTATTCCTGTCCTACCCTTTGTTCCCATGTCCTCAGTGTCCCCTCCAGCCACATCTTGTCCTTCTCTCACATTCCAGAGTTGGTCAGGACATTTGGAGCATGATATCACTATGTGATAAAGCAGTGTGGTGCTTCAGGTGAGAACACAGCTGACTTCACATCAGGCAGTACACGAGATGGAGATGAGGCAGGTTCTCACCCCCGGTGAGCAAGTGCCTGCTGGGGTCAGATGGCCACCTGCGGCCCACAGCACAGGTTCCAGATGCCTGCTCTTGCCTCAGTAGGACCCTGCCTGTCAGAACCCACTTCTGCACTAGTGGAGACTCCTATTTACAGCCAGCCAGCATCCCACCCAAGCTGCAGAGGAAGTAAATGGTTTTCTGACTTAAGATCAATAGCCTCAGGCATGGCTAGATCCAGGTGCTCACATTCCCCATGCACATCCTCTGTCTGCTTTGCTCAGTGTGCACTCCTTAGGCTGGTTCTCTCTAAGCCACATGGAAGTGACCAGTCATGGCATCAAGCTGATAAATGACTGTTCTGGCAATTCTGACACCTCTGTGTGGCCTAGAGCATCCTCTGGTCACTGTGAGAGACAAGCATAGGATTGGGTCTCATTGGCTGATGACTCATCTGTTTAACTTTGGACCAACTGGTCAAGAGAGAAGGTGGGGCTGGCAGTGTGCTTCAGGAATGTGGGCTGAGGTCAAGACATGGGTATCTCCAGCAGAAAGTGGCAGGTGGACTCTGGCAAGCCAAACACATACTCCTCCTCCCACCCTTGCCTTTCCCAGTCCCTGCCTTGCTCCTGCTCCTCTGTAGCAGGGTGGAGCTGTCCCAGTCTTGGCCTCCAAATGCCCCCCATTCAGTGGTTTCCTTTGTCATTTGCCACTCTTCACCCTTGGTATCTGAGACTACTTCAGGAGTGGAACGATGTATAATCCCCTTTGTGAGATGTCAGCACCTGCCAGCAAAGAATATGGCATGGACACATTTTTGAGGAAGTCACATGATCCTCTGGCTGACGGGAATGAAGATAGGGAGGAAGGGAGGGGCTAAGGTGTGAGGAGATTGATGGGTGAATGGGTGAGAGTAGGATGTGTGGTGGGCGGATGGATGGATGGATGGATGGATGGACAGGTGGAAGGAAGAAAGAGGAAGGGAGGGAGAGGGGAAAGAAGGAGGGACAGGTGAATGGATGGATTGATTTATGGATGGATAAGTGAGTGAAAGGTAGGTTGATGGGGGACTTAATAGGCCTTTCAGGAGTCACTGTCTCCTGCAGTCCTGATGCAGCACCAGCAGTTTAGTGTAGTGACATTTCATGTCAGTGCTAGCATGCATGCTTCTACCCTACTGCAAAGTAGCAGGGAGTTAGGTGGGGGGAGATGAGGAGCTGATGGGAAGGCTCCAGGCAGCTCCAGGATTGTGTGCAAGCTGTGGGCTTTGATCATGTGTTCTAGCCACCAGATATGACTTTGGAATGATATACCCTGCCTCCTGTGTCCATTCTGAGCATCTCAAATAAGGTCACTCCCTGTTCCTGTTTCTACTCCTCCTATTCCTTCTCTCCTTTTTCTTCTTCCTCCTCCTTCTCCCACCTGTTGCCCTCTGCTTCCCTTCCTCCTTCAGATATTGCAAGAGTTCATGGCTGCTGGGGAGGGCAGGTAGTTTTGGTCCCTGATGAGATTTTCTGTGTCCTGTGGATGTTCATATGTAGACCTGAGGCAACAGGTCTGGTGTTTGAATGTGGAACCTTTGTGAGATAGTAAAGTCAGATGAGATCACAAGGGTGTGGCCTTGTGGTTTTTGAAGAGAGTCTGGAATACTTATTCTGTCCCTGTGTGGAGCCCTTGACTATGTGATGAACTGGCAGGAGACCTCTCCAGGTGCCACACAGATGCCAAGTCACTTTCCCAGACTTTCAACCACCAGAACTAAGATCCACACAAACCTCTATGCTCTATAAACTCCCCAGGCTCAGGTATTGGGTCATAGCAATAGAAAGGAGATGTGGATGCCTCCCTACCTCCTCTCTTAGGGAACATGGCACTGTTCTGAGGAACACACAGCCACTGCCACGCACATATCAGGAACTAAGAAACTAGGCCTGTTAACTGTTTTGGAGCCCATGGGCTTGGGACTGGGCCCATGTTTTCCCTTGCTGGGTCCTGGCCTTGTCCCACAGTGACACAGTTTAGTTGAAGGAGCACTCCCTCTACCCAGACATGTCGCTGAGCCCTGCCCCACAATACTTATCCCCAGAAGCTGGCATGGAAGGTCCATACTCTGGAATGCACAGCCATTCAGGAGCCCCATTAATTACATGGACAACAGAACAGATCTCTCTCTGCCACTGCCCCTTGTTTTCTCAGGACTCAGCTTCCACAGGGGTCCCTGCATCTGGTGGTTTATATTCTGATCAAAATGATGCTTGGAGACCTCAGGAAAAATATTAACAGGTCTTGGTGGACGCAGCCATGGCTTTCCAGAAGTATTCCAGACCTTGGAGCTCATAACTACAGCCCCCAGGGCCTAGTTGGTGGACTCAGACCCAGATAGAGGCTTCCCTGGGCTTCATGAGGCCAAGAGCTACTTGTGAAGGTGGACACTATGACCAAGGAAACTCTTACAAAAGCAATCATTTAATTGGGGGTTTGTTTACAGTTTAGGAGGTTTGCTCCAACATCATCATGACAGGAAGCATGACAGCAGGCATGGCAGGCATGGTGCTGCATCCTGATCTTCAGGCAGAGACAAACACTGGGCTTGGCATGGACTTTTGAAACTTCAAAACCCACCCCCAGTGACACACTTCCTCCAACAAGGGCACACCCTCTAATCCTTTCAAATAGTGCCACTTCCTGGTATCTAAGCTTTCAAATATATAAGCCTCTGGGGCCATTCTTATTCAAACCACCACAGGGCCAAAAGGCAGGGAGACTAGCTGCTGGTATTCTCCTGCCTGGAAGGAAAACATTTAACTACGGTGAACACAGCCCTTCGCCTTTTATTTATTTATATTTAATATGTATGTGTGCATTTGTATGTACAAGTGTGTTCAGGTAGGTGTGCACATGTCGATATACGTGTGAAGGCCAGAGGTCAACTTCAGGTATCATTTTTCCTAAAGAGCCTCTACCTTTTCTGTGAGACATGATCTCACTGTGTCGCCCAGGTTGGTTTCAAACTTGAGTTCTCCCAGTCGCAGCCTCCTGGGTGCTGGGCTGCAGGCAGCGCCTCACCTGGCTGGTGGTGTTTTAATAAAGACACTCCTTTCCTCATGAAATAGCCACCTTCCTGTGCCATCTGACCTCAGTCTCTTCCCAAAGGCCAGCTCATAGGAGCCAGACTTCAGTGTCTGAAGGCAAGGGCACAGTTCAAGCCATACCGGGTAGCTTCACAGAATATTCACAAATACCTAGCCCCCCTCCCCTGTTGCTGCTTCTCCTACCTGACACCTCAGCATGCAAAGTGTGCTTCTGCCTTTGTTCAGGACTTTGCATCCAACTCACCGTCCGGGGCCTGGTTGGCTCCCTTCCACCTGCAGGCCATGGATACCTTATAGTCAGGAGTCCCATAGACCATGTCCGACTCCCAGAGACAGGTGCACAGTGCTCTAGACAATGGATGTCTGGACTCTCTCTAAATGCTGTGCCTGATTCCCTAGGAGGATCCGTTAAGCCCGCTACACGCCCTCTACGTGCCCTCTGCCTGCCGTACCCGCTCTCTGTACAGGTTCCCTATGAGGATGCATTGAGTCTTCGTAAGAGCCTGCTGTGAGCTGAAAGACATATATCTCCCCACCTCCAGACCCTGCACCAATTACCCTAGGAAAAAGAGGACCAGGCATGGTTGCACACACCTGTAATCCAGTCCTTGGGAAACTGAGGAGGGAGGAGCCCAAGTTAGAAGCCAGCCTTGGCTACTCAGCAGCAGATTCCTGTCTCAACAGGGGGGCGGGGAGTGTAGTAGTACTTTCTCTCGTCAGAACTGCCAGCTTACAAACAATGGCAAGGAGACTTGTTAGCTATGAACGCTCGGCCTTAGCTTAGACTTGTTCCTAACTGTCTTATAACTAAATCCATATTTTATAACCTACGTTCTGGCTCATGGTTTGTATCTCATCTCTGTACTCCCCATCCCACTTCCTCCTTCCTTCTTCCCAGAGTTCTTTCTCTACCTGGAAGTCCCACCTATACCTCCTACCTAGCTATTGGCTATTCAACTTTTTATTACACCAATCCCAGCAATGCATCTTCAGACCGTGTACAATTATCCCTCCACAGGTGGGGGTGCTGAGGTAGAGGCTGGGGTATGCAAGGCCCCAGATTCCATCCCTAAGGCCAAAACAGGCAGGTATTGGTGAAAACCTAACTGGTTTTCCTAGAACCCAATAGCGCCTACCTTTGTAAGAGAAGGAGGTATGGCCAGTGAGATGGGTCATGAGGAAGACACCTGTCGCTAAGCCCAATGACCTAGGTTCAGTCCTGTGAACCCATATGGTAGGAGAGAACTGACTCACACATGTTGTCCTCTGACCTTCTCATGTGAGCTGTGGCTCATACAGTTAAATCTACACAATGTATAAATTAAAATGTAATTTTTAAAAATTTTAAAAGGAAATGAAAAGGGGTGTGATCGACATGGGATAGGCACTTGGAAGCCGAGAGGATGCTGGGAAAACCCCTAGGAGGTGGAGCTGCCTGGGAAGAATAAGAAGACCCTGTGTCAAGGAACAGAGAGAGATGAGGGCAAGTAAAGACACAGAGATGCATGCAGACAGAGGCAGAGACACAAAGGTCACAACGTGATGGAGGCAGAGACTAGAATGCCTAGACACTAGCCAGGGGACAGCAAGGGATGTTGACAGTCACCAGAAACTGGAACACAGCTGGAGCAGACTCTCATTAGAGCTTTGTGGCCTGGCCATACCCGAGTTTGATGTCCAGCCTCTGGAAAGTGAAATACTAAATGCCTGTCCTGTGAGGTGCCCTATCTGTGGCAATCTGTTTCCATGGGTTTAGGAAAACCACTCAAGTCACTGAGGTCACAGGAGTCCCAAACACTGACTGTATATCCCCAAAGTCTCTGAAAGGCCTGGGGACTCAGTGTGCAGTTGTATTGTTTCTGTGATTGGTCACAGTGGCATAGGTAGGACACCATCGTGCTGAGAATAGGCAGATGCTGCAGGACTCCACACCCAGCTCTGAATCAGTGTGCACCTAGGCAGAGCATTTGCTGCCCTGGACAGATCAGCCATGTAGGAACCGCATCTCCCAGGAAAGTCCACAGGAGCCTCAGCGGTCAGGGCTGCGGCTTCTCCACTCAGCACAGTCAACAGCTGAGACTCCAGGAAGCAAAGCAAGGGCTCCATCCTCATGGTCTCCAGTGTTAGAGCAGAGCCCATGGGGGCTGCTGCAGCAGGGCTGGGTACCAGATGCTCAGCAGAGGGAACATTTTAGCTCCCCAAGCCCTCCTCTAGGTGGCAGCCTTGGGAATATAGAGTCCCTGCTCTATAGTCTAAATGACTATAGCAACAACCAAAGTTAGTGTGCTGGGTTCCTGCTCCCCTATATCTATTTTAAGAGACGGTAGGACAGGGGCCGCTCAAGCCATGAGAGCAGGCAAGGAACATGCACGCTATATAAGAGGGCTCCCCCTTTATCTCACTAGCAAGGCATCTTCTATGTTATACCACTATAAGGGGTTGGCTTCTGGTCATGTTGGCCCCATGGAGCCCACTAGACCCATAGACAAGGACTAGTTGAACACAGCCAGGCCCCTACCAGCCTACTTGGCTGGCGGTGGGATTTCAGTGGAATTGTGGCCTCACTGCCTTTGCTGAGAAGCATGACCAAGGCCCTGTGTGCATGCACCAGGCAGTGGGAGAGTCCCGCCACTCACCCCCTGGCCCACCTCTATGTACCCCAGGCAGGGCTCCAGCATGACGTTTTCAGAGTTGCCCATGACTCCACCTTAATCCCACATTGTTCATGTGTCGCCAAAGGATTTTCAAGGCTCAGGGAGGCCACATGGCCACTCACTCATTTTCCAATGATCCTTATAACTAAAACCTGGGCATCTAAGGAAGCAGCTCCCCTCAGCCTCGGGAGGGAAGAAAGATGCCTATCCTTAGACAGGAAGCCTCGTGGCCTTGCCGACTGCACTGACTTCTTGCAGACTAAGGGTATGCCGTATATTCCTTTCACACTGGGGCTGCAGACAACCCTGACAGCCAGAATTCATCTCTGTATGTCCATCAGTGGTGGTAAAGCTCAGAGAGATTGGGTGCCTTCCCAAGACTGCACAGACACCCCTGCCCTCCACAGGAGGCAACCAAACTTTAATCCCTGTCCTTAGGAGAGCTTGCTTGGGAGCCTGCTCCCTACTGCATCTCCGCCTTGTTACCACTAGATGGCAGCCTCTGGGTGCAGAAGCCAAAAAGAGACCTGGGCCAGCCTGACTTCCGAGAGTCCCGGGGGGAGACATTCAGGGAGAGAAGCACCTAGTCTTGTCAGTTACACTCAGGCCTGTAGTCATACCGCTGCATCTGTAGACCAGTCTGGGCTGGGAATATACTAGGAGGGACCCTGGCTTTGTTTGGGGTCTCCCTGTGTGTCAGGGATGGTGAGGAAATGGAGAGTGTGCAGGCAATGAAGACAGAGGGGTCAGCAGGGATGCCTAGCTGCCTTTGTAGCACAGAAAACAAATTGCCGGGGATTTCATCTCTTCTGGATGCTTCTGCAGAGACAAGTGTGTGTCTACACAGCCCTTCCCAGCCCACTTCCTCCCAGGTTTATCCCTGGAGCAGCCCAGTCTGGGCCTCCGTAGTGGCAAGGATCAGCCAACCTGAATGGGTACTCAGATTCAAATCCATCCTCAGCCTTCACACATGGGCGGCATATCCTCTCAGTGCCTCAGTTTCCTCACACACAGAACTACCAGGTTCACTCGTTAGCATCAACTGAGCAGGCAAGAGAGGTCTCAGTGCCCCCATACTGGCTTGTTGGTAGTGGTTGTCGATCGAGGTGACTGAGTTTTGTTTGTGTGTGCCATTGAACTTGGTGTTTATACATAGGGTGTGTGCAGAGCATTTCAAAAGATGGTTGTTCCCTGGCATCCTCAGGGGATAAACTCAGGACCCCAGGGAACCAAATCCACAGATGCCCAAGTCTCCCATGGGAAATGGCCTGCTGCTTGTATATGTGCTGCACAGCATTCCCATACATTGTGAGTCAGCTTTCCACAGTGTGTATCACCTAACATTGTGTTGTACTGGCCTGTGTCGGGGGGGGCGGGGTATGCAGGCCCATGTGCACACAGAGGCCAGAGGAATCAACATTAGGTGGTTATCTCGATCCCTCTCCACCCTGTGGTAAGACAGGGTCTCTCCCTGAGCCTGGACTCGCTGTTTCCACTAGACGGGCTAGCTGGCCAGCCTCTGAGATCCACCTGTCTCTCCTGCCTAGGGCTGGGATTCTAGACACGTGCTATTGTGTCTGGCTTATTATGTGGATGATGAGGATATGAATTGAGGTCCTCATGCTTGTGCTTCACCCCCGCCCTGCACCGCGTCATTCGGGAAAGATTCACAAAGAAAAAATTCTCTTTGTTCAGTTTGTCCACAGCATTGTGTTCAATATTTCCCGTAGGTAGCTGGTTGAATCAGTGGATGAAAAACCTGTGGGTACCTAGGGATGGCTGCAATTCAAATGTGTTACAGCTGTTACCGGTGATGATGATGATGATGATGATGGTGGTGGTGGTGCTTTATCTTGTTATTAGCTCACCCTCAGAGTTGCTATCACTCTGGGATTAGTAGTGTGTCCTTGAGGACTCAAATGTCCCCATAGTCAGTCTCTCTCTACACCCAAGAATGTGTTCATTCTCAAGGTACACATTGGTAATGCCAGCCCCAGAAACCGAAATCTGTGAGCAACAGGCTGTGTCTTGGGGGTGCCACTGGTTGGGCACCTGGATCTTACCTCCACTGCTCTCATTGGTCCCTGCTGGTCACCATCATCCCTGGCCTGGGGATTCAGAACCTGTGCTTTACCTGCAGGAACCTGGGTGCTGCTCTGGTCTCTACATGACCTCAGCAGGAGGCCTGTGACCAAGTGCACCACTGTGGGTATCAGGGATTTCCCCCAGCATGTGTTCTGTGATCCTGGGTAGAGTCTCGTTTTCCTTCATTTGTTTATAGAGTAGTTTATATCCTTTGGACTAATGATTTCTTTTTAATTTTACGGATGACATGGAAGCAATAGGCACTCAGCAGACACAGTATTCTGCCTTGTGAGTCCTGAGCTAGTGACGTGGGAAAAGTATGAACTTCTCCAATTCAGGGCAGGACGGTGAATGCAGCTCCCAGTGGGTCATGGTTGTGGAGGCACAGGCCACGCTGCAGTGTGCTATGTGACTTTGGTGGGAGATGCCAGAAGTCAAGTGCTCAGTGTACTTTCAGCTTAAGACATTTCAACTTAAAAGAGTTGGTTGGGACGCGAAGGTGTTGGGCTCTTACATGCAGCATCATCTATGTTGAACCAACTTTGCATTCCTGGGATAAGCTGTGCATGGCTGTAATGTCACACATTACCCCCATTCTGTATTGTTGGATTTCAAAATCCTAGGATTTTGGTGAGAATTTTTCTATTTGGTTTCATGAAAGTTAATAGCAATTTTTTCTTTTCTGTTTTTGAGCAGGCTCCTGCCATGTTGCCCAGGCTAGCCTCAGAGTTGGCTCCTGCCATGCTGCCCAGGCTTGCCTGAGAGTTGATTCCTGCCATTCTGCTTAGGCTAGCTTCAGAGTAGGCTCCTGCCATGCTGCCCAGGCTAGCCTCAGAGTAGGCACCTGCCATGCTGCCCAGGCTAGCCTCAGAGTCACAAACCTCCTGTCTTAGTCTCTCACGGTCTTTACTTTTCTTATGTTTCTGTCTGCCTTGGTATCAAAGCAGTGTATGTGTTGTTACTTTTCTCATTGCTGTAACCAAATATTGACAAGGAGTAACTTAAAGAAGGGTGGATTTCTTTTAACTTACCGTTCAAGGGACACAGTCCAACAAGGCTGAAAAGGCATGGGATGTTTTGCAGAATCTACCAGGAAACATGCAGATGAAGAAGCCTTTTTGGGTGGTCCTTACACAACAGCTTTTGGGGGACATAAGGCCCTTAGTGCTATCTCTTTCTTCAGGAGGGAGTTTTAAATACCTGTAACTTTTGAAGATTCAATCTGTAACAACTGAAATGATCAAATTTATCCAAACAAAGTTGCTTGTAGCGTGGTCTGCCCTTTGAATTTTTATTTTTAAGATTTGCTTATTTTGTGTATATATGCATGTGGAGGTTAGACAACAGCTTGTAGGAGTTGGTCCTCACCTTCCACCATGTGGTTCCCAGCTACTGTACTCAGATGCCAAGCTTGGTGACAAGCGCTGTTACCCACTGAGCCATCTCACCAGCTGGTCTCCTTGTATTTTGTTCTTTATCTTTTCTGGGTTATTTTTTATTTATTATTGTTGTGTATACGTCACGTGTGGTGGTCAGAAGGCAACTTTGTGTAAATCTGTTCCCTCCCACACCCTTACCTGGCTCCAGCAATTGAACCGGGGCCCTCAGGTTTGCATCTTCAGGCAGCAAGGAGTTTCTCCGCGGTTTTGCTCAGGACCGTCAGTCATCTCCTCCTTTCATTCCGGGCACAGCCTCCAGGCAGCATGATGAGACAGCCAAATGTTTCTTAGAAGCACACAGACACTCTTGAGTCCCTCTCTGATCCTATCGTGCGTGTTTCTCCTTGGCTCTGCCAGTAGTCTCCAGAGGCGTCAGACGTCACCTTGACAGGCTTCCTGCTTTGACCTCCCCACTCTAGCCAAAAGGTCATTATTCTACTTTCACTTCTGTTATTGGATCAAATATTCTGACCAAAACAAAAACAAAAGCCACTGAGGAGGAAAGGGTTTATATGACTTACAGTCCCAGGTCATCATTGTGAGGAAGTCAAGGCAGGAATTCAAACAACCAGTTGCATCATGTCCACAGTCAAAAGCAGAGAAAATACGCATCCTTGCTTGCTTCCCTAAGCTAGATTTCTCTACTCTTATGCAATTCTGGAGGCCTCTGCCTAGGGAATGGTGCTGCCTACAATAGTCTGGGTTAACTAACAATGAAGCTGACCCCGCACAGACACACCCGACAGTTAATCTGATCCAGGCAATCCCTCTCTCAGGTGATTGTCTATTGTGTCAAGTTGACAGAGATAACCATCTCAGACCCCATATTCAGAGAGTCTCATGGGGGATGGATGTGGTGTGAACATACCAATATCCAGCCATTCTATTCCTCTCTGTTTCTCTCATTTTTCTAACCAAGAGATGGAGTGGGTGGGTAAGGTAACACCAGGCTATTTCCACTTAGGATTTGCATAGTGATCTACTTCTTCCCCCCTTTCCATTCTGCATTTGCCCCTGATGGTTATTGGCGTCTACCGTGCTGGGCATGGTGCTGGGTGACCAAGATAGACAGATGGTGAGCAGTACTGGGGTGCATGTCAGCAATGGGGCTATGTATCTGCAGCCCACCACAGGCTAGCAGGGTGCTGAGGAGAGTAAGAGATTGGCAGTACAAATTCAGGTGTGGACTCTTCTTGGAAGATGAGTCCCATGGAGAGGCATGCATGGGCAAGGGTGGGTTCCTTCTGGGCTCTGGGATCATGGCTGTTTGCTCCTGGCTATCTTGATAGTGGTACTCAGGGAAGTCCTGAAAAGAATTTGGCACGTGCCCTTGTGACTTAGCCTGTACCTGTGGTCACCACTCCCAGGCTTTGCAGTTATGTTCCATGGAGCCTGGTGATCTGCTCTGAGTTGGCATGATGCTGCATTTCACAAGGAACACTATGGGAGTCAGCTTGCAGGCACCCCGTTAGGAGGCCAAGGCATCCCTAATGCCTCCTTCAGCCGTCTCCTCTCTCACTGTGATTTACTGCCTGAATCCAGCAGAAGCAGGGAGAGTAGCTGGCTGCACTCTGTTGACCCTCAGAGAAAGTGAGGTTACGGTAAGCAAAGAGGATCCCTGCGCATCAAGGAGCTCCCTGCAGCGAGGGAGCTGGAGAAGGAGGGGCTGCAGCTGGACAGTGAGGAACCATCTCACATGTCCCCACGTATCCCTACTCTGGTGTCTAAAGTGGGGTTTTAGAAATACAGACTGGTTTTTGTTATTGCAAATTCAGAGCTCTAAGCTAGAGGCTGCTGTAGACTTTTCAGCAAGCTAAGCAGGGGGTTTCCAAGATCAGACACCTTCTCTACTGCTGACCTTGGCCCATGACCTTGAGCTCATCACTGAGCCTCTCTCTGCTCATCTGTAAAACAGATGAAGGACATGGATCTGTGGACATTAAAATTCAGTAAAAGACCCTTGGGCAGGTGATTTAAAATAGCATGCAAATGTGTTATTTGCTGGGTTTTCATGGTACGGCTATAATATAGCCAAGTTTCTACCTGGAGAAAGTCAGGCATGGGACAGGCATAGCTGTGGTCAGCTGCATGGTGGGGACCCTGCTCTGGAGTCCTACTGGGAGATGGGACCAAAGCCTTTGTAGTGAAGAAGCTGGGTACACGAGGGAGGACAGGAGGATGAAGTGTGATGGGGCTAAGACTTGGGTCTCTAATACCATGCAAGAGCCAGGATTGTCCAGAGGAGGTTGCTCACTGAGGAATACAGGGCAGGAGGTGCAGCCAGAAGGACAGAACGTGGAGGGGCCCCTTCCTGTATAGGCAGTGTGGACAGTGTGACAGCTGGAAGGGTGGGCTCACAAGTCTGCTGAGTAGAGGGTTCAAGGACCTTTCTGTCCCCCAACCTGTCCCTTAATCCCTGGATAACACAGGAGTCTCCAGCGGCCAGGGAAGCAAATGACTGTGGATGGGGGCGCATGATGACATAAGACTCAGAAAGAAAGGAATTGATCCTACATCCTGAGGGCCAGAAGGTGTGAAAAGGCTGCATCCCCTTGAGTGGCTCTGGTGACGTTCTTTCTGCCTCTTGGCTCCTGGAGGATCCAAGTGTCCTCAGACTTATGGCTGTATTACTCAGCCTCCTGCCTCGGCGCTCACCTGACCTCCCATTCCGTGAATGAGTCCCTCTTTCTTCTAGAAGGATGCCTATTGTTGTCCTTTAGGGTCAGCCTACTCCATCCTGAGTGACGTCCGCTCAGAATCCTTTATTTAACCATGCCTGTGAAGAGACATCGTCTCATATACGGTCCCATGGGAAGGCTCTGAGGATGAGGATGTGTTCATGCGTGAGTACACTTGCAGAGGCAGGAACCATGAAGACATCCCTCAGGAGAGCCTCAGGTAACACCATGAGGGCACTGCCATGTCAGACCCTCAGGCTCCAGAACAGGGCATAGGAGAGTGGTGAGCTGGAGTCAGACTGGAACCTGTGTTTCTACACATGGTCTTGGGGCAACCATACGCTTGCAGGTGTGTGATAGGCACCACTGTGTTTGTGGACAAACTCTGTCCAGTTTGCCTCCCCATCTGCACATGGGCACCAAACACAGAATTTGGGGGTGAGCAAGAGATCCCTGAGACCTCAGGCTGAAGATTTTGCCAGTTCGTAACCCTGGGGTCAGCTTGCTGGGGCCCTGCTGAGGCAGTACAGGCAAAAGTTGAAGGTGGGTGTAAGAGGATGATCTAAGTCAAGGTTTAGCAGCTGCAAGGGTCAGAGGCCATCACAGGCAGAGGACCATGCAGGCATGTGGGTTGGGGCTTGGCAAGTTCCCTGGGGTTAGAGAGAGCAACTGGGGCCATTGTTACAGTGCTTTCCAGTTAAAAGGAAGATGTGATGGAAGTGCATTCCCAAGCCAGCATCCACAGTGCTTGGTGGTCGGGAAACAGGATAGCTGGGCATGGTGTGTCACGATCTATGATGGTCCCTGGAGGGACGAGGGGTGACACACTGTGCCCTTGTTCCCAGTGTGCTGGTGGCTTTCCTTGTCACTGACAAGGAGAGATTCAAGGAAGGGAGAGTTATTCTGGCTCAAGTTCGAAGGGATACAGTCCGTTGTGGCAGGGAAGGCCTGGTGGCAGTACACAACCCCGTGGCAGTGGAAGTATGAGGCTGCTTGTTCACACCTCAGATCAGGAAGCAGAGAGAGGAGAACGCTGCTGCTCAGCTTACTGTCGCCTTTTTACCTCCAGTCTTCAAGCCCAGACTGTGCAAAGCAAGAGGGTAGGGGAAAAACAGAGCCTGGAGATGGTGACTGCCCCAGTGTGTGGCATGATCTCAGTTTTGAAGGGTGCGTAGGAGCTCTCCAGGAGCGGTGCTACTCAGAGTACTGCGGACTGTCTGCTTTTCCGGCCACTGCGAGGATGTGGTGCAGCGAAATGCAGTGGTCTCGAGGAAGGGGCTGTCAGAATCTGCAGCTGTCAGATCTGCCACAGCCAGCACACCTTCCTGTAAGGTAGTTTCCATGCCCGTGCTTTCCGGATGAGGAGGTGGAGACTCAGCAAGGTGCTGCTGGGCAAGGAGGAAGCCAAAGCAACGTGCGCTAACGCTGTCCCTCTGAAGTGTTGGGGTCCCCGCCCCCAAGTTCACATCCTAAAACCAAGAGAGGACTCCACGAGCTAGAACCTCTTCGACTTCCGCTTCTTGCTCTGTCTTTGTCAGTGTGTCTCCTCAGGACAGCTAGGTGACTGTTAGGATGGCTACTTACTGAGAATTCACAGGCAACGGGACCCAACACACACACAGTAGGTTTTCTTAGTTTCTGTCCTCCAAAGGGTGCTGAGGTCATGATGGTGGGTGAGACAGAGAAAACATTAGAAATCTGACAGGGGACAAGCCAACCACAGTGGAGGAGGTCTCAGAAAGCACACGGGCTGATGCTCACAGTGGGAAGGCAGCACCTCTAGGAAAGGGAGGGGTGTTAGAGAGAGTGGGTGCTCAGTGAAGAGTTGTGGAGTAGATGTGTGTGTGGATAGATGCAAAGAGATGAGTAGATGGATTGGAGAGATAAATAAGTGGAATGACTAGATGAATGGAATAGATAGATGGGGCGGAATGGATGGATAGAGAAGTGGGAGCAGAGGGATGGATATATAGATAGATGGATGGATGGATGGATGGATGGATGGATGGATGGATGGATGGATGGATGAGATGGATGGATAGATGAGTGGAATTAATAGATAGATGGATGGGTATATGGAATGAATGGGGTAGATGAAAAGATGGGTGCATGGACTGGGTAGATGGATGGGATGACACAGATGAAGTAGGTAACACCTTTCAGAACTTGAATTAGTTGAAAGGTGGAGGAAAGAGGAGTTTGGCTGTTTACAGTGTACCAATATCTAAGGTGGATAGATGGGTAGATTAAAGACTTAATGAACGAATGGGTGGATGAATGGATAGATTGGAGAATGAATGAATGAATGAATGAATGAATGAATGAATAGGTGGGTAGTTGGATGAATGGGTGAGAGGATGGATGATTAGATGAATGATTAATGGGTGCATGAATGGGTAAGTGGATGGATGGATGGATGAGTGGGTAGATGGTATATAGATATATGGGCAGGTGTGTGGGTGGTAGAATGGATGAGTGGATAGATACTTGGGTTGGCAGGTGGATTGGATGGATGAATGGATAGATGGGTGAGTGGGTGAGTGAATGGATGTTTGGGTGAACAAATGGGTGGGTCCATGGTATGTGGATAGATGGATGGTAAATAGGTAGATGAACAGTTGGATATATAGATGGATGGTGTGGTTACATAGTGTGTGGGTGGATGGATTGGTGATAGATGGGTAAATTGATGGACAGGTGGGTGGGTGAGTGGATTATATGGATGGATAGGTGGATGGACGGATGTGTGAGTGGACAGGTGGTTTGGATGGATAGACGGCTAGAGGGTGGGTGGATAGATTAATGGACAAGTGGATGGATGCATAGTAGATGGCAAGATGGGTGAATTGGTAGCAAATTTGTAGATGGATGGACGAATGGGATGGATGGGTGGGTGGGTGGGTGGATGAGTGGTAAATTGGTAGATGGGTAGAGGGTTGGGTGGGTGGAGAGATAGATGATGAATGCATGGCTAGATAATGGTAGCGCTCATTCCTTCGCCTTTGTGTCCCTCAAAACGGTTTCAGTTTCCGTCCGTCTCCATGATCCACATGAGTGGATGGCACTTGACCACAGCTGCAGCTCCTCAAGGGGCAGCTTCCCAGGGTGCCTCAGCATGCCCCCATCTTCCTCTGGAGACCAGGCTGGCTTTGGATGCCAGAACTTGATCCGGAAGGGGCCGGCCAAAGGCTCTGTTCCTTGGCACTCTGCCGCCGGGTGTGCTGGCTGCAGTTTGCCTCCACCACCCTGCCGTAGGAGGCTGCAGCTCCCAATTAAACTGTTTCAGTGACAAAGACCCAGGGTAATCGTGTGATTAAAAATAACCAGGGCTGATGCCACTCGCTGGAGTCTATCAGCTGAGGGTGGGGGCGAGGAGGAGGAGAAGGATGCTTCCATCCCTGCTCCTCTGATGGCATTGCCATAGGGGCGGAGGGGTCTCACTTTTGTTTACAGCAGAATGAAGGAGATGTAGAAAGGACCACTAAGCTGCAGGGACTCAAGGCAGATTGGAAGTCCTTTCACGAAGTTGAAATCCGCTCTGACACAGTGGAACGAAGGAGACTGGGACGGTGTTCAGTGCACACCAACTGCACACATCGCTAGGCTTTCCCCTGGGTCATCCCAGGAACCTGTGATTTAGTGTTCATTCACAGGAGTGTGGTCTATGACTCAGAGGTGCCTATGCTGTCACCCTTCACTCAGCGTGCACTGAACACTGTCAGTGTGCCAGGCACCGGTCTAGATGCGGAAAGAAGAGAGAATCGGACACAAGGCCTACCACCGTGCAGACCCCACTCTAGTGAGCAGGGGATCGCCCAAAGTTCCCGCCAGCAGAAGGTTGAGCTGTCACTCTGTCCCCTGGCTCTTTCCCACCAAGTACATGCTAGCTACCTGAATCCAGGGTCCCTTCCTGAATGAGAGCCGCTCTAAAGTGACAGCCCATGGCTGTGGGTGGGACATTTGGTGAATCCTTAACACATTGAGGATGTCCTTACCATACTGAGGTCATGCCTGGGACCAACTTCCTCTTGTCTAGAGAAGCCCAGCCCCCTGATGCTGAGGATTAGGTGGCTGAGACTCACTGCACCACCTTTGTGATCTGCCTAGACACACACTGTCAGTCAGAGGGACCTCACTGGCTCTGCAGAACCTCAGGAGCTCTGAAGGATTTTGGGCTATGAATGGGCTTCCAGCTTCCAGCAGCTACCCGACCCTGGACATTGCTGAAGGCCCTGAAATCACATTATATATTCTTGTCATCAGTCAACTCCCCCCTTCATCAGGGGTGTGGCTTTGGTAAGGTGAGATCCACTGATCAGCTGGGGTTCTGTTTCAGGGTGCTGAATTGCCCCCCCTGAAGAAGACTGGAGTCCAGACTTCGCCATTCTCTGTGGCTCCATGGCTATGCTAAAATGGTAGGAATTTCTTAACTGCCCAGAATGAAATAGGAGAGACACCAACTTCAGAACTTTCGTGTGGGACTCCGTGTCACCTTCCTGGGGGAATAGGGGGAGCACTGAGATAGTTCACCCGCTCCCCTCACTCAGGGTTGCCATATAGGCAGCCATTTCTGTGTCGATTTGACCCTGCTATGTCCCTTCCTATGGCTCAGATGTTGCCCTGGGTCAGGACTGAGCTTCAGACCTTTCTTGCAACTGTAGGATGTGTGAGCATCCTTGTCGTCGTCCTGGTGGTGCTCTGTCACCCAGAGGCTCATGCGGTGAATGCTCAGCACCGAGAAGGGACAGCCCAGTCATCTCATGGACTTCTCGCCTCCACAGCCACCTTGTAAACCACTGTTCACACTTGTGGCCATGGCCTGGAGCAGGTGTGCATGCACGTGAGCCTGCAGAGTCCGGAGTGCAGCCTTGGGTGTCGTCTTCAGGAATGCCAGCCACTTCCGTTTAGACCCCGTCTCTCACTAGCCTAGGGCCCAGCTATTCGGCGAGGCTGGCTGGTAAGCCTCAGAATTCTCTTGTCTCTGCTTCCCCCGCACCAGGATGGTAAACACGTGCCACCTCACCTGGCATTTTTATGTGGGTTCTGAACATCAAACTCGGGTTCTCAAGCTTACAAGTCCAGCCCATCACTGACTGAGCCATCTCCCCAGCCTGTAGCTGAGCGCAGATGTGCCTTGGCCTGTAGCTATCTCCAGGGCAACGCATACTGCCCTACCCCCTACCCCATTCCCCATGGTGCTCAAAATACCCTCTGCCACCAGTGCACAGCCATATCTCAGTTCTTACAGAATTCTTCCTTCCCCTTGGGCCCAGGGATAGCCTCAGCATATCTCCTGGGTCCCAGCGAAAGGCCATCATCCCTCTGCCCAAGTCCTGTGTGGAGCATCCTCTGCCGGCAGGAGTGGGGTGACAGCCAGAGGAGGACTATACCTGTGTCTTCCCCAACCCACCTGCCTCAGCGAGGACACAGTAGACGGGCTCCTGGTCTGTGCCACGTGGGAAGGCCATCTGAGGCTCACCCTCCTGGTGGGCTGGGCAAACACCTCCCTCCAGACTGCCCATCCTGGTCCCTGAGCAGGTGCCCCTCTCCATCATTACATCACTTACATTGTTTGGCTTCTCTTGCCACTTAATAATTTGAGGTTTCTGGCACCTACTTGGAAGTATCGGGCTCCAAGGCAGTCCCTTCTCACTTGGCAGACATGCTACTGGGTGCCTCACAATAGCCAGGGCGGCACAGCCTCAAGCCCTTGATCTTAATGTCCTGTTTTCCACACCCCACCTCTATCCCCAACAGTGAGTCCAACTCTTCCTGGCCTGTCTCTCTCTTCTTTCTGTTCACCCCTGGACTGAGCCCTGCTGTGAGGTTGCCAGCTTGTGATACACTCTACCAAGCTGGGCCCAATGGCACTAAGTTACCCCCAGTGCTGGGGGCTTAGGGGATCCACCTTCCCTACCTCAAGGTACTCACTCCCCTTCTTGGTCGATCTCTCTCTCACTGCACATAGGTGCGCACACACACACACAACATATACACACACTTATCTTCATGTGTGGTAAGAGCCCCACATCTTCCTTGTTCTTTCTCCTAACCTCTCTCCCCAAACCCCATAGTCTTCTCCCCCAACAATCTTAGTGGGGCTCTATGTGCCCCAGTTCACGTGGTCAGCCTCCCCTGGGTTAGAGTTACCCAGACTTCACCCTTAAAGCAGAACATGGCTGCTTCAGCCTTGTAACCACCTGCACACAAAGCTGCTTCCTCTAATCAGAAGCACAGAGGACACACCAGTGAATGGGACTTCCCTTTACCAATAAGACTTTATTGATGATGTAGAAAAGGACAGAGATGAGGCACCTCACACTAGTTATTAGTGGCTATTATCACTGTAGTGACGATTCCACCTTTGGACCTTTCTCCTCTGCCCACTGAACTCCTACTCATCCTACAAGACCCCACTATGATAGCCCATACCTCATGCTTTCAGTGAAGCTCCCATGCTCTCCATTCCCAGAACTCCCAGAGAGCCTCATGTCTCCCGTCCCAGATGAGCCCACTCAGTTGTGATGAACGTCTCTGTGTGTCTGTCTACCCCCTCTTGCCTTCCTCCTAGCTTAGTCACCTCTCTTTCAGTGACGTCTGACACAGAGTTAACTCCAGAGTCACTCATTCAGCAGAAACTACCAGACACTGTACCTAGAAACATAGCTGGGAGCCAGATGATACCCTGGGGCACTGGTCAGTGCTGGGAGGGAGAAACTGCTTCTGGGGAGTGGAGGGCCTATGTACAGCACAATCAAAGACCCGGAGAGAGTGCAGGTCTGGGTGGATAGGGGCTGGGGTAGCCAGGCAGTAAGAACAGTGAGACCAAAGGTTGGCAAGGGGACAAGGGCGACATGAGACCTTTGCCTGTTGTGTCTGCGAGGGCAGAGGTTCACATCACAGAGCCTGTGGCTTAAAAGGCACACGTATGGAGACAAAAGACATGACCACAGAGGACTTGAGGAGTTAGTGTTTGATAAATTGGTGTGTGCTGTCTCACTGTGTGCATAGAGCTTTGGGGACTCATTCTGATCCAGGAGTTCTGTGCATTGTAAAACACTAGCTAACATGAACCTACTCCTCCTCCCTGGAGCCTCTGTGGGCTCTATGGGCATCAGTGCCCAAGCCTCACAGCACCTGTCTTGGGTGGGTATCTGTTGGGACAAGGAAACCGAGGTGTAGAGGGCACTAATCAACTAGGTTGAGGTCTTACAGCCATGCAGGACCGGCAGGCTCAGAGCCTTGGCCTCCCAGCCCTGGCATCCGCCGGCTCCTTTGCTGTTTTACTTTTCCTGAGTTACGAGTCAGCTACCAGCAGGATCAATCAGCCTGTTATGGTGCCCACGCTAGGCAGCAGAATCCTGCACACTCACGCACAACCTTCACCACTGTCTAGTTTCAGAACCTCTTGGCATCTCAGAAGGGGGCCTGGTCCAGGTCGATGGTCCCTGCCTCTGCCTCTACCCTGTCTCCAGGGCTGCAGGTGTCCTGTAGGGTCTTGACAGTGAGTGGCCTTTTTGTCACTTCCTCCTCTAGATGGGTGTGTTTAAGGCTCACCTTTTGTTACCTGTGACCCAATGGGTTTAATTAGTCTCCCATCTTACCCAAAGTATGAGGCTTCTTACCAACATCCCTCCATCCAGAGCCCCGTCTCCCACCAAGGTGCCCTTTGACCTCATCTCTAGAGACAGGTCTCACTTCGTGACCAGCTCATGCAGCCAGTGTGTGTAGTGAAAAGTACCTAGGACTAATGTTTCACATGGTCCCATCCTAGTTCCAGAGAGGCCCCGCCCACAACCTAAAGATGGACAGTGTGTGGTTCTCACAGTTTGTCACTACTCATTTCCCTGGGTAGACATGAGTTCTATTCACCCAGAAGTCATGCTGGGCTCTTCTCTGGGGTCTCTAGGGTCCTGGCATTGGCTGAGAACACTCCTGAGTATCCTGCTGAGTTGATTGACAGTGAAATCTACCACCCTGTGATCTGTGACAGATCAGAGTGTGATCTGTCCACTCACCCCAAAGGAAGGTCACAGGCTCCTGTAAGGATACTGCAAAATCCTGCTTGTGATGGAGAGGCAGGGCCTGCCCATGTCCTCTGGGCTCCTCTAAAACCCAATGGATCCCAAAGCTCTGCTCTGTCTCCATGGAGATCATACACAGAGTGAGGGAGATGCAGGCCTGCATACTTGCCTGCCCTGCCCTGGCATGGGCTGCTTGGTTCATTAACCTTCATTTAAAGCATGTGTAGTATGGGACAGTAAACAGGAGAAGGGCTTGTGCTGAACCTGTGAAGTGGTGTGAGAAGCATCAGCGTGCAACAGTCAGAAAGGCCCTGTTTCCTTGGCCTTGATGCATTGTGGTTTCTTTCAGTGCGTACACATGTGTGCACGTGGAACCTAGGGCAGTCAGCCCCCAGACACCGGAAAGGGGGAGTTTGTACCACCACCTCCCTATCACAGGACCTTGGGAGGCTGTTTGTCCTCAGTGATGACTCGGGGGTGTACTAACATATTTGGGCCTGGGTCACTGACCTTACCTGTTCCCAGTGTGGGAGGCAGAACAAGCAAGGGTGGCTTTCCTCCTACAAAGGCACAATGGTGGCTGAGAGAAAAGAGAAGGGCAGGGACTCTAAGGCTGTCTTACTTTTCTGGCTATTGTGACGCAACTTGAGTGATTTTGATGCACAGTTCCAGGTCCAGTCACCTGTGTAGGATGTCACACACCACAGGGGTGCACAGTCACTCAAGAGGCGTCACTGAACTAAAGGCCATTGTGAGGACAAGGGGGAGCCTTGATTTCCTGGGTGTCGGTGAGGAAGGGCACAGATTCTGTGGCTCAAGGACTCCACTGCTCACTGTGTCCTCACTGTGTCCTCACTGCTCAAGTGTCCTCACTTGCTCACTGGCCGGCCCATAAGGACCGAGAGAAAAAATAGGTGTAACACTGCCGTCGTCATGACCACTTGTCACATCCTGTCAACATCCCCAGCCAACACCACCTCCAAGCCCCAGATTCTACTTTCATGGGTTAAGCTAATCAAAGGTGGAGAATATTTGTTTAACTAGGCTTAGTGGTACACACCTGTAATCCTGCACTCAGGAGGCTGAGACAGGAGGATTGTTGCATGTTTGAGGGTAGCCTAGACTATTCAGAGAAACCAGGTTTCAAAAAACCAAAAGAGAGCAGAGGAGAAGCTGACTTGGGCAAAATACTTTCCTTGCAAGGAGGGGTGGGCTCAAGTACCAGCAGCCTTGTAAAAAGCCATGCTTCCAACCCCAGTGTGGGGAAGCAGAGACAGAAGGACCACTAGGGTCCTCTGGCCAGCTAGTCTGTCTGGATCAGTGATCTGCAAGCCAGGGAGACATTATGTCTCAAAAGATAAAGTTAGGATCTAGGGAGGCGGGGTTGCAGGCTGGAGAGCAGTTCAGCACTTAAGAGCACTTGCTGCTCTTGCAGAGGACCAGAGTTCAGTTTCTAACACCCACATCAGGCAGCTCACAACCACATGTAGTTTCATCTACGAGAGATTGAATACATACACCCACAAACATGTGGGTAACACACGCACAAGCACACACACACACACACACAAATGTAATAATACATCTTTAAAAAGTAATAAGATGGAAAACTGAGGAATGATACCTCCTGGACTCCACATGTGTACACACACACATGCACATATATGCCTGTGTGCATGCACACACACACACACACATACACACACACACATGCACGATTACACATACACCCACGAAAATGAAATTTTTGAAAAACCATGTCTGCATTAAATATGTCCACATTTCTCTTTCTTGTTGTTCCTAAACGGAGTGGCACATAGTTATCGCCTGTCATGCTCAGTGTGTTAGGCATTTCGAGTCATCAGATGTGATTTGATTCATAGAGGATGAGAGGAGGGCCTGTGCCAATACTACACCATCTGCATATTTCAGAGTCCCGGGTCCTTGCAGACACGGGGACAACGATATATGTTAATTATCATGCTCTGGCATCTTCTTAAGACAGTGACTTCTGGTGGGATGAGGTGAATGTGAACAGTGCCCACTGTCATATTTGTTCCAAAATGAGCCTTGTAGGAGCAGTGGGCTCTTCCATCCCTGTGAGACCCAAGCATGTTCCCCCAAGAACTGTCTCTTTGGGCACCACAGGCTGGCAAGCCCTGGCTCTGTATGATGCCAGCCCTAATCTCCAAGGTGAGTCTAGCTGCCACACTCAGCATTTAGGAGTCCCCAAGTATCTCCAGGTGACTCATGGGAAGCATGACACACATCCACTGCAGCTGGGTTAAATGTTTCTGGCTCGGGGGGTGTTAGTGGCATTTATGAATATCATAGAGAAACATTTGCTCATGCGGCTTCCACACGCAGAGGAAATCACTCCAGCTAGTATTCGCTGCCTGTCTTATCTTTGTCTGTTACAGTTGCCTAATCATATAAATGTGCACATGGAGACAAAGCCACACTAATGAGTTTCAGAGTGAGCTACACTGAGCTAGGAAAGGTGTGGTATTAACTGTTCTTCTGAGACAGAGGTTCATGTAACCTCGGTTAACCTTGAACTTGCTATCTAGCCAAGGCTGGTCTTGAACTACTCTTGCCTCTGCTTTCTCGGTGCTGGGATGGCAGGCGTGAGCCATCACACTCATCTCTTAGAGTCTCCCATCTATGAAAGGTCATGGCACATAACAGTATAGTGGTTTCCATACCTCTGTACTGAAGCTTGTGTATGTGTGTGTGTGTGTATGTGTGTGTGCTATGTGTGTGCACACAGGTGTGTGTGAAAACCGAGGTTATCCTCAGATATTCCCCTGGTACTGTCTACTTTTCAGGTGTTTTGTTTTTTTTTTTTCTCACTGGCTGGCCTAGAACTCTCCAAGTAGTCTGGATTGTTTGACCACCAAGAGCCAAGGATCATCCTGTCTCCACCTACCCAGCATGAGCCACCACGCCCAGCTTTTTTATCTGGGCTCTGTTCTAGGGATCAAACTCCATCCTGTGCTTGTGTGGCAAGGCAAGGGCTTTCCTGGCTGAGCCATCTGCCATCCCTGCAGCGGAATCATAATGCGAGCTTGTCTTCTGATCTCAGAGACCGTGGCAAGTCCCTCTTACCTCGTCATCTCTCAGGTCCCCTCTCCATCGTGGTGATGTGGACAGAAGCTTGCCGCTGCCCTCCATGGTTCTCATCTTTGCTCTTTAATCGGTTTCAGACCCGAGAGAAGCATCCATTCCCAATGTGGGCAGGTCGCAGCACCGACTCTTGAGTCATTGTAAGTTCTGCTGCCCCTAAGTTGTTGGTGGACACAAAGTGGCCTAGCTGCCATTGTGTGCCAGCACAAGAGGCCCCAGTATGCACTGGGTACCAGGCCTCAGGTCATGCCCTGCTGGGGAGTTGAAGAAGCCATGCGTGCAGACAGGCAGCTAGCTGCTTATACTCAGCAGAAAGCACCACACCACACACATTCACACTGTGCACACAATTCACCAGAAATAGAACTTGAGGTGAACTACCTGGCTGCTGGGAGGCAAGAGTTAGGTAAACTAGGGAACACCTTCACTGTGGAAAGAGAGCCAGGTGGCCAGGAGTGCTGATGAGGTTTCCAGAGGTGCTGGAGCCTGGGCTACACTGGTGGAGGTGTGAGGACAGGGGCCCCAGACTGGGAGTGGTGGGGAAGGTGGGGAGGCAAAAAAAACTGTGAGTCTAGGACTTGTCTCCAAAGAAGAGTTCTAATTCCCAACCCCTCATCGTCATCCTTCTCTACCCAGGTGTGCGTGCGTGCGTGCGTGTGTGTGTGTGTGTGTGTGTGTGTGTGTGTGTGTGTCTTTACATTTATAAGAGTGTGTGTACAGATATGTATGCACAGAAGTGCATGTGACTTTATCTCTGCATTTGCAAGAGTGTGCATATATTTGTGCACTTTTCCTGAGTGTGTGTGTGTGTGTGTGTCCCCACATTCATTGGCACATGCTGTCCTGTGTGCGTTTGAGTGATTAGAGACACCAACTGCTCTTACCTTCTCCAGCCACACTCCTCAGGAGCTCTCAGAGTCCGCAGAGATCGTGGGTGTAATGGATGGGTGGAGTTCAGTTGTTCTGTTCCCAGCATACTTGAGGCTTGCCCAGCTTAGCAAGCCCACTGTGCTTTCCCCACACTCAGTCTGCTTATTCTCCTGGTCTCTGGGAAGGAGCCCTTTCTCATCCCTGCTTTGTTGCTGATGGAGGAGCCCTAGGGGCCAACAATTCCATTAATCACCTTCTAGTCCGGAAGTAGCCAGCCTCAGAGCAGGGACTTAAATATAGTTGGCTGTGATTACAGAACATCAGGCGAGCTCTTCACTGTTCCTAGCGGTATCTGTCTGAATGTGGGAGACAGACAGACAGACAGACAGACACACCAGAGACATGTCTGCTTTTGTGATAAACAGCCTGTGCCAGTTTTTGTCAACTTGCAATGACCTTTAAACCACTTGAGAGGAGAGACCTACTTAAGAAATTGTCTAGATCAGGCTGGTCTGTGGGCATTTCTCTGGAAGATTGTCTTGATTAATTAACCTAGCCCACTATAGGTGACACCGTTCCCTGGGGAAGGGGTCCTGGTTGTATACAAATGAAAGAGTCCAGTTGCACACAGGCAAGGCTCTGCATATCTCTCTTTGCTCTTGACTGCAGATGTGATGTGATCACTTAGTTTCCCCTTGACTTCCCTTGGTGGTGGTCTGTGTCCTCAAAGTATAAACCAAATGCTTTCCTCCCCTAAATTGCTTTTGGTAGGGGTTCTTTGTCATAGCAGCAGAAAGGAAGCTAAAACACAGTCCTACACCAGCAGTGACAGTAGCACTGTGTTTATCACTGGTTCTGTAGTTTATAAAGCCTGTTGGGACACTGGGTAGGCGCTCGTAGATGTCCTCCAGGCTGTAGCAGAGTCCTTGTGTGCTGTGGTTCCTGCCACATGGAGCTGGTACTAATACTCTTGGTCCGCTGGTCCTGGAGCAGGGTTTGCATTTACCCAGTTATCACTGGTAGATGGCAAAGCTGAGTCCCAGAGTTGAGACACTTGCCCAGAGACACCAGACAGAGACCAGGCAGCATCCTGTCATCTTTGGCAACTCCTCAGTCACTACTCCTGGCCTCTTAACCAGCCTTACTTGGGACACCTCAAGAAATCATGGAAGGTAGAGACTCCACCATGTACGCCCCTGAGCCCCTTACCTTCCTGATGAGAAAGGGCGTCTCCAAGGACACGAGCCTTAAGCTGTGCACTCGAAGACTTCGAGGATCACATGTGCCCGCTGTGCAGGGCGGGCCTGGAGAGGGAAGGCAGAGCTTCCGTGGAAACCCTGGCTATTTTTACCCCTGTCTCTCCGGCTTCTGCCTCCCACTGGAATCTCAGTGAGCGGTTGTGGCAGCAGCCCCCTGGGTCCCTCGCGTGCCAGGCACAGACTATTTTTATGACCCTCCAATTTTCTCACAGATCATGTCAGACCACAGGGGGTAGAATGGGGAAGAAAGGGGTCCAGAGAATTAGAAAGTCTGTGGGAGAGGGCCTGCAACCCCTATTAAACTACAGAGGACAGGATTAAGGAATAGCTCGGGATAGGCCAGGCCTCCCTAGTTGATGGGAACCCATTGCCATATAAAGCTATAACAACAAGCATGGCCTCACTGTACCCAGCATCCCCCTGAGCTAGCCAAGAAGCCAGGCTAGTCCTGAGTCCAGCCTTAACTGGTTGGGTAACTTTGGGCCAGTCACCTAACTCCTCTGGGCCCAATTTTTTCATCTTTCTCTTTATAGAGCATCTAGACCTGCATGGTGGGCAAACAAGAAGCAAATTCTGTCACCAACTCTACAAAGTCCCCACAGGTCATCTGCTCCTGGCGAGTACAGGGAGCATGCTCTAAGACCTTTGCACAAGGCCCTGGAGACAGATAATACCAAAGTTAGCCTTTCCCCAGTGCCTACAGTATTTCTGGTGTCCGCTAACACACTCTCTGTATCTCATGCCTGTAGCACCCATCTTAGGGACAACTCAATTTTACACTCATCGAACAAGACAAGACAGTTGGAGATGTGCCCAAGGTCACACAGTTGGAGCCTGGGACGTGATCCTCCCCACCCATTCAGCCTCTTCAGGGGTAAAAGGACATTTGATGAACATTCCTTTCCCACCCTTTTCTAACTCACCTGCAGCTCAGGACAGAGAGGGCTCTTGTCTAAGGCTGAACAGCAAGCTCCTTTACAACTTTGTTGAAAATGGGAGGCCAGGTATGGTGGCACATACCTGCTATCTCAGCCCTCAAGAGGATGCCTAGTGGACCAGCCTGGGCTACATAGCCAGACCATCTGTCTCCAAAAATAAGCATAATAAGATTTTTTAAATTATCAAATTAAGAGGGAAAAAATGACAGATGGCAAATGGAAGAAAATTCTCTGCCCTCTTATAGGACATCAGTCTCTGGGGTTGGAAGGAGTGGGAAAGCACTGATAAAGTGGCCGGCTCACCCCCCACACCCCGAACCCCAGCCCCCAGCTCTGCCTCTGAGCTCCAACCTGGTGTTCGCCCACCAGGATCCTTCAGGCTGAAGTTGCAGCATATCTGATGAGCCTCCGATCTGCCACCCATGCATTAACAAAAGCCCCAAACACCTGAAAGGGGACACTGTCCCTGAGACCCAGGCCTCCTCTTTGGCGTCAGCTCCATGAGGTGATGTGGCTACCTTGCTGTCCACTGCACAGGAAGCAGGAAAACTGCCAGGGCGGAGAAAATGCCGTGTTCCAAAATGAGAAAGCAATTACTCAGGACAAGGACGATCACTGCCTATAAGTGACACCTCTGGCCCCTGCTAATAGTGGTTGAATCATTTTCCTCTCCCTGCTAATGGCGTGCGTAATTGCACTGGTTTTTCAGGCGTCCTTCACCCGTACTTATTTAGACTAGTGACTGATGCGTTGCCATGGAAACCGGCACTAGGAGAAAAAAAAAAGTCCCCGGTACAGTGAGGAAGTGGAAGGGTGCAGCTCCAGTCTGCAGCTACAACTTGTGTCGAAGAACCGAATTTTCAGGCGATCCTGATTTTCCATCTTCCAAAGTCAAATCCGTGAACCTCCTCGTGGCTTAAACTCTCTGGGGTTGTCTTTCTTAGTCCTGTGATCTGTTCTTTTTTTTTTTTTCTCCTCTTCTCCTTAAATTCTGAACATAGAAGACTGCAACTTTTTTTTTAACTCCTTGCTGGATTAACAGAGGATAGTAAGTGGAGCCGGCCCCGAGGACTCTCCACATGGACCCAGAGGAGGAAGAGGCGAGGGACCGGTCTGAGTGAGATGGTCATACCCAGGTTAGGAACGATGGCTGAGAACTCCCGCTTCAAGAAGAGAGTTCATTTTGGAGGTATGGTGCCACCTCCCCAGCCTGCTTGGGGTTGGCCGACGTGAGTGTCTTTGTTCTCTGCTGGAGCAGCGGGGACAGTAGACTCTGGTGCTTCTGGCGCTTGGTGAGATGGTAGCGTGTGCGGGGCAGGCAGCAGGCTGATCAGTCTATACTTTGTGTGTCTTAGAATGGGGTGCTCCGGGTGCCTAGGTTCCTCAAGGCCATTGTTTCCTTTATGGCTTTTCTCCTAGAGAAAAACAAAGGCGGCAGGCAGATCACCCAGGATGCAGGCGTGTACGGCTGAGAATCCCAAGGTCCTATTTGTATCTCTGTCTCTCTGAGCACCGGTAGGTTCTGAAGTCCGACACCAGCGTCTGTCCCTAGTGAGATGCTATGCCGAGGGGATTGACTGCATGATGAGTTGTAGATGGTGGCATCAGTGGCTCGGAATCGCTGCAAAGTGTACAAGAAGTCCCCCAAGCCCGGACAGGGATGTGTGCTCCCCTCAGTGCAGGCTGCCCTTCTTCAGAGAAAGCGTGACCAGTTTGGCTTTTGTTATTGTTCTTTAAGCAAGTGGATTCCCTGCCCCTCTTGGTGGTGTGGTGATAGAAAGAAAAAAGGAACAGGAGCTGACAGGAGCTGCTGCCTTGCTGGGGTTCAAGCCAGCTCTGGGATGGGACCTAGTCAAACAGGCATCTCACCCCCCACCCCTGGATGTCACTTTGAGGTATGCAAAGGTGAATGTGAGTTGCCAAGATTCTAGTGACCGCGGGCTCCAGTTCTCACTGCGTGGTAGCCCTCGGTTCTGTCTGTGGAGTTTGAGCCTCTGGGCAGAGGCTACAGTGTTGGTAGCTGGTAGGGAATGAGGGCTTGGGAGTCTGATCTCTGCCCGTTAAGGTCATGGCCAGGGTGAGTCTGTGTGTTTTCTGTTTCTATTTGGACTGCCTAACCCTCACCGAAGGCCACCCTGGTAAGGGGTGGGCTCTGCTGCCCTGTGGTCCTGGGCTCTGCTTAGCCCAGGTGTGGATGCTGAAGCTCCAGTCTGCAGAGTCCTGGCTTCCCTCCCACAGGAGGCAGCAGCTTCCTCCTGCTCAACAGGTCTCCCTTCTCAGTGCCCTAGTTCCCAAGCCTCAGCTGCCGGTGTCCTTAAAAAAGATTAAAAAGCTAAAAGGATCCTCCCGCCTCCAGTCGGATCCCAAATTTATATCCAAGCTCTACTCCTCCAACCTGTGAGCCCATAGGCCTTGGACCTCACCTTCAGGAGCCTTCTCTAGGAGTGATGAGGCCCGCCAGGGTTGAGGGAGGGCTTGTCCACCAGGCTGCTCCGCTAAGAGCAGTGCTAATTAGTATCTGTTTTATTTGAGAACTTCCGATTCCCTGGGGGCAGAGGCCAATTGTGAAGTAAGACCCAGGACCGGATGCTAGAGGAGCAGGCATCGGCTAGAGGCTACATGCTTGGGCACACAGAATGGGGTCCAGTCCACATGACTTGGCATGACAGAGCAGGGAAGGGTCTGCTGCTTTGGGACAACAGCTAGGTTGACCCTGGGACAGGAAAGTCTTGTCCCACCTGTACTTTTGTGAATCCCCTTCCCTCCCATCGTTGATCAATAGTAGGCTGCTGAGACCTGAGGCAAGGGGCTCCCCTCCCCCCACATATACACCCCAGCCTCTCCTCTAAACCACGTGCTCCTAGAACACCAGAAGCCACCTTGGCAGGACACGCCCAACCAAGCTAATCAGCTGCGTGCAAATCATGCCCAATTCATCCATTTACTATAATTTCCGTTCAAACTGCCAGTTTGACTCTATGGATTGGGTGTGCAGGCTTGCACAGAGCCTCTTGGGTTGCTTTTTCTTTCTTTCTTTCCCAAACATTCTAATTACTGTAGAGCAGAAACAACCCCACCGACAGCCAACAGCTTTATTCGTTTGTTCAACCCATTCGGGAGGGTGGTCACTGGGCAGTGTCCCCAGACACTACTACCTCCCTCCCCCACAGTGTCCTTAGTTCCCCTCAGCCAAAGAGCAGCAAAGAGGGCAGAGGTAGGCAAGAGAACAGCCAGATCTCTATGAGCACTTGGGAAAGAGTTATCGCCTGCACTCAGGAGGAGGGTGGAGGGAGACAGAGGCATAGACGCCAATGTAGCCCGAGATGAGTCCAGCACTTACAAAATGAAGAAAGCGAGGGTCATTGTGAACCCCTCGCCCCAAAGCCAAGGATGCCCACCTCTTCCTGTATCCTCGTAAATTTCAAGCAACACTGTGGAAGTGTTTTTTAAGGGAAATGGCTCGCTGTTCTGAGTTATCCTTTACCAATGCTATAGGTGCTTTGGGGTGACCTTGACTCCTAAGGACTGGTCAACCTGGCTTTGAATCCTAGGTCTGCCACACGGGAGTCAGGCAACCCTGGAGGTGGTCGAGTCCTGCCCAGCTGCCTCCTGACAGAACAGGCTTACGACAGCTGTGTGGGTTCAACAGAATGTCCTAGGGAGCGCTGTCATTCCTCCTTTGGTCACAGGGCTGCTTCTCCTCAGAGCTTTACAATGAACATGTGACTTTTCTCCTGTCCTGCGGGTGTTAGTGGCTGAAAAGGCAGGGCGTGGCCATGAGACAGGAGTGCCTGTGACCGAGATTGGTGTGATCTTAAAGTCATACTGAGAAGTCAGGGGTCTTTGTGGTCTCCTCCAAGGAATCCCAGGCAGATGGGCATGGAGACCTCTGATGCCACTTGGGATTCTGACTCTGCGTCCTGCTTGTCCTCAGCATGCCCATCCTCACTGCAGTGGGGAGAGGGAGGTACCACAAAGCTACTGGGTCCTAAGAGGTGTCGTGGGACTAAGGGAAGCCTCCCTCAGCAGACCCTGCTCCATCTTATTGGCCAGGGCCTTAGCTACTTCTGGTTCTTGGCGCCTTCGTCACATGTGAGAGTGGCTGCTGAATACCACAGCAGAGGGTGTGTACAGCGCGGGGTGGGGTGGAGCGGGGCTTCTGGTTCTGTGAGGGGGAAACTGTGTAGAGCATCAGTGAAGATCTGGACACTAGAACTTTGGGACTGTCTTGGGTGCTCTCAGTAGCTCAGTGAAGGATGATCAGTTCATGCTTGGTCAAGTCAGGCCTGGGGCAGAGAAGAAGCTTGTGTATTTCACACAAGGACAGTGTGTGTGACCTACGGTGACTGATGACAGCTGATGACTTTCAGCAGATTCCTGTCGCGGCGTCCCTTCTTAGCCCTCCCTCCCTGTCCTCTTTCTGAAGCCCCACCTTCCAGAGGACCCAAGTACTCTTTCTGTCATTATTGCAAGGAAAAAGGATTATTCTGAACGTCTGAGTGGCACCAGCCGAGACACCCAGATGGGAAGCAGGGGCAAACTCGGAGTTGAGCTTACTCATAATGACTCTCAGCGGAGTTAACGTGGGGTCCCTCACAGTCACGTCTGTCCCTCTAAGGGCAGAATCCTGGAGCAGGGGATCTCCCATTGCCCCACCTCTCCTAGTCTCACCACACCCACAGAGTGATGTCTTCAGTGCTTGATCCATGGGGACCACAGCACATCCCCACCATGGAGGGAGCCAACAGTCCACTGCCCCGTAGTACAGCGCGCGTACGTGTGTGTGTGTGTGTGTGTGTGTGTGTGTGTGTGTGTGCTGAGCATCCAAGAGAGCCCCAGACACTAGCCCAAGAGAGGAGCCTTGACTGGATAATTATGCCCCTCCATCCCTGGCTTGGTACTTGGCGCTGGTGCTCTGTGTCCCCTCTGGGCTGTGCATGAGCCCTGATGTCTTTGGAGTCCTTGAGGGAGCAAACGACAAGCTATACCTGGTAAAAATATCACTTTGTAAAGTGACAGCTGCCTAATGGCCCCTTAAGTCAGCATTCAGCTTATGTTCCATAAGATGTTTTCAGCTCTAGCGGATTCCCAGGAGAACTGAGAAGGAAACCACTTTGCTGGGGAACCACCTCTCTGAAGCGGTCTGTGTTTATTCGGGAGGGAAAGGCTGCTCACGTGCTGGCAACCTTCTTCTCTGGCTCTGTCATAATGCCGAAGTGTTTGGTATCCATTGATTCATGTCCTGGAGATCTGCTGTTTCCCTGCCCCGGTGGCTACCTTGAGGTTCTGTGTGAGTGTGAGTGTGTGTGTGCGTATGTGTGCTGCTGTACCTGCCTCTGTGCACTGGTGTGCTGAGGCCAGAGCTCAACTTCCTGTGTCATTCCTCAGCTTTTGTCCACCTTGACTTTTTAAAGAAACTTTTTTTTAAAGATTTACTTGTATTTTTAATTATGTATTGTGTGGGGACAGTATTGTGTTAGTATTCACACTAACGCTGGTGTCCTTAGAGGCCAGAGGTGTGGAATCCCCTGGATCTGGGGTTACGGGTGGCACCTGTCGAGAAAAACTCATGTCTTCCGGAAGAGCAGCAAGTGCTCTTAGTCACCGAACCATTTCTCCAGACCCCACCTTGATTTTTAAAAATGTTTTAGTGTGTGTATGAGGTGTGTGTTATATGTGGGTTTGTGTGTGTATATGTGTGTTATGTGTGTGTTGTATGTGTATGGTGTATATATATGTATGATACGTGTATGAAATGCATGTGTGTGGTGTATATGTAATATGTATGTTTGAGTGTGGTACGTTTGGTGTGTGTGTGATGCACACTTGTGTCACGGAGCACATGAGGACTTCAGAGGCCAACTTCCAGAAGTTGGTGGAAGAGTCTTTTGGTGTTTCTTCTGTGCTGCATATGCCAGGCTAGCCGATTTCTGAACTTCACCTCCCATCTCACCGGAGGGGTACTGGGATTGCAAATGGCTGCCATGGTGTCTGGGTCCTCAGGTCTGCCAGACTAGCACTGATCCATCTTGCTGGCCCCAACCTTTTTTTTTTTTTGAGATAGGCGTCTATCACTGGCCTGAAGCTAGCCAATCAGACTAGACTAGCTGGCCCGAAAGCCCCAGAGCTCTGCCTGTCTCTGTCTAACTGCTGAGGGGATTGCAGGGACGCACCAGTATGCCTAGCGTTTCTTTAAGGTAGGTTTCGGGGATCAAACTCAGGTCTTCATGCTTGCACAGCAAGTACCTTGCTGACTGACCTGTTCTCCGAACCCAGACCATGAGGTTCTTCAAGAAGACTTGAACCTCTGCTTGCTGCTAGGTTCATAGCTAAATGCTGAGACACAGAGCAGGTCCCGGGAGGGAAGAACGTGTAGACACCACACACTACAGATGCATGCACACACCACGGCAGAGTGCCGTGCTCCTGGGAGCGGGAAATAAACAGTGATTTCTCAGTTGTCTGTTGGCTCCATTTCCCACCACAGGAGCAGCTTTGCCTCCTAGGGACCACTGTGATTCAGGGAAATGAGTGTTAGCCCTAGTGTGTGCGTGAAAACCCTCCAGGGCCTGGGTTGTTGGTACCTAGCAAGCCCTGTCAGCTAAAGGGGTCATCCCACAAAGGCTGCTGGGCATAGAGCAGACCATTTGGCTTATCAAAGATGTTGACCTTGGTCCTATTCAATGAGTAAAGGTAGGGTCCAGAGCATGGAGCCCAAGACCTGGTCTCCCTGTAGCAGTACAAGAAAACTCTGGTTTTGATGTGTTGTTTGATTGGTTTGGATATTTTATTTTTTAATGTGAATTCATGTTTTGCTCTGTGTATGCCTGGTGCCTGCCGAGACCAGAAGAGGGCGTTGGATCCCCTGGAACTGGAGTTACAGAAGGTGGTGAGCCACCACGTGTTTGCTAGGAAGTGAAGCCTAGTCCTCTGCCACAGCAACAAGTGCTTACCTGCTGAACCATCTCCCCAGCTCCTGTCTTTTGAGATGGGATCTCATGCAGCCCAGACTGACCCTGCACTCACTATGTAGCCTCAACCTATAGCAATGGGAGGCAGAGGAGCAGCATTTGAACACAGCCACTTCCTGGTCCCCAGAAGCTATGGGTGTGCCACTCCACATAGCCAAGGGGAGTTAATGGCACTGATGGAATCCAGGTTGCTGCCTGTTAAACCTAAGGCCCCTGATTATCTGGATGGGTTCTGTGTGACCCCAACAGTTCTTAAAAAGAGGGAGTAGAGTTCAGAGTCTCTGTAATGAGATGAGAGAGACTAGACAGGCCATAGCGGCTCCAAGGAACACAATCTGTTTAAGTGCCTGGTTTTAGGAGAGAAAACTATTTCACCTTTGTCCTCAGTGGGACCCTCAGCCCTAATGTTCTAAGTTGGGTGAACAATGTCAGATTTTGAACCGGCTGAGGAGCTAGGCGTTCTGGCTTGTGCTTTTACTCTCAGTGTGTTGAAGGCTGAGACAGGAGGATTATCATTTGTTTGAGATCATCATGGGCAATATAGTGGGTGGCTTGCCCTCCTAGGCTACAGAATAAGACCTTGTCTCAAGAAAACAAAATCAATAAACAAATAAAACTTGCAGGATATATGGGACCCTGAACAAGAAGTTGGCTTCAGAGCACGGGTGAGCCAGGGTCCAACAGCCTGGCCACATTGCCAGCCAGGAACCCCGAGCCTTTTGCAGGAGATCTGAACAGTTCTCTAAAATTCACAGGGTAAAACATACGCAGTGGGGTTGCTGGGTAAAAAGGCGGTACCATTCGTAAAAACGTCCTGGCATCACAGCCCGTGTGAGTGGGTCTCCATCCTTCCGCCGAGGCTGCACACGGCACTCTCTTGCTCTTTTGCTACATGAGGAAGCCAGCGCTACCTTGTGAGCTCCCCAGCCTCCAGAATGACCAGATTAATTTCTATTCTTAATATACAAGCTGGCCTCAGGACTTTTGTTATAACAGCAGAAAGGAACTGAGTGGGGAGCCAAGAATGAGAACTAAGAGAGGGACTGACTGCCATGGCAAGGAGGGTGGAAATAGACAATCTGCTCATCTCAGAAGGAGTGTGTATAGGAGGCATCTCTCATGTTCCAGCCCCTAGGCATGTCCTAGAGCATACACAGTTCAGATGACTTCCATTGTCCTAGTGGCAACCCCAAGATCCGTCAGGGCCCCTCTCCCTCCTCCCTCCCAGGCCTCCATGCCCAGCAGCTACCAGCTTTCATCCCAGCCCCAAGTCCCCTGCGTATACCTGAACATTCCCCTACATTCCTCGTAACTACTAACGGCCCCTTGATCTGTCAGCTCATGCAGGTCACGGGGACTCAATTCTTCTTCCTTCATGGCTTTCTGCCTCTGTGTTGCCATCCGTGGAGTGGGATGACAATAACCTCCCTGCCCTCCCATCCCCGGCTCACAGTGGGATTCTCCCGTGACAGACCACCAGCAGTTGAAACCTTGTAAGCTCCAGAGGCATGTGAATAATCCTGACACCTTGACAGGATCAAGAATCTCCTTGGAGAAGAGCCTCTGGGCATGCCTGTGAGTGAGCTTTTAAATTAGGTCAGTTGAGCAGGGAAGAACCACCCTGAATGTGGGAGTCAGCGCCCCATGGGCTGGGGTCCAGGACTGGATCAAAAGGAGAGAGCAAGCTGACCACCAGCGTCCGTCGCTCTCTGCTTCCTGAGTGTGCACACACTAGGATCGGCTGCCCTCATACTTGTGCCGTCATGCCTTCCCACCATTGTGGACTGTGTCCTTGAACTGTGGGCCAGAGCAAATGCTACCTCTCCTGAGTCACGCCATCAGGCGTTTGTCACAGCAATGAGCCTCTGGGCATGCCTGGTTAGTACTTGGGTGGGAGAGGAAAACAGCCCGATGGTCCTGGGGTCGTTTTGTGCCATTGTAAGCCAGGGAGCATCTGTGTCTAGGCTGGGTCTGGATGTTAATGTACAGGGCTCCCAAGGAAGGTGCTCAGCAGGCCTTCAGCTCACATCTGACCATTGTTCCCTCTGTTGCCTCGTCTTTCTGTGACTTCCTGCCGTGTCCTGGCTGGGTCATATATGGCCTCAAGAAAGTACTCACAGTGGGGCTAGAGCATTGCCCCAGGGGTTGAAAGCACTGACTGCTCTTTCAGAGGTCCCAGGTTCGATTCCCAGCACCCACATAGCTCACAGCTGTCTTTAACTCTAGTTCCAGGGGATCCAACACCCTCACATAGACAAAAAATGTAGGCAAAACACCAATGTACATAAAATAAAAATAAATCAATTATTAAAAAAAGAAAGTACTCATGGACCCTCCTCCCATGAAGGACTCAGCAGCGGTGTCATTGAGGTCCACTTCCCTCCAAGAGAAGCAATAATACAAGCAAGCTACCTAGCCAGGGTCATGGGGCATCTTTCCTACTCAGACCAACACGCCCCTGTGCTCCATGTTCCCCCCGGCACAGTGTGTACGCATTTCTAGTTGATCCTTTGTATTAAATTGTGTCAAGAAGATGCCTGGCATTGCTCTCCACCTCTCTCATTGTTTCCATGCTTCTTGTCAATCAAAACAAGGGAAATTTGCCGCCCAGCTCTGCTAGAAAGGAATTTACCCACTCAGAACCTCTCCCTTGACCCTTCAAGGGTTAGGAGGGTCAGCTCCCTCCATCAGGGCAGGAGAATTGTCTGCCTTGAAGTTAGTCTTCCAGCCAGCATCCAGGGCTGAATACCAGGGTCTGTCTGTCATTATCAGAGACATAGGAGCGACTTGTCCTCGGTGTGCCCAGTGCTCTCTGTCTGGCCATCTCTTCAGCAAAAAAACGTAACTTAAAAATGTCAGCCACATGACTACCGCTGGGATTCTGGTTGAAGGGTGTGCTGCCCCCTGGGGGCATCAGGAAATGAGTGCACGGCTGCTGATTGTCACAGGAAACACCAAGGCAGCCATTCCTCTGCACCAACTGGAGTTTGCCTCCAAGACTCCCTCCCCCCAGATACTGGACCCCCTGACACTCCAGTTCCTTTGGTAGTATGCTGCAGGCTTCTCATGTAAGTCCCACAATCCTTCCGCATCCCCATCGCAGCACCCAGTGCAGAGTATGAGTCCCACAAACATTACTGCACTGAATTGTTTGGGGGAAGTAAATACCAAAACAAGCCAGCCTGCTCACCCCCAGTGCACATGCAGTCATTTCCACATATGGTCTTTTTAAATTTTTAATTTTATTAATTTTAGTTATGTCTGTGGGGCCATGTGCAGTACAGGTAACTGTAGAAGCTAGAGACCTCAGATCCCCCGGAACTGGAGTCACAGGCAGTCGTGAGCCACCTGACATGGGTGCTGGGAACCAAAATCAGGTCCTCTGCAAGCGCAACAAGTACTCTGAACTGCTGAGCCCTCTCTCCAGCCCTGACTTTTCAGATCTTTTCAGACTAAACTTAGGTTGGAACTATAGCTATGTGAGATCTGGTATAGTTAGGGACTGAAGGCAAGGGTAGCCAAAGCCCTGCCGTGTCCAGAACAATCCATTCAGCAGCACTGTGGGGTGCATGGCCCAGCAATCAGAGCCTGACTCATCCTAGAGTGTTTCTTCTTAAAATGAGACTGATTGGAAGGAAATAGGAGTGTTGGGTGACATGGCTGAGTAGCAAAATACACTTCAGTCTGAGGGGCTCAGCTTGGGCTTTCAAGCCACTGAGGGCCAAGCAGGTCCTTCCGGGAGTTGGGACAGCAGGGCCGTGTCATAGCTTCCAAGAGTCTCGTGCACTCTGTCACTGTGAAACCCCTAATCCACACTCTGGCCTCCTCTTGCTGAAGTGCATCTTCACCTGAGCAGGATGTCCAGGAGCTGAAGGTGTCCACACTGGTTTCAGGTCCCCAGAATGGTATTCAGTTGTCTTGGGTGATATGAGACCTTCTCAGCCCAGGCAGGAACAAGCAGGGGCTCATATTGGGCACAAATCCCTCCTGGGGGTAATCTAGACACACCAAAGTGGATCCCTAGACAAACAGCAGTGGCCAAGGGGCCTGACTGGCATCTCTGATTAGGACTAGGGAAGGATGGGTACAGAAGTGTCTGTACCTTTTTCTCGCTGTCTCCCTGCATTGTGGACTCTGGTGTGGACTGTGTTAGAGATGGGGAAACTGAGGCTCCTGGGAGGACCTTTCCTGCTCTGATCAGAAGACCAGGAAAGAATGGAGGTTCAGGTTTGTCTTGACTGTCTCAGGGGTAGGGGTGTGGCTCAGTAATGGAGGGCTCGTCTAACACATGTGAAACCTTAGAATCCATCCCCATTGTTGCAATGAAGAAGGAGGAGGTGAAGGGGGGAGAAGGAAAGGGAGAGGATAGGAGTGGGGAGGATTGTCTCATGTGCCTCATAGCATCTGTCTGTCCACTGGTCTCCCATGGGGGAGGGACCACCCTAGGGAATATGTCTGTGGTATAAACAGCTTTATATCCTTCTGACCGTCAGGACACTCCTACTGGCCCTGGAGAAAGTCCCCCTTCTTGTTCCCTTTTCCAGAAAGGCGATCTACGATGGGAGGCCATCGAGTCTCCCAGGATGCCCCACCCTGGCTTCCTTGCCAAGCTGCAGGCACCTCCTCCTGGCTGCTTTGCATAAGGGGCTATTTTAACTACTGACAATCGGAGGCTGTCATGAAATCTGTCGCTGCCTTCCACACGTCCCAAGGGGTGTATGAAATGGAATTTCTAGAGATTCCCCTCCCCGCTTTTCCATGTCGATTTTTTTCCAAGTGGCGTTTTTAGGGCATATCAGCTTAAATGCTGCCTTGTGGGGAGGGCTCACAACCACCTCCTGTGAGAGGGGATCCCCAATTAACCTGGGATGTGTGCCATGAGAGATAAATCACCCAGAGCATCTATTCAGGCAAGCATCTTCTCTAGGTAAAGCAGGAGCACCCAGAGACCTGTGAGAAGGTTCCTCCTGGTCACTGCCTTGGCCAGGACTGGAATTGGAGGTTCCCCAGTACAGATGGACTCTTTGCACTATGCTAGCGGCCTCTGGGAGGCACTAACTTAGCATTTTCTGTTAAGCCTTAAGCCCATCAGAGCCAGGATCAAGCAGATGGAGGTACCAATTTTCCAATGTTCATTCGTGTACCAGAGATACTGGGTACCCACGTGGTCAGGTTGTCATAGGAGCCAGGGATCTGTTGGCACAGTGAAATCAGAACTGTGGAAAGGAGGTGTTAGCAAATGCAAAGGCCCTGAGATGCAAATCGGCTTGTATTCTAGGAGCAAAGAGGAAGGGACAGTGATGGGGGATAAGGGTGCAGAAATGGGCAGGACCAATAGCATCACTGGGTTCATATTCCTCCAGAATCACTAGGGACCACAGATGATGGGAGGAACAAATCATCAGGAAACAGGGAGGCAGGAAGCTACCTCACCAGCTCAAGCCAAAGAAGGTGATCACTTGGACCAGGTTAATGACGAGTTCTGAACTCTGGGGTGCTACAGATATTTCGGGAGAGCCACTGTATGAAGAACCCTGTGCTGGATGAGAAAGTAGAGCTGGCTGTGAGCTAGTCTTGACTTTTAGAAGTTTCTATACAGTTAAGGAAGTAAATAGTTTCCTCTTGTTTACCTAGCTTGTCTGTCCCCTTTATCACCCACAAATGGGCCTTCTTTTTAGTCAAAGGCATGTGCACTATCTTGTACATGTGGAACACCCAGGTGTCTATACATGTGTGTGCAGGCACCCTTGTGTGCACATTTGTGAACCAAAGGAAATGCTAAGCATCCTCTATCAGTTTCTACCCTGCCGGTTCTTTCATTGAACATGAAGCTCTCCATTTTCTTCTATGCTGGCTGGTCAATGAACTCCAAGAATCTACCTGTCTCTTCCCCATTCACTGTTGGGGTTACAAGCACGTGTGGTCACGCCAGCCTTACATGGTTGCTGTGGATCTGAACTTAGGCTTGTCTCCCTCCTCACCCCCATACTGCGTTCTGCCCCTGTGTGTCAGGACACACTCCTTTTCTCTACTAGGCTATTTTCTGCTTTTCCCCTGGTGAGTCTCAGCTTCATCCTGCTGAGGTCCTACTCAGTATTTGTCCTCGTGTTGTCAGGCCTATGCTATACAGATCTGTCAGGACTCTGGTGCTGGTGAGAGATGGAGGGCTGTATAGGGTTGGAGCCCAGAGTGGAAAGAATGTCCTGTCTTGTGCTATTGAAAAGACCACATGTGTCTGTTTCAGCCAGCCTTCCATGGGTGATGCTGTGCAACACACATCCCACAGTCTTAGGCAAAGAACAGCAAAGATGGTTCACATTCTTGCCAAATGTCTGTCTTATGTGCACACTGTCTCTGGGAGTCCCTGGACTGAAAGCAGTAATTTCCTTAATGTGGGCTCTGTGTTCATGGGCAGCTGTCCCACATGCTCTTGGGTGTTGTATGTGTAATGGAATACCACAGAGGCTTTGACATTGGCTAGAACTAATGACCGAGGTCCACCAAGGGCTGAGAGATGACTCAGTGGTTCAGAGTATTTGCTGCTCTTTCAGAGGACCCAAGTTCAGTTCCCAACATCCATGTCCAGTGGCACACAAATCACAGGGAATCTTCTTCTGGTATCTGGTACCTGGCTCCTGCATACATGCAGCATACACATAAGTATATTTTTTAAATATTAGAAAGAATTATATTGTATCAGTGTAGGCAGAGACTACTCTTTGTTTCCTGAGCCCTCAAACCTGAATAATCATACAGAAAATGTATTAATTACAACACTGTTTGGCCTATTAGCCCAGACTTCTTATTAACTAACACTTACATCTTAAATTAACCCATTTCTATTAATCTGTGTATCGGCACTAGGCTGTGTGGTAAGGGTCCGACGGGCATCTCCTTGCTTCTAGCCGCTTTCTCTCTATATATCTCTGTTCAGATTTCCCACCTGACTTTATTCTACTAAGCCATTGGCTGAAACAACTTTTTTAATAACCAATGATAATAAAACATGTTCATAGCATACAGAGGGGAATCCCATATCATAAGAGAGCTGAGAAATGTAATGTGAGCACACACAGGTGAGGAACACAGAAAACTCCTGACGAATGGCTCTCAGGACCTTCCAGGACTGGGATTTCTGCAGCAGAGCCCTGTGCCTTCTCCCCACCTTCACTACCCACCACCTCATTCCACACACAGAATTCCACAGGCAGGCTTAGGGTCCCCTCATAGGACTTAAGGAGTCAGAGACCAGCACGATTCTCGGCCGCATTTGGGTGTCCCCACAGGTTGGAGGTATGCCCTAGCTTCTCAGACACCACCTTGCCAGGAATCCCACATGGCACAGAGAAACTCTCCAAGGAAGAGGTATGGTCGGAGAATCTGTGTTGGCACCATTCCATGGCTAGCTGCCCCCTTGTGGTCACTGCCTCCAGCCATTGATGCACTGGTGTGCACGGCTGGTACATAAAGGTATTGCCAGCCCCTTCTGCTGTCAGCAATGGGAGCGGCACAGAAATGGCACAGGTGGGCTTGTATGTCAGAAGTAAGCTTGCGTGTTAACAGTAAGAAGTTTCTGGGGCTCCAGCTGTGTTCTGTCTGTCTGTTCCTTTCGCTGCCCCTCCCTAGACCGTGCTGGCCTGCCTGTGAGCTTCATCTCATTAAGCCAGGCCACTCTTGGAGGCCTCAAAAGTAGACATCACAGCAGCAGGGCAAGAACCTTGCACCAGATGAAGTCACAGGGGACCACACCAGGGTCCCATGTCAAGCGCTAATGCCCAAGACTAGAAATTGTGGTGGCCTCAGCTGAGCATGTGACTGGAATTGGAGAATTCTGGAGGATGAGGGAAGCCTGTGGCTGTCTTTGAGAGGCTCTGCAAGGTCTGCCAAGAGGAGACAGCAGGGCCTCCTCCCTGCTTAGGAAGCAGAGAGAAGCGGGGCTGCAGCCATGGCCCGGGTGGTGATGTGTCAGCTTCAGCTGAGCTGGTGCATCCCTGAAGACCCAAGCAAGAGTACGAGTCCCAGCGTCCATCTGTCTTGGCCGTTGTCCTGTATGTGACTCAGGCCTCCTCCTGACTGTTTGGGTGTGTCCTACTTGTACCCTGCATCTGCACCTGTGCACCCTGTGGGCTTTCAGAAGGGTTGTAACACAGCGTATAGTGTACAGCTGGTGAAGGGGAAATACTGGTTGTAACAAGACAGCCACTCTCACATGCAGGAAAGGGTCCTAAGAACCATCCAGTTTACTCATCTATCCCAGGTCAAAGCTGAAGCTGAGTGAGGGTGTGTCCACTGTGAGGCCTTCTGGGTTTAGACAGCTGGATTGGAGGCCCACATTGCCTCTCATGGGCTGTGTGACTTTAGAAGGCCTGTGGAAGGCAGAAGTTCTGAATCTAAGGTATGACGTGTGATAGCTGTAGCCAAAGGGGCACACCCTTCCCATGTACTGCATGCACAACTGGCCTCACCCCCAATCTCTCAGGTGCCTCTGTGTGAGTAGGACTGGCGCTGTCTCCGTGTCACAAGAGAAAAGACAAGACACCACCAGTGGGTGACAGAGCTGACCTTGGAATTCCACCATCTATCTTTAGAATCTTGTCCCTCATGACCACACTGCTGCTTCTGTAAGATGGAGCCAGGACATGGGCTGGCTGCTAGCTGTTATGTGAGGACCAAAGCAGGTGGAAGATCAATGATAATGATGCAGATCTCTAGCAAAGCACCTTGTCAGCAGAGAGCAGCTAAGCAAATCTCCTTCAGTGATGGGGTGACTAGGACATGATGGTGATGGTGGTGATGGTGGTGAGGGTGGTGATGGTGGTGGTGGTAATAATGGTAGTGATGATGGTGGTGACGATAATGGTGATGGTGGTGGTAATGGTGGTAATGATGATGGTGATGGTGGTGGTAATGGTGGTGGTGATGGTGGTGGTGATGGTGATAATGTCAATGGTGGTGGTCCTGATGATGGCAATGGTAAGGGTTATGATTATGATGGTGATGATGCTTATCTACATGTATGTTTACACATACACATATACATTTACCTGTGCTCACATGCTCAAACACATACTCACACATATACCTGTACATGTACCTTTTCTTACCTACATATACATATGTACATATATGTGCACATGTATATAATCACTTGTGTAAACACACACACATTAATACATGTACTTTCACACATGCATGTGTGTATATGCTCCCATTCACCTATGTTTAGCCACACAATATGCATTTTACCCATATGTATCTGTATCACACATTCTCATATGAACACATGCACATACCCACATAATATAGTCACCATAAGCCTGTACATACAAGCTCTCCTGTATCTGTTACACATGTATTTATATATGCATGCATATGTACTCAGGTACACATGAACATGTATGCAGGAATGCACACATACACACATGAACTGTGCACTCGCGTTCCACTACACATTCCCTCTCTGCTCTTGGCCCTTTGCCCTCCAGCCCAGCCAAAGCCCTGCCCACTCTCAGCACCCACTGGTTTCCTAGACAACCAGCACAGAACTGCCGTTGGAATGGAGACGACCAGAGCAAGTCAGAGCAATACTCGGAATGAGCAGTGCTCTCACCTGCTGGTAGCTTGTGTTTTGTGTCCCACTTACGCTTTCCAGCCCTGGCATACGTCCCAGGGATAGTCAGACCTCCCTGTGTCCCTTCACAGTGATCTGACCCCTGGGCACCTTGCCTAGCCATCGAAAACCAACATACTTGGGCTCCTTCACCTGCTCCTGGGGTCTGGGCACTTGTTCCTTGGGTCTCTTTTTATTCCTGCCCTTAGGTCACAGGGTCTGGCCTTTGTAGACCTCACACAGAGTCAGGAGACCATCAGGGTCACATCTGGGCACCTTTTCTCTTGACGTAAAGTGTGACGCTTGGCTGGGCCTGTTCCTAGCAGTCGTTGCTCCATGCTTTGAGTACTCACTCCAGTACCCTGACTGGGGATATTTGTAGGATGGGCCCTTTGGTTAGTTTAGCAAGCCCTGATGAATGGGAAAGCCATGGCCAGAACTGACTGTAGATTTAGTGATGCTTTGAGGACAAAGTTATTTCACTTGTGGATCCAGAAGTCTAAAAGCAAGGCTGTATCTAGAAAGAAAGAAAGAAAGAAAGAAAGAAAGAAAGAAAGAAAGAAAGAAAGAAAGAAAGAAAGAAAGAAAGAAAGAAAGAAAGAAAGAAAGAAAGAAAGAAAGAAAGAAAGAAAGAAAGAAAAGAAAGAAAGAAAGAAAGAAAGGAAAGGAAAGGAAAGGAAAGGAAAGGAAAGGAAAGGAAAGGAAAGGAAAGGAAAGGAAAGGAAAGGAAAGGAAAGGAAAGGAAAGGAAAGGAAAGGAAAGGAAAGAAAAGGAAAAAACACCTTCTCTCTGCTGGGGACTCTGCCTTACCCACAGGTGGCACTGGGGAGCCAGTGGTGAGACTGGGCAAGCAGCTAGCTCAAGTCTCTCCTCATATTCTTAGGAAACGGTGTGGCATCTCCTGAGTGCCCCACCCTCATGACCTCACATGCCTCTTACTTGCCCAGACCATAAGTCAAGAGGTCAACTCAGAGAAACCAGGTGATGCTCTGTCCTTGAGCCCTGAGGACAGCTCAGGGTGCGTCTCTGACCCCCAGCCTACAGGCAGAGAGAAGGGAGGCTCGGGCTCCGGAGCTGACTTGAGCCTGGGTGACATGAAGTGGGTATGCAATTTGGTCTTGGCGATGCCCCCCATCAAGTTCACCCAGTCGCCCCTCCCTCCCTGTGAGCGGATGCCCACGGGTTATGCAGAATGGGCCAGGGCTGAGAGAATTCAGGCAGTGACAGCATGGGAGTGACAGGAGTAAACAGAGGACGGCGGCCCGTTCACTGTCTTCTGTCAGCGCTCCAGCATTTGCTTCTTAGCGTCCATCCTTTGTAGACACAGTGTGTTCTGGTTGCGTGCTGTTGCTGTGCTAAAACTGCTACCATAAGCAACCTGGGAGGGTTGATTATTTCATTTTGAATGTCTAGGTCACAGAGCGTCTTTGAGGGAAATCAGGACAGGAACTCAAGGCAAAGAAGCCTGGAGTACGACTTCTCACTATTCCATCCAGCATTACCTCTGACTAGAAAACTCGCTCGCAGCCAAGGCTTTGCAGCAGAAACCCTGGAGGAAGCTGCATGCTTGCTCACTCCTGGGTTCATGCTCAGCTAGCGATCTTATACCAACTAGGACCACCTGCCCTGGAAACGGTGCTGCCTACAGCGGGCTGGGCCCGCCTGCACCAATTCAGACAATCTCTTATAGGCATGTCCACAGGTCAACCTGATAAGGACAGTTCCTCAGCCGAGATTCTCGCAGGTGATTCTCGACTGTGCCATGTCAATGGTTAATATTAAATCTGAGTGACCAATTTATATTCCTGACAACTTCACTTTGGGCCGTCAGTTTACTGTTTGATAGAGTGAATTTCCTAAAACTTAAATTGCTTGTTTTGTTCGCAAAATGCCATTGCTTTTTTCTTTCCTTGTGAGGGGACATTCTGGCAATTGTTGGCACATTTTTGTTGATGGCCTTCATGCTGTGTGGCTTCAATACTAGACCAAGCAGTGGTTGATTAGAGATGTAGTATACACAGCCTGACGTTTAACCTACCGAGATGCCTTCAACTTAAATAAGATATTGCCCTGTGAAGGAGCAGACCCTCAAAGGGTGACATGGTAAAGGGGCAGAGGTGTCTCTGAACTGCATGTGTACCCCTCGTTTTCATGCTGGTATCTGACTGGGTACCCCAGTGGCATTCACAGTGTGAGCCAGTACAAAGAAGCACCTGGTGAGTGTCAGCAGAGAGAGTGGTAACCATCACGGCTGTAGGAGTCACAGTAAGTGGGAGCCTTGTGCGTCTGTGAAAGGGAAGAAGACTGAAGGAGTGGGGACACATGTGTGAGCTAGCCCTAGGACCCCAGCTGCCCTGCTTATCAGTGAAGGAAGGCAGCGGGAGCAAGGCAGCGGGAGCTGCTGGAACAAAGGAGCCCCAAAGTGCAGCCCAGTGTGACAGAAGTCTGATTTCTTTTCCCCTCATGTAGTATACAATGTATACTTCCACCCATTCTGGCACACAGAGGCCTAGGCCGCGTGCACGCGCGCGCACGTGTGTGTGTGTGTGTGTGTGTGTGTGTGTGTGTGTGTGTGTGTGTGTGTTCATGTGGAGGTCATAGGTCAATATCTAGCATCTTCCTTGGTCACTCTCCACCTTACTTTTTGAAACAAGAACTTCACTGACCCTGAAGCTCTCCAATTGGGCCTGGCTGGCTAATTAGCGAGAGCACCAGGGATCCCCTCCCTCCAGTGCCTCTGGGCCGGGATTTGCACACCATTATGCCCATCTCTTTACACGGTACTGGGAACCAATCTTAGTTTCTGCTGCGTTTGTGCAGACATTTAGGTACCAACTGTGCCTTGGGCCTCTTCATTTTATCTGTGATGCCCTACCTTCTGGGGCTTGAGACTTGAACTAGGAGACAGCAAGAGAGGGATAGCGGAGGGGTTTAAGAGCCCAGCTTGGGAGCACCCCACTTCTAGAGAAGAACCGACCACTCAGCCACATCCACAGTGCTGGGGGAAGCTGGGAAATGCAGTTCTAGCTCCCACCTCAGTCATGCCTCCTTCCATCCCCAGGGCGGGATTCCATGCTCTGTAAGAAGTGGGGTGCTCTGTCTCTGACTCTAAGCATATAAAGACCTGGGACCTCTCTCAGAAACCTGCACAGAGAGGGGTGAGTTAAAAAAAACAATGTTGACCTTGGAATGAGAGAGGGGAGAGGCTGCAAAGAGACTCACCTGTCCCCCAGAGCTCAGGCCTTTTCTTCAAGCCGTTTGATCGGTTCCTCTCAAAGTTCTGCAGGACTCAGAAGGAGGCGGGGCAGGGAATCTTGTCTGTGAGGGGAATACCTTGAAGCTCACTGTGCTCTGTGCTGCTTCCAGCATTTGCAGCTTTACAGCCCCCCCCCAACCCCGTGCCATCTGCTAATCTAATTACAATAGTCATATCGTCTCCACCGATCTTACATCTGAACCTGCTGAGTCAGGGAAGCCAGGCTTAATGAGGAGCGTTAATCATGTGTGCTTAGTTTAGTCCTTTTTTTTGTTTAATGGAAAGCAACCGTCGTCAGGATATTAATCCTGATCATGTCTCTCTAGGATAAGTCTATCGTCGGAAATCTCTGAGATGACCAGAGGCCTGCCAGCCAGGGCACCACCATTTCCTGGCTGGAAGGCTCACACTCACAGTCCCTGCTCTGAAGAGCCTCACGTACCCTTTCACACTAGGGCACAGGAGTCCACCTGTGTTTTAGAGTGAGCTCTTTGCTCTATGGTCAACCCAGGGTTCCCAGCATCCCCACATTTTGCAGACTTGGGCCCCCAAATCATCTTGTCTCCCCAGGTGTGTACCTATGCCGAGTGAGTGTCACCCTGCCAGGGGCGAGTCAGGTTGATTCAACCTTTTGCCCATTCAGTGTGTGGGCTGTGGCTTTGCTGAATGGTGTCTCTCTTCCCTCTGCAGAAACCCGTGCTGACCGCAGCAAGAAACTCTTCCGGCATTACACAGTGGGCTCTTATGACAGCTTCGATGCTGCCAGGTAAGACATGTGTCTGCCTTCTGGGGAGCTCCAGCCTCCGGTGTCCCTGCATGCCTTGGGAGGGGGTGTCTTCTGTGCAGCTCTAGGACACCTTTGCTGTGTTGTTCATGTGTCACTCTGCTGGGGTTGTGTCGGCCAACCATTTTCAAGAGAATCTGTCACAGACAGGGCCTGCGTGCAGTTGCCTGTGGAGGAAGCCCCCGTGAGAGGGCAACAAACTTTAAGGAAGAGGGAGGGATGGCATTATTGAGAGAAAGCAATTGAGATGGGAAAGAGGGGCAGAGTTGGGGGCCAGAAGCAGAGTGATGGGCGTCCTCCGATGACTATTGAATCAATCCCGGTTCTGGGCTTCCACCTCACCTATGTGTGTCCATTTTCTTGTGGTGCTTCCTGCCAACTGGAGTTTTGTTAAGGAAATCTTGCTCTTATTAATGGGCAGGACCCCAAGCTGGCAGGTGTTCTAGGCTCCAGGGGTTGGGAGTTTGTAGAAAGCTGTGTGTTTCCCATGGTATGGCGGCCACAGCATACAGGATGAAATCTTCCCACGGAAACCGTGCTTGGGCAACGACTGTTGAGAGAACCCCTGGGTCTCTGTGTCCTGCCTCCCTAGCTCTGGGTAAGGCCAAAACTAGGACAGTGGCTCCACCAACAGGTCAAGGTTGACAGCTTTTCTGTTCAGGTCGCTTCCCTGTGCTTCAGTCAGCTGCAGTGGTTCTGAGCATCCTGGGTGTGAAGTTCGTCTGTCCCTATCTCTGTCACAAGCCACAATTCTGATGTCACACTGGGCCAGGGGTCTAGGGGAATCCCTGCTCTAGACAGGTTCGTTCTGGGTGTAGGAATCAGGGATGCATGTGTGACTTGGGAAAGACAAAGTTGCAAAGGTACCCAACGACTGTCCCCCACAAGGGCCCTCTGCCCAGCACTGCTGGGCAGCCAACCATGAAACCAAGAGACTGAGAGGCTATCAGCTAGATCCCATGGGAGGACAGCCACCACAGGAGGGCCCGGCACCCTGCACTGGGCTCCCCCTACTCTAGGGAGTCTGGTGGTCAGTTCTCACCTGTTCCTATAACTCCTGTCTCTTGCTGAGGGTTCTACCTGAGTCTGTTACTAAAACAAGAGTCCGCAATGTGTGCTTTCCCATTTTGAGGTGCAGAGTTTAGTGAGGTTAGCACACTTACAAGAACCACCTCTGACTGGTTCTGAAGCCTGCCCGCTGCAAGGGAAGTCCCCAGCAGCAGTCATTCCCGTGGGTCCTTCCCCAGAGCAACTGGCAACCATTCATCTTTCTTCTGTGACTCAACCCACTGGAGTTTCATACAGATGCTGGCTTTTTACCCTTTGGTGGATCCTTGGGTGATGTCTGCCATGATGAACGCCATGCCATGGGCAATCCTGTCTGGATGTGTTTTCGATTTTTTTGAGTTGTGTGCCGAAGAACACAGCTGCTGTCTGATTTGGTATTAATACTGTCTGTCCTCAATCACTCTCAAAAACAAGATAGACTGGGCTGGACGTGGTGGCACTTGCATGTAATCCCAACGTTCTGGAGGCTGAGACAGAAGGCTGATGCATTCAAGGCCATCCTGATCTACTTAGTGAAACTGTCTCAATAGGAAAGAGAACAAAGAGCTCCACCAGGAGTCCCATGCCCCAACCCTGTCTCCTTCCATTGTTTCTATCCCTCTTTGCTGTTTCCTTGGGAACTGGGGATGGCATCCAGGACCTGGCATATGCTAGGCAAATGCTGGTCTTGCATTGATCTACACTCTAGCTTCCACTGCCCCTCTCCCTGACCTTGGTGTCCAATGTGACCCATAACCTGGCCCTGTGCACAGGGAACTGTACACTGGAAAAGAAACTCAGGGCCGGTCACTTCTGGGAAACCTGGCCAGTATGGACCCTTCACAGGTAGCCACAGTCAGCAGCAATGGCCCATATGTCCATCTGACAAAGAAGGCCTAGGCAGAGCCAGTAGAGAGTTGGGGAAGACTGTCACCCTGGCTATGTGATGGGCTGTTCAGGCAGGGAGAGATGGACCCTGTAGGGTGGAGGACCCTAAGATGGAAGGCTCTAAGCAGTGACCACTTTTAGGTTGGGCCATTGATGGAGCATGCCTGGGCCACAGAGCCATGCACAGGTGTCTTGCTGTGTGCACATCCATGGGGGTGGCTGTGTAGGCATACTCTGCTCCTTAGTCAGCCACCTCCCCACAAAGCAGTGCTGGCACCTGACTTGGAAAGCAGAGAGAACAAGGTAGGGCTAGGGGCAGGGCCCCACGACAGAGGCACATCACAAAACTTCCATCAGGAACAGGTGCAGGTCATCTGGACAAAGCCACACGGGGTTCACATAGCGATGCAACCATGGAGATTAGTGCCAAACTGAGACCAGCTAGCAGCTTCCGAGCCAAGGGCAGAAGATTCTAGATTAGCAGTTGGGTTGGACAAGCGGTGGGCCTCCCCTGACCTGCCATTTCAGATAAAAGAAACAAGAGTGACATCTGCACCATTCATCTGTCACCTCGCCAGCACCAGACACCATGTCTTATGCCTTCAGAAGCCCGGTGAAGCAAGGTCACTCAGAGTGGTAGAAAAATATGGACAATGAATTAGGGGTCAAGTGATGGGGCGAGTCCCCAGTCTAGAAGCACTTACGCCTGTGTGTGAGGCTGGGACCACCGGAGGTCAAGATGTTTCTGCTCACAATGGCCCTGGGGTAAATGGGCCCGCGAGGAGAAGTCTTGGTGAAGATAGAATCCTTGTTGCCCAAAGCATCACTGGGAGGGAAAACCCTGCTTCTGTGGCCGACAAAGGGCCATCGAACTTGCTCATCCAGATGCAGGCAATAGGAAGGGAGCTGACTTTGACCACGAAGGGGCCTGCAAGGCAGGTAGACCCGGGAGTTTGTGGGCAGAGAGGCAGAATGGTCTCCCATGCCACAGAGCCCCCAACAGCTACATGGCCCTGGTGGGTGGGGGCAGTACAAGGACAGGCTAGCCATCACTCATTTGACTGAACAGGCAGAAACCGTCTGGGGAGGTGGCAGCTGCACTGCAGAGCATGCATCAGCTCATTAGCAAAGGCCAAAAGCACAACAGAAACCCAGCCACTGTCCCGCCCCACCGGCCAATTAGCCGTTCTGTGCGGTGTGGCTGTGCTCTGTGCAAGCGCCAACAGATGAGGCCGCGTGGCTGCAGATGCTAATGTAATTAAAGAAAATGGGATGGGAAGGAAGGTTCAATGGAGACATTTTCCGAATCAGTCGAAAGCCATCTCCCCTTCCCATCCCTTCATGTGTCGTGTTAGCCCAGAAGTTCAGCGCTGAAGAGATGAACGGGTAAAACAAGCCCAGGCGTTAGCACATGTGTCCGGTCGCTCCCACTGATTCCTGCCTTATGCTTCTCTTCCCCCTGCAGGTGGAAGATTTAGATGAGAGGGATTTAGGAATAGACACAGTAGTCGGAATCAGACAACCGAGGTTCTGGGGTCACCACTGTGCAGGACTTTGCAGGTATCTGAGGTCAGTGTTAAAAGCCATCTCAACACGAGGTGGCAGCTGCAAGTCCTCATTCCTCATTAATCAGGTCCCTGCCTCATCAGAATAGGACACCGGGAGGAGATACCTGGCTGGGCAGAGGAACCTCGGGGTTGTTATACGCTGAACAAGTTCCATTCATCCACCCATTTTTCCTACCACGCATCCACTCACGTATTCATCTGTACATACATACATACATGCATCCATACATAAACACACACCTATTCATCCACTCACTATTCATGCAGCTATTTATCTACCCACCAGCTGTCCATCAGTCTAAGACCTGTTTGCTCATCTATCCATTTCCTATTCATCTATATAACCCTGTGTCCATCCATCCATCCATTCATTCATCTTCCGTTCATCCATCTATCCTACATCTACTAACCCTTCCTCTCTTCCATCCTTCTATTTAACCATCCTCTCAGTCACTATATTCTTCTACCGGTGCACCCATCCATGAGTCCACCCACCCATCCACCTACCTATCCATCCATCTGACCATCCCACCATCTCCCCATCCGTCATCCATCCACCCATCTCCCCATCTATCCCTCTATCCACCCAACCATCAACTCACCCATTCACTCATCCGTTGACTCCATCCTCCCATCCCTTCATCAGTCCATCTATCCACCCAGCCATAACTAGTCATCATTCATTCACCCACCCACATTCATGCTTCCCATCGACCTATTCATCTTTCATCTGTTTAACCAGCAGCAACCAAGACGTTTATTCTGAGAGTTAAAGATTGCGAGGTCATGTGTGGGTTCATGGCTTAGTGGATAAAGCACTTGCTATGCAGTGTGAGGACTGGAGTTCTGATCCCTAGATCAAAGGCACCAGGGTTGCCTGTAATCCTAACACTCAGGAGCAGAGAGGGGATTTCCTACACAAGATGGCTCATACATTAGCTGGAGCTAGAGGACTCTGGGCTCATCAAGAGACCCTGTCCCCCTAAATAAAGTAATTGAAGGAGGCATCCAATGTCAGCTTCGAACCTTCACACATACATATTCACCCATGCATACAGTTGCCAACACACACAAACATGCATATACAAGCATACATGCACATATAAATGCACACACACAAACAAAAAGATTTTGAGGTCAACAAGAGAAACAATCTTAGATATACTAATAGGCCGCAGTCTTTTTCATGAAGACAGACAATGAATTCACTCAGTACACCAGGGAGTTGCCCCAGCTGTCAGTCAGTGCCGCTGAGCAGACCGGCAGACCTTGAGCCCCAGAGCAAGCTGTGTGAGGACAGAACAAATGTCTCTGAGGACAGACCTGGGGTGACTCCCAGAGGCTGAGGAGGAGCCAGTCATACAGACAAGTCAGAAGCTGCAAAAACATTGAGGTTGGTAGAGAACACAAGATGGCGAGGAGCAAGGAACACACAGAAGATGATGGCCTAGGAGCCCCAGGCTTTGGGGTGTCATCAGCACATTTAGTGGGGAGATACTGGAGCCTGTGTGACGTGACCAACATGAGACAAGCAGAGGAGTGAATGGAGACCAGTGAGGAGACTGCCTTGTCATCTGGGCTGAGCACCAGTTGTGTGCACGGGTAGAGGTGAGGACAGAGCAGGAGGTGGGTCTGAGGTGACATCGGAATGAACAGAGCCTGGGTGTAGGTGAGGGAGAGCAAAGTGGACCCACCCTTCACCCTCTCTGAGGTTCCGGGGAGGAGCTAGTAAGGCAGCAGGTGGGCACCAGACCTGGTACTGACTGGCAGCAAAGTTCTCACGGTTCCCACTACATAGCTACAACCTGCTTAGAAGGAGCACCTTCTTGACCGTATGCCAGGGCGAGCCACTTCCATTACCACTCCTCCTTGGGAAAACCAATTTCCTCCTGGAGACTGATCCAGGAGGGCAGCGGATTGCACGTCTTCAACAGATGACTGCCTGCTACCCAGAGTTACTCATTTTCACGACTTTCAAGTATCATTTGAACATTTTTGAATTGGTAATAGAAAAGACACACTTGGTAAAAGATTCAAAATGTTTAAGAAATGATACAGTGCGAAGAACAGGTCCCTTCTCCCTCCGTCCTACCCAGCTCAAGTTCTTCTCAGACAGAACCTCCCTCACTGGATTCCTGAGACTCTTTCTAGAGAAGGACTTTGTCTGTGTGATGCTATAAGAAGTCTCTGTGTGGAGGGAGAGGTGTGCTTTGTGTACACACTCACACGTGTCGAAGTCAAGGGACTCATTGGGTCCCTTAAGAATAAGTGTTCTTAACCTCGGAGCCATCTCTCTAGCCCTGAGATTCATTTACCTTTATTCATGTGTGTGGGAGTGTCTGGATGAGTAGGTATGCACATGTAAGTGCCCCCAGAGGCCAGAAGAGGGCATCAGGTGCCCTGGAGCTGGAATTACAGGCAGTTGTGAACCACCCAACTTGGGGACTGGGACCTGAATTCTGGTCCTTCGCAAAAAGCATCTGCTTTTGACACTTTGACCCTTAACCTTCCTAATGCTGTGACCCTTTAATACAGTTCCTCATGGTGCAGTGACCCCTGCTATAAAATTATTTTAGTTGGTACTTCATAACTGTAATTTTGCTACTGTTATGAATCATGATGTAAATATCAGCTGTGCAGGGTATTTGATATGCAACCCACAGATTGAGAACCACTGTCTTGATAGCTGAACCATCTCTCCGGCCCCCACCTCCTTGTTTTTTTGCAACAGAATCTCTCACAAATCCAGTATTTACCAGTTCAGCTATTGGATGGCCAGTGTGCTCCAGCAAGCCTTGTGGGCCCACCTCCCAGCACAGGGATTATAGGCATGTGTTACCACACCTGGCTTTGTATGAGTATCGGGGATCTGGACTCGGGTCCTCGTGGTTGTATTGAGCAAGCCATCTTCCTATTCTCCACAAAGCCTTTGCAAAGCTCCTGAAAAAAAAAAATAAAGAGCCCAGTATTCCCTCTCCAGTTGAATCACTATGTGATCTTGGACACACTTCTCTGCTCTGAGCCTTCAGAGTTGCTAGAAACACACCCAACCTGTTCCTTCTCCAGTTGTGTTCGTGTTAAGAATGAATGAGAAAATATGTTGCATGCTTGCAACACCAAGACGCATGTGCCACATATACCCAGAGGGCTATGAGCTCTAAGTGACGCCTGTGAGTGGCTGGCTTTCATTTGAAACCCCCCACTTTGTGTCTAGAACACTGCCCTTAGTAAGAAGTAAATTGTAAGAAACAGTGATAGCCCCGTTCTTCTTCCACCATTATGTATTTGTTGTTGACCGGCTCGAAGAAGAGAGAGCCAAGACAGAGCGTATACAGGGCAGACGCGGAAGGAAGTAACCTCAGTCTGCTCAGTTGACGACCGGCTCTAGCAGTTAACAGTGGAGCGTGCATAGCTGCTGTTTAGCGACATAGTTTGGGACTACAAAGGAGATTGTGTGCCTGAGTGATGGTGACACTGAGCGTCTTCCTCAGTCACTCTCCGTCGTCTTTTCTTGAGGCTGAGTCTCTCACTGAGACCGGGGTTCTGTGATTCAGCTAGCCTGGCTAGCTAGTGAGCGCCTGGGCTCTGCTTCCCAGTGCTGGAGTTAAAGTTATGCAGTGCCGCTCCCAGCTTGTCCATGGGTGCTGGGAATCTGAGCTCAGGTCCTCCCAAGTGCGCAGTAAGCTTTCCACCTGTCCAAGCCAGCTCCTCCGGCTGTGGGTTCATACTTGATGTCCTGTGTTGTCGCTCTTTGTGTTTTTCTGATGGGGTTTGGTGCTTTGGCAAATTGTGGCAACTGAGGGGGATGGGAGCCCTGCAGGCACCAATGAAGGGAAGGTTGGCACCATCACCTGGCTGGCTCTTCTCTCATTCTCCTAGTATGATATTTATGAAGTCAGGTTTCCGTGTGGGTGCATCCTTTCCCCAGGGAGTACACCTCAGTCTGCGCCTTTCATGGTCTCCCTCCAAACTTCTGTTCTCTGTGGTCTCTATCCTGATGGACAACCTGGAAGGCCTGGGTGTCCCTCTCGTGCCTCTTTCCCTCACTCGGTTTATAACAAGAGTTGGGAAGATCCTGTCTTCTCCCCACTGTTGCCATGTTGCCCAACTTTTTGTAACCTTTCCACCATCAGGCAACCTGGGGACCCTTCCTCTCCTCCATTCTCTTTGGACTCAGATTCCTTCCTTCAGAAACCCCAAGCCATGTGTGTAAGGAAAGCAATCAGTCCATTTGGGCCAACCATAAGGACAGAACTAGCATTGGAAAACAGTCCTTCCCTCCCCAGCCTCGTCCCATCCAGCCATTTGATTGACTTTCTTCCCTTATTCCATTCATGGTTTCCCCAACTTTACAATAGCCCCACCTTATTTCTTCATTTCGTCATGAAATTGCCTTGACTCTGCTGGAGAGAACCTGACCTGTTCTGCCTTGTTCTGCCTGCCCACAAGTCTGAATAGATGTTGCTATTTCTCCAAATTGTCTGCTTTCAGATAACACCCCCATTCTTTCTTCACTTAGCACGTTTTAGACAAAGACACAATTCGACTATGACCATAACAACAGCAAAATGAAGGAAGGGAGAGAGTGAGGAGGAAAAGAAGGGAAGAGGAGGGCGGAAGAAGGGACAACTAGAAATCACAGGAAGCACAAAAGTCACCTACAAAAACCACAGCCCTAACTGTAAACATGGGATTACTTTCCTCTGCATTACTATTTATATTTCATTAATATATTTTTGTTTTCATCATATTTAAATCTTTTAGTTTTTATCAGTCCAACTAAATAGTTCAAAACCCTGATTGGAGCAACATGGATGTTTGCATCTGCACCAGAAGTAGGGCTCAGATTCCAGTTCCTCCTACAAACAGGAGAAGGGTCTTCCCGGAACCACAGGCCAACAGACTCTCTTCCTTCCTTCTCTCAGTTGTTCAAAGTCAGCCCACATTTAAGTATCATACAAGGATCGTGATTTTCTGCATGAATTTTTGTTGTTTCGTTTTCTTTTTCCTGGACATTCTAGTTGCCTTTCTTTTTTCCTTTTGTAGCAGAATTAGGTCTTATTTAGCAAGCTACTAAACGTCCCTCCTGCTTGTGGTGCATCCTAAGAATGTGCGCTATTCCTAAGAGACTCTTGGACGTTGCACTCCTGTCTGGATTCCAGCGCTCAGCAGTAGCAGTTTGCAGTTTCTCCCCTTGTTAACTTATGGAAAGAGTGAGTAGTTCCTCAAGCATTGCCCTGGTTCTGATGGCTACATCCTCAAAAATCTTTAACAAAACAGACCTGAAGTGTAAGCGCTCGGTCTGCAGTCTCTAGCTTTAAAATCCCGGGCTCAGAGTCATTTGTTCTCCGAACTGGAACAGACCCACTTCATGATGTGAGATGCGATGCTCTCCGATCTTCATTCCACTGTCTCTGCCCCTCTCTTCTCTCTGGAAGTTTGTAGGAATGTCAGGGTTTCTTTGCCGCCTTAACATCTTGATATCTTGGCATGCGGACTTAGCCTGATCTCTCAACCATTGTGTTTACTGCCCCTGAGCTCCCTCAGACTCAACAACAGTCTCAGTCTCTCTCTCTCTCTCTCTCTCTCTCTCTCTCTCTCTCTCTCTCTCTCTCTCTCTCCCTTCCTCCCTCCCTTCCTTCCTTCTTCCCTCCCTCTCCCCCACCCTCTCTCATGCACATCTTTCTGCATTTCCCATGCATTTCTTAGAATTATTCTGCCCTTCACTACTCCAGTTTTTTTCCCTCCTTGTTCTAGAGGATTCCCCAGTTCCCTAGCCACCTGTAGAAACTGTCTAGATAGTCACTTTGTCACTGTCCAGGGGCTGTTCGTTTCATGGCAGGGTGAGCTTCTGACACTTCAGAGAAGTGTTGCTGGGAGCCTCTGAGAACAGACTGGACAGTGCCAGTGTTCACAGAAGCTTCTGCATGGGGCTGCCCTCCAGGCACAGCCTGGGTGGAATGTAGGTTCTTTCTAGTAAATGCCAGGCAGAGCAATGGAAGGAAGTCATGCCCCTGACTTGCTCCCAACCAGAGATCACAAACAGAGACAAAGCTGGTTTCTCGAACTCTCCTGCTAGGCATGTATCAGGATCCAAAGAACATGGGTGTATTCTAGTTTTGTTTCTGTTGCTACGAATAAATACCCTTCCCGAATGGAACTTGCAGTCCTTTATAAAGGGTTTATAACATACTACACTTTAGTCTGTCCATGAGAGAACCCAAGACAGGAACCTGGAGGCAGGAGCTGAAGCAGGGGCCATGGAGCAGTGCTGCTTATTGGCTTGCTATTCATGGCTTGCTCAACTTGTTTTGTATACAACCCAGGCAGACCCACCTCCCCAGGGTGGCAGTTCCCACAGTAGTCTGGGCCCTTCCATATCAATTATTAATCAACACAGACTTGCCCACTGGCCAATCTGATGGAGACAGTTCTTCATTTGAGGTTCCCTCTTCCCAAGTAACCATGGGATTGTGTCAAGTTGATAATGAAAACTGACCATCCCAGATGTATTTTGTTCTGGAGTGAGCACACAGATGGCCAGGCGATGGGCAGGAGCGATGGGCATCCCCAGGATGAGTCATGCAAAGAAGTGATTGTGTGGCCGGGGAGAGAGGAAGCCATGAACCCACACTGATTGCTTAGGGGACCATGTTTATCCCCAGTCTCACCACTCACCAGCCCTGTGACCTTGCCAGGACTACTCAGTCCTCTGACTCAGGTGCTGCCCTTCTGCCTCCATTGTAGGGCATTGAGAGTCAGAGTTCCCATGTACACAGAAAGCTGAACACCGGGCACTTAGTCCTGGGTCACCCTGGTATATGAGCCCCTTGGGATGGCTAGCGCCTGGCCCAGCCTCCTCCCTCTCCAGGACCTGGCAGTTTGACATTAGCATCCTCTGGCCTCACCGCAGCCAACATCCCAGCAGTCATTACTTTCCTGGTCATTGGGACTTAACACCTAACAAAAAGAAAATTAAGGGAGGGCGGTCTGTCCTGTCTCTTGGTGCAGAGGAATGCTGTCCATCAAGGCAGGGGAGGCACAGCTGCAGGAAAAGTTTTGTCCCTGGCACCAACCAGGAAACAGAGATGGAGATGCCCAGGCTTGGCTGCTGTTCCCCCTTTTATTCAGTCAGGGACCCCAGCCTGTCAGGTAGTGCTGCCCACAGTCAGGGAGGGACTTCTCTCCTCAGTTCAACCTCTCTAGACGGGGCTAGAGAGTCGATGGATATATCACTTGCCTTCCTCTCAGCAAGCTATGGGTTCCATTCTCAGCACTGCGTACATTGGATGATGTAGCTCTTACCTGTAACCCTGGTGCTCAGGAGGTAGAAACAGGAGGATTAGGGTTTTAAGGTCATCCTCAGCTACAGAGAGAGTTGGAGGGCTGCCTGGGCTATAGAGGCCCTGTCAAGAAAAAAAAAATAAGTAAATAATAACAATAAAATCTCTGGGGCTGGGCAGTGGTGGCGCATGCCTTTAAACCCAGCACTCAGGAGGCAGAGGCTGTGAGTTCGAGACCAGCCTCGTCTACAAGAGTTAGTTCCAAGACAGACTCCAAAGCTACAGAGAAACCCTGTCTCAGGGGAAAAAACAAAAATTAAAAAAAACAAAACAAACAAACAAACAAAAAACACCACAACTCTTAGACATACCCAAAGTGTATGCATGTTTCCTAGGAAATTCTGAATCCCAGCAAGTTGATGGCAATGAACCATTGTGACCCCCCAGCCCTTTCTGGTGTTGAGGACCTAATTTTGGGTTTCCTCTCTCAGAGCACAAGAGGCGATGGAAGGGGTGGGGCTCTACTGGATTCCAGCTTAGGGCTCTGAAACAGCAGAATGGCTTCTTGGGGAGAGGAGGCAAGCTCCTGGTGCCTGGCCTGAGGACCAAGCTCAAAACCGCTCTTTATGGGCTTGGAACCACTGACTTCTGGGTTGGGGCTTTCCCCTATAGCTCCTGAGTGTGTCCGCAGAGAAGCCCAAGTGTTCACTGCAGGATTGCTCAATGGCACTGTGGGATCAGGCGGGACAGTCATGCACTTCCGTCCAGGACAGATTCCATCCTGGCATCCGTCCCCGCAGGGAGGTGCCTGGCTCAACACTCTCAGGCCACATTTAGCACTTTTCCCAGGTGGCGAGTGGGTGTCCTGATGGGGGAGAGCAGGCAGATGGGTGGGGCGATGGAGAAGCTGCGAGCAGTTGCTAGGGGAGGCTGGCATTCAGGCATACCTCTCGGCTGCACCCCTCAGAACTGCCCCTGGCCCTCGGGTTATGTGGAGAGGCAGACCAAGGTGCCACCATGAGCTTCCTGTCTCCCCACCTCCCTTATCTACACCAGCAGCAAAAGAAGGGTGTTGACCCTGTTGCCTCTGGAATTTTCCATGGTCACAACTACCAAAGGCATCCTCTGCCTGCTAAGCCCCGTGCTGTATGGGGCTCCCTGTCCCCCTTCCTTACAGCTGTCCTGAACTGTAGCATTTACCCGTTTCCATAGTGTGAGAGCTCTGCCCCTTCAGTTTCAAACTGCTGGTGTGTTTACTGATCCTGGAGCTGAGGAAACATGCCTACAGCCAGGCCTGGCAAGCTGGCATGCTGCAGCACGCCCCCGGTCAGCGCCATGTCC